>NC_090779.1:9782500-10382500 GCF_040054535.1 Antennarius striatus
ACTTTGTAATGAGAACTGAAATATCCGTCTCGTCTCTGTTCATCCTGACCTGTTTTACGACTGTTTTGCAGGACGCGGCTCAGTGATAAGACCAAGACAAAGAGATCAGATCAAATTAAACTGTTTGATCACACTTCTGTGCAACATAGCTGGTTCTTTTTTTCCCCTTAATATTATGCAACTCCCAACATCTGCTACGTCTTCACAGACATTAGGTATATGATAAAGCTGCAACATGAAATGCTGGGTTTCGAACACTTGAATTCTAAATCAAAAACGGGACTAATAACACAAAGTAGAATAGCAGAGCATTTGAGCATCTAATGACCAAATCTAATAAAGCAATAATATCGTGCCGACTTTTTTAAAACTCCCACTTGAGATAACACATTTAACTACAAGTTGAAATAAACTCATTTTTGCTTCAGCCTCCACTTTCTACTGGGCCAGCACCTGTAAAATATATGCAGACAAATGTTCTCATCTCTTTTGGGAATGTCTGGCGGAGGACATTTCTCTGGGAATATGCGAACATTCTTTATTTGGCGTAACAGCTCCTGCAAGCCTATTGTTTTGAGTTGACAAGGTGCTCCATAGAAACACATCAGCTCTTATATCAAATTCGCCATTTTCGACCTTCACCCTAGTTTCATGTGGGGGAGAGAGGAGTGGGAGAGGCAAAGAGAGAGCACAGACAAGAGAAGTTGCAGAGAGGAGACTTCCAAGGACGACTAACTTCCTAATAGAGTCTCAAGAAGCTGGAGACTAGTACAACAGTGAGGAGGAGCATCATTCAACGTCTACATCTGGGGTGAATTAGACAGGGCAGTGGTCAAGGGGACTGAAATAAGCAAAAAGACTGAAAGCGTTCAGACATCATACCTATTCAGTTCATGAGAATATCAACGTACTCTCCACCCTTTAGTCTTTTCTCTCCTTGTACAGCAGAACCACATTTCTTGTTTTGACATTATATGTGTATATTTCTGAAGCCTAACAGCCTGTGGACGATATGCAGACTGTCAAGGGGCTCAATTTCAAATGCTTATTTCATGATTACAGATCTCCATATTCTACGATGTGTGTGTGTGTGTGTGTGTGTGTGTGTGTGTGTGTGTGTGTGTGTGTGTGTGTGTGTGTGTGTATACATATATATACATATATATATATATACAGTATATACTCTGTGTGTGTATAAATTAACAAACAACTCCACTGACATTAATTTAACGCAGCCTCATCAGACATTATTTAATATCTATTGCACTCTATGTGCTCATTTGATCGCTTTACCATGGCCACACATTTCTTTTGTAGGAGAAAGATTTGTTATTTCTTAAACAGAGCTGAAAATGTCACTATTGCAACATATGCCTCATCAATGGACTATTTTTACTTTTCATTGGTAAATCCTCAACTTTTATTTGAAAGTACAACAAATGACAGCCGTTTCAGCCTCTTGGCGCGCCATCATGTGGGCAGGACAGCAAAGCCGGGCAGCCTGATGAATGCCAGGCCAAGGCAAGCTGGAGGGGAGAAAAAGACACTCCTGAAACAGACCCATCAGCTTTCAAAGAAGCATCCATTAGTGAGTGCTCATCAAGCGAGAGAAGAGGCCCGTCCATTCCCCCGGTGAAGCGGAGCAATCGGCAGGCCACAATACCTCTACGGGAGGAGGGGGGCGGAGGACTACAGAGATGAGCCCTGGGCCCAGTGGTGTTTCCGAGCGGAGTAAAGCCGCAAGTCCCAGGCACAGTCAATTCCCAGCCCAACTGTCACTGCTGGCACTCAATTCAGCCCCTTCAAGCACATAATCTGTGCTCGTATGGTGGTTAAACACCACACACTCCAGTCCTTCACTCATCCCATGCCATGGTATTCTTGTGTCTGCTGCCTTTCTTTCTATTATTGAGCCATTAAAGGATTTGGACAGAAACCCATTTCTCAGCATATGGTATCTTGATCAGCAACAAGGCAACTCAGGGACAATAGATTCCTTGCATATTTAGAAATTGTGTTTTGTTCAGGAGGTAATAGAGGAATCATCTCTTGATGTATAGCTGCAGCGTGCTTTGGCACACTCCACATCCGTCAGGATCATTTGCTCATCGGTGCAAGCGGCAACGAGCTGTGTGTGGGAAACAGGTGAGAGAGCCCAATGAAATTCTTGAGACTCATTGCATTAATCTCGATCAGCACAGCGGGGTCTAAGGTGGCACGGTGCCACATCGGAGGTTTCCTCTTATGGCCCACTCTCCCGATGACAGAATGATAATGTCACATGGGTGCAGGTGAGCGAAAAATGGCAGCCTGCTTGATGCTTAGTCGGCTGCTGTAATTGGCTAAAACAAAGTAATTTGAGAGCGGTATGGGGGCACGAGGGGGTAAATGATGGGACAGAAGGTCATAGCTTCTTTTTTACACTGTTGTGCGCCATCCACCAACACTCCCAGCGTGTGCCGCAGTTAATATTGAGATCTATTATAGACTAGCCTTTCACCATCTGCTTCACATACTGAGAACCTGTCCTGCTCTCCTTATTACTGAACAAAAAAACTTGCATTGCTGCACCCTATGCAGCACACTTTGATAGATGGGGGGTTGTAAGACAGTCAGATGTTACTGATGGTTAGTAAATCAAAATGAATCATGTAATAGCATCCAAAGATCACAAACAGCCGAGAATATTTGTTAATGCCCACAGTAGCGCTTTGGTGCAGTTAGAGCAAGAAACGACACAGCACAATGCCAGTTTTTTCCCCACAAAGCCCATTTTCCCCCCACTTAATTAGTACATCAAGTATTCTAATTTTTCCAGTCAAAAGTCTAAAACTTAAATGTATGCATGTACAATATTCAATAATATAAAAAATTATGAAAAAGTTATACCATTATTCTGAAAGGTAGAAATATAAGGGCGACAACTGCTGTCAACTCACAGATAATGTGAGTTGACAGCGCTACGTTCTCCCTGTGTCTGTGTAGGTTCTCTTTGGAATCTCCGGCTTCTTTCCACCTCCAAAAACAAGCAGCTCAGGTGAATGGATCACTCATAAAGTGTTTGTAATTGTCAGTGTGCGTGAGTGGTTGTTTGTCTTTCGCGTGGCCCTGTGATACACTGACAACACATCCGGGGCCTACCCCGTCTCTCGTCTCGCCAGCAACACCCATGACCCACGAGGTGGATGGGTGGAAACGTGAGAGCAGTCTTTATTTTGCTCTTTAAATTATTGAAATGATCGTAATGATTACATTTATTTCAAATTTATTTTCTGTCCATTGGTTTATCTTTTATTTACTTGTAAGAACAATTTGGTTAAATTTAAGTATAAATCTAACATGAACTTTTGAAAACTTGATGTTCCAGTTCAGTCTGTCATTTTTTAAAAGCACTCTCAGACTAGAATATCTTCCATCACAACATTTTATCAACACATTCGAAATAAACAAACTCAAGAAGTGACAGAAATAACAGTTTTTATCCAAAGGTGAAGCCCTGTCACAACAGACACACTGCCTCCTGACTTTGTGTGTTCATGTGTGCGTTCAGGCATGTGTGTTTACTCGAGCGTGTGGATAAATGTGTGTATGTATGAGTGAGTTAAGATACATGATGCACCTGTGTTAACAAATGACACCCCCCCCAAGCCCGTGTGGGTTTTTCCCAGGTGTGGCTGATGCATGGATCATGTGGTGCAGAGTGCTTGGGGCCACATTGACTCAATTGTCCTGGGATCATCCCTGAATGTGTAGGAACGGTTCACCTCCTCACTTTGGCCTTCAACACAGACGAGGTGCGAGGAAAGGCGTGCGTGTGTGTGTGTGTGTATGTGTGTGTGTGTGTGTGTGTATGTGTGTGTGTGTGTGTGTGTGTGTGTGTGTGTGTGTGTGTGTGTGTGTATAGGGTAGGGTTGCTAGACGAACCCCCTGCAGGCAGAATCAGGTGTTATCTGTCTGACTGGGGACACCACCATCAATCTCTGCTGTCCACTTTCGTGTGCCCAGAATCAAATCAGCACAGAGTAATACATCTGCGCTGGCAACGTGTAGACACGATAAGCAATCAAGTATGCCAAAATTTTGCCATGTTTGCCTGATGTGTGAAAGGAGTAGTGATAATGGATTAATCACTGCATGAAACTGGTTTAGCTTTTCCACCATCAAAGGATACTGGGATAAAATGAAATACTGATGTTCTGTCACCTCGTTTGAATCCCTCAACTCCTCAGGATTTGCTTTAACACACGGTGTTCCATTGCTAAACATAGCCAGAGCAGCAATGGCGCAGGTGAAAATATAATAAGTCAAGTATGAAATCAGATTTGCTCAAAGTCCATTTAGACCTCACTGAATTCTCTGGCACTGAAACTGACCAAGAAAAATAAAACATTTATTCAGCTTGTATTGAACCTCTTACGTACAGTCCACCCACATTTCAACACACATTACCCGAGCTACTCTCCAAGGCTCAGCTTTAAGCACAAAAAATTTTCCCTGTACAGTGCAACCTTGTCTTATCGACTTTTTAAAGCACTTTTGTGTCTCATGTAAGTCCGAGACTCACGGAACAGAGTGCACTTCCAGATAGATAGAATGCTCGTACGGTATCACGTGACTGCCGACGAAAAATCCGCGATGAGGTGAAGTCGCGAGTGTTGATGCGCAAATGCACGAGGACGCTCTGTACTACTTTTCTGTCAATGCACAGTTACACAGCTGCCTTGAGGGCCAACAAAAACGACCTTGTCTTCTTGTCTTATATTGAATTGGAGGATGGACTGACAAGGAACAACTTGACCAAAGTCTTGTCGATTGAGTATTTTTATGTAACTCATCTATTATGACACACATGGAAAAAGTATTTCATTTTCTTGCATCTAAATGATGCAAACTTTTCAATTTTACTTTCATCAAAATTCAGCAGTCATGTCTTTAACTTATTCAAAAAGTGGAAAGAGCATCAATCAGTTGCTGCTCTTTCCTTTGGTTACCTACTATTTGATGTTTTTACTGATTACCTTTACAAGCAGAGCGGGGTTTGGCCCCGAGCTGTACAGGAGACCTTAAAGCTCCTGTAAGCGAGCCTACAGTCTCTCCCTCTGGCTGCTGCAAATAATCCTCTATTGAGACTGACCAAGACAACTCAGGAAGGACATGTTTCAGGCTGACAGGAAGGCAAATTTAGCACCATCTGCTACATCAGTTGAAAGGTATTTCCATCTCTCCTGGTTATAAAACATCTCTGTTGTTGCTTATGTGTCTTTATAATACACAATGAAAGATTTTTTTTAATCTATTCTTTAAAGAAGGCATAATGTGTCTTGAGTAACAAGGTGGCAGATATTTAAAAAGAGACGGAAAAATCTGACAAGTCAACCACAAGATGCAAAAAAAAGCAGGAGGAGAAGAGGGAGGTGGAAAACTTCTGTTGACACCTGGTCTGTATGATAATCTGATCTGTGTATGATGGCTCAGAGCTTGAAAGGCACTTTGTCCAATTAGAAGTGTGCAGCAAATTTCCACCTGCCCCTGACAGAGATGAAGTGGTTCTTTCAGAAGACACTGTGGCACTGAGCCAGTGAAGAGAGCCCAAATACTGCAAGTGGAGCAAGCAGAAATTAATGAGTATCACGAGCCACACTGGTTTAACTCAAGATGACAGTGAATGAATATTCCCTCAACTAAACTTTATCGAACTATATATAAATTATTCAATCAAATGGACAACCCAAATGAAGGCTTAAAGGAAAGAATTTAAAGGTCTTTTTGACAACAACAAGTCAAAAAAGATTTTACCTTTTTTTAAACTTAATTTACATGTTTTTACATTCTATTTTTTAAAAAGATCTCTTCTCCGGTGTTTTCAGTCTCATGCAAATGTTAAAGGTATTTTCCAAAAAAATGTGAAAAAGTGAGAATTAACAACAAATCTGTAGATTAACACGGCTTGAAAGTGACTAGAACTCATGCAGATCCTCCATGAGTTTGTAGTACAGTGTCTGAGATGCTTCAACATCAACCACAGGCCTTCATCTTCCTATTTCTGTATGTCTATTTCTGTCTGTCTCTTAAAAATAGGCTTTTTACAACCAGGCACTTAATTATTGTCTTTTAAGTACTGCGTTATTAAAATAAAATGGCAAATTTTCATTGATCAGATGAGATTTTTCTGGAAGGAAGAGTAGGATTGTTGCACGTGCCAAGGAGACACTTTGTCTTTCAATCACTGTCAGAAAGCAGCACAGTGGCTACACAGTGGCACTGATTGAGCCCCGTCGTGCCACGCTCTGTCTTAGTAAGCCTCCAAAAGCAATCAATCCACAGACACGCAAGAACCAACTCATTACCGACTTATTCATATTCAAAAGCTGCCTTTCAAACCTAACAAAAGAGCAGAATTGTCTTTGACAGGCATATTACAGTGATTCTATGGCATACTGTGTGAGGCACAAACAATTGTGATCATCTTGTATTATTTTATGAATAAAGAGTTGTGTTCGCAATTGTTTGTCTTCCAGATGAAAAACTTTTTAACAACAAGCTTATTTAACAAAGATTATAGTGTTGAGATTCCTCCTAATCATGCTAAATATTAGCTTATGAAACATAATTTGGCTTTTTTTTTCATTCCGGAAATAGTCAAGTCAGAAGTCTCCAATGAGATGTGACTACAATAGCACAAAGGTCAGGAGAACAGCATGATAGGACAACACATAGATGAGACGCTTCAGTAGGAAGAAGCTAATAGTTTTACACACAATGATTCAATATGATTAATACTAATGGATATTGTTTAACTACTCCAGCCCATTGGTCTCCTAAACTGGCAAAAAAAAGAAGAAAATTGGCTGCTATTAATTAGTTGGTTCTGCACTCAAAAAAATTGTGTCCAACCTCACCAGATTTTAATCAAAGGCTGAAAATAGTAGCTGATTGTAATCGGCACTCAGAAGTCACCAGGGGTGTTTGAAGAGCCCGTCAAGGCTGAGAGTGGAGCTAATTCGATTAAGTGGCGGCTGTACCTGGAGGGGACGGATCCGTATCTCTTCCTTTTTTATTTATGAGATTAAGTCGTGCTTGTTATTCCAATATAAATAATCAAGCCAACAGAAATGACACTGATTTTCAAGTTGTTTTATCTTCCTTGTCTTCAAAGTTTTTTGTTTATTCCAGATGACAAATAAACTTTGTTGAGTAATGCTGCAGCGGTTCTGATGCAACAAAAAATGTCTTAGTATGTATACCTCACCGCTGGGTGACGGAATGTGAAGAAAATCGAAGTTTAAGCACTAGAAAAAAATGTTCAAAAGCAATCAGAAGCCAATGAGTTCATAATTATTGAGTAAAACCAAGTGCAAGGATTTAAAAACTTTAATGTTGTTCTTCATGTGTGCTCCATGGCTTCAATACACAACAAAACTAACCATTTTCCTTTTAGTCTGTGGTCATCGTCTGCTGCTCATCACAATCCTCATAACAGATGTTCCATGGCAGCCGGTGCCTAAACAATAAACTAGATAAATAACAGACAGAAGGCTGATGAGTATGCCTGTTGAATAGCATACTTCAGATCTTACAACGTAACCTCTTCCTGTTTTATAGTGCAGACATACACATAATGACTGTTAGAACCTCCGGTGCCAGGAGATTATCCTGTGTTTTCCTCTCAAGTGTTAAACACATGTCAGCCCTTAGCAGCCTGCGTGGAGCCCAAAAGCCTCTGCAGAAAAACACACATGTTCTCTGACCATGCAGATGCTTTTAAGTGTCCGTCACATGTCACGAAGCAACCAAAAATGGAGCATCCCAATGCAGGGGAATCATTTTCAAATCCAGCGCTGGTCAAAGTTCCTGACTGAGGGCTGGATGTTTGGCGCTAAGGGCCTGCCTACCTGCTGAGGAGCTCTGCACCATCAACTCTGGTAGAGACGAGGAAGGCTTGGCCCTAGATATGACATAAGAACTCCTCTGAGTGATGCTTCAGACCCCTCTTACCACCTCTTTCCCTCAAGGTCTCTTCTAAAAGTGCCTATTTTATATCAAAAAGCCACTGAGTAGCATGGAGCCAAGCAGCACCAGTTCCTGGGTCACAGTGTACCACATTAAATTTAGACGCCTTTAACACCCTCCAATAATGCATCTGGAGTATTACTATTTAGACTTTTCTATGTAAGATACAAACTTCTGTAAATGGGCCACAGATCTGAGCTGTCACTCACCACTGGAGATTTCACATCAAATCTGGTGTCTGTCACCAGTTGAAACTTTGTCGCCAGCCCCAGTTAAAGCCACTGGTGATTCAAACTCCAAAATAAATTGTCACACAAGAGTACATTTTTCACATTTGGTCAAGAAAGTCTAACATTTCTCAACTTTTTAATCAATACCGAGGCCTCGTACATCTTACTCTGTCAATATGTACCCGATAAATGAAAAGTACAGAATACATGACCACTAAATTGAAACTCCCAAACTAGCAAATTGAACAAAACAAAAAAAAAGTTGCGATGTTACGAGGATGCTGCTAATTAAGTTGATGTACATTGGATTCACATTTACTATTATATTATGAAAAAAAAACATTTTTTATTATTTTGTTGTATTTATCCACCACACCTCAAAGGCCGGTCCGCAGCAATATTGTCTGACATTAAACCGGTACGCGTCGCCAAAAAGGATGGCGACCACTGGTCTACACTCTAAAACAGGGGTGTCAAACTCATTTTCACTGAGGGCCACATCAGCATCACGGCTGGCTTCAAAGGGCCAGATGTAACTAATAAATGTAACTAAATGTAACTCAAATAAATGTAACATAAATGTAACTACTCATTACTACTCATTAATGTTAAATAACTCTGAATTTATTACTTATTTTGACTGTGCATTACAGTTGCACAGACAAAATATGTTTGCTTGTTTCATTGTCATATTTGTCAGGTTATTAAACCCACAGAACTCCATCAATCGAGGATCAAACTATACAATGAATAAAGAAAAATAACATCAAACACAAGTTAGGACATTAACTTAGTCCAAACGATTTAGCACAGTTAAAATGGGCTTGATTACTGCATTGTGGGAAATGTAGTTTTGGTCAAAACACACATCTGACCTATTTATTTTTAGACACTCTGACCTTTGATGCTCTAGCGGGCCACATAAAATGTTATGGCGGGCCACATTTGGCCCCCAGGCCTTGAGTTTGACACGTGCTCTAAAATGATGGACATGTTTGTTCTGCAAATATAAAGGCATATTGCATTGAAGATTAAGGTGATTTGATAAAACACTTTTGTCGGGGAAGTGGCTAATATTCTGAAAAAAATAACTAAGAATTTTTGAAATACTGTATCTTTTGACATACTCCGAACGTCCGAACTTCTTTAAAAACATGTAAATTAATGGATTAAAACAGTATGTATGAAACTTTGGTATGAAACCCAAGAGGACACAAAAAATAAATTACAGCGCCAAGCAATCAAATAAACAAAATATTTAGAGTCTCTGAGATTTATTTATAAATGAAATAAATATTTTCAGACATTAATTCTATGTCATAATACCATATGATACCTCGTTGCCTTCATGGCCAGGGTTATATTTACTTTGTATTACTTATATTTAATAGGACATTAAATTATTATTATTATATATTTATTATTTACATTACTTAATAAATGCATCAAAACTACTGACACATAATTTACAGTGTTTTAACTGTACTTGAAGATCATACTATTGTGTGTGAAAGCGCACATACAGAGATTGTTATTATTGTCTTTTATTCTTATTTTGCCTCTATACTTCTGTCTTTCTGCCCGTCTCTCCTTCATGTTCGTGTTCAACAAATATATCCTCATCGTTAAATATACCTGCAGAATATCAACTGCTGCCATGATGAAAGACCGGTCTGTCATGTGGTCAGGTTGCTCACAAAGTAAACACAAAAAAATTCTTTCTTGTTATGTCATTTTCATCTCGAGATACTCAGACTTCTGCTTATTTTACATAATACATTTACAGAATGTTCACCTTTTAGTTCTAAAAATGAGAACATAAATCTCCATACTTGATTTTTCTTAAAGATTAACTATCACACCTTTGTGTGTTATAGATTGCAGCATGGTGAATTTGAAAGTGGCCCTAATGTTTAGATGTATGGATCAAACAGTTGTGTAGCTGCAGCTCAGGGGAAACGCTCTGGCGCCTCATGGCTGATCTCTGTGTGAGCCTTTTTCAGAAGGGCCTCTGCCATCTCTGAATAAACGTGGCAACACATTGAAAGTTTTCAACAATAGGTCGAGTTGCGAAGCACTAAATGAATACAAAGTCTGTTTACAATGGTGGATCTAAGTGTTGAACTCAGACAGGAGTATGCCTTCTGACAACAAGCTGTCAGGTTGTGTAAGTTTAGTCGGATGGGGACAACCAACAGAAAAGATCTTATAGAGCCACTAGGGTTAAAAATGATAAACTGATGGCAGAGCGGCTGTATAGACTGTCACAGGTGGAGCTGAGCACAGTTAAATGTCTGCAATATAATTCAATACTATTATCCTTATCTCTAACTGTATTACTAAGTTATTGATTGTTTTAGTGAGGGGCATTTTCTTTAAAAAAAAATAAAAGTATATTATTTAAATATTCATATATCGATTTTAAAAGTAAACTTGAGACATATTTACATCACAAAAAAAAGTTTGCGATCTGTATCACCCATGCCACTGCCAGTTCCTTCTATAATGAAGGTCTTTTTTATGACTTAGTTGTGAAGTTCTAAAAACAATGCATCAACAACAAGCTTTTGAAACTTTACAGAAAAACACCTGAGTTTCAAATACAAACATATTAAACACAATTCTAGCATAGAGCAATAAACAATACAGTTTACCACAGAGGAGAACAAGGTAAGAAACAAGACAAGGGATTTTTTTTTTGTTTCATGGGACCTAAACAGCACTTCATAAATAAAGTAGGACAATTTGAACCAAAGCAACATCTCATTATGCTCCTACATTTTGTTGCTAATCTTAAAACTTTAAGAAAGAAAGGTAGTCCTGACACCTGGTGACAAAGTCCCATTTGATTATCCAGATTTTGTGCTCACTTTTACAGAGCACTTCGAAAAAATGTGATACACTGATGCTCGGCTGTAGTTTGACCTTTGAGGGTCACAACAAAGGTCACAGTAGCAACGTTTAAACTAAAAGTTGACGTCAAAGGACTCGGCCCAATGTTTTCTACTGTCAATCTGAGGAAAACTTAATGAGTATGGATCAAATTCTGAGCTGATTGCTCACAAAGTAAACTGTCTGACAGACCCCAATAAAAGAGTTCCTGATATTATCGCCTCACCCGCTTGTAAAAATTGAAAATGCAAGGGAACTGACACTCGATAATACGTTACAGGCGGCAAGTTGTAAAAAAACGACATACACCTAATGGAGTTCCTTCTCTGAATCTGTCTGAGCTGAAAGCTCAGCTATAAGCCGATACCTGTATCTTCATGCTCTCCAGCGGGCAGGGAGCACTGATTCATTGAATTTGAGAATGCCACAGCCTCAACAATGTTGCTGGCTGCTAAAGCCCGATGCCAACCCCCGGCTTTCTGAGATTTCAGGGAAAACCCTTTTTTAAAAGCCTCTGCATCCCTACACCTCATCCGTCTTGTGTCAACAACGGCTAATAAATGCTAAATAAATAAATAAAAATGATGGCACGAGAGCTCTCGCTCCGCTGGCCAAAAATATGACAGCTGAAGGAAAGTTCAACCCATGTTCACCAAGTGAGGACTGAATATTTTTAAACTCTGCCTCTTTAGTTTAGATCAGTTGATAAAAACTGTCCACAATAAAGACAACACATGAAATCATCAGACGCTTTTTTTATTATAAGAAATAGTAAATCAAAAATCGTGACGGAACCACTTCACGCGATGCCGAGGACACCTATTAATCTGAACACAGTAAAGTAACTGTATGAAACCTCGGGATGACTTTCCAAATGTTCATAGAAGCACACTTTTTTCAATCAATTTTTAAAAAAAATGAGACTCAAATAACTCATCACTGGAAATGATGATGACAACTGTTTGTGCAGCATACAGTATGTCAACTATTACAGGACTATGCACACACCTACACTATGCACACACACTTTGGATGCTCAAACAAACTCATGTTAGCTGAGAAGTCAGGCGCTTGAAAAACGTGTGGCGTTAAGCACAGGGAAGCCTCTTCTGAAAACATGACCTTACATAATCATTAATATTGATTTTTTTCCAATTTTGTTAAAGGAGGGATCTCAGGATATGAAAAAACCCCCACATTTTTCCTTTCCAGTAATAATATACATTTTCTGACCCGCTTGAGTCTCACAGAAAAGGTTCTGCTGAAGTGAGCCCTTTTTGTTTGAGAGGTATTAGCACCCAGGTTAAAACAGTAAACGCTCGGCATGGAGGATAAGAAATGCAAACTCTTAGGATGTCTAATGCAGCTGGATGGAGGAGCGGGACTGCACTTGTGCGTATGTCTGCCACCTCTAAGACATTGGTTTCTGTGGCCGACTGGGAAAGCCAGAGTCTGAGTGCAGAGCTGTAATCATAAAAACTGACTAACAAGTCTGTAGACTTTTTTTATTGTTTTATTTTTGGGTAACCTCTGCAATGAACTCTGGCTGCATAATAAAAGAACTACAGCTACTACTTAGAGTAACACTTTCACATCAGTGCTAAATAAAATGAATGAATTAAGTTGTCATTACTTTATAAAACCAAATGTTCCTTCTGCTCTCCTGCAGGGTGGATGTCCTGAAAACCACTATCAAATTCATTATCTGCTCCATGAGCCCAGTTGAGCGTCTCTGAAAACAACTACATGCTGATTTTCGAGTGTTGAAACATTTTTATGAGTGCATCCTGATATTATCAGTCTACTGAAGAATCTGAAACTGCAAGCAATGGCCTAATGCGCATTGAAATTTGAATAATCATGAGAATAACTCACTTCAAGAAAGTAATGTCCCAATTCAGAAAAATATAAACTTCTAATGTGTTTTTTTTAGAAGTTCTCAAAAACTTTCCTTCAAGCTTTCTGCAGCTAATGCTCTCTAAAAAAAAAAATCTGTCTCATTCTTTTCTACAGAGTTTCAGGGCAGGGAAAACTCTCAAAGCTGCTGCAGAAGTTGTCCCTCTGAACATGTGTGCGGGTTGTTGTTTTTTTTTTCACCCATTCAGCATTACATAACAGACCAAAGGCGTTCTTTTTTTTTCCTCGTCTTTCTCTTTCCCAGACGCACTTTAATCCCGTGCATTATAAGGGTGGGGTGAATATGGGTCAGCAGGTTAGGAGTGTCTCAAAGTCAGACTTGCGAAAAAAGAAATCAATCCACGAAGTCTCTCCCAAACTACCTGTCTTTTTTTTTTTTTTTTTTTTTTGCCCGCTATTACATAAGTGTTCCGGCGGTGCCAACCCACAGGATCATGCAGTTTCCCTTCAGTGGTTTATAAATACACGCTTAAGCGCAGCGATTTTTTTTATTATTTTTTTTTTAGTAATTAAACAAACGTGGCGATCATCGGGAGTGGGTGAGCTCTTAGTATGAAGTGAAAAGATCTGCTGATGATTTCTCCTCTCAGTTGCGCTCCTCTGTTTATGGCTAAACCTGTTACATAACCAGCTTACATTCCACACTCACCATATCAGACTCTAAATATACCCTTGCGCGCAGGAAGAAGAGTGCGCACACTAAAAAAAATAAAAAAAAGCACCAATTAAATTGTCGAGTATTGCTTTTCTCTTGTCATGTTCACAACACTCCTTTGATTTGTCAAGAAATCAACAGAGAAATCAGCATTTGTTTGAACTTGGACGAGTCGGGTTTACCGTGAACCGGAGACAACCGAGAGAGGGGGGGGTGTGGTTAAACACTGTCTGTACTGTACAACATGGACGGGACGTGGTGGATACATCATATCAGATAAATTGGTCTTCGATAGCAATCCACACACACACACACACACACACACACACTTTTGACGGTCAAAGTGTCAATATGGGCCTGCTCAGTTTTTTTATGGTCTGATCATGTGTGTGTGTGTGTGTGGGGTGGGGGGGTGAAGGCGTGAAAAGCACCTTCATCTCTGCTGTGCTCCAGAGCTGGCGCTGAACAAATTGCAGCTGCTGGGGCGTCTTTTTTGCGCACAGGAATAATCTAAATCTGTGAGGTGGACATGTTAAAAAAAAAAAAAAAAAAAAAAATCCGACCAGACGGTGCTGTATGTATGCTGTATCAGGAATAGTAAGGGACATGTCCCTGCAAAAAAAAAAAAAAAAAAAAAAAAGAATGGAACTGATCGATAAACTAGCACACCACGTCTCCAAAAGTTCACTTTTGGACACTTTTTGACAATATCGCGTTTAAAGTGGATTCGGCTGGTCTGTTTTTTGTTGCAGTAAAGAGAAGCTCCAGTTGATCAGTTTGAAGTTCCTGGAGAACTGATTTATCTTGCAGTCAGAATAAATGTGACATCTGTGACCGTGTGTGTGTGTGTGTGTGTGTGTGTGTGTGTGTGTGCGTGTGTGTGACTTGAACTGTCAAAGGAAAGCTGAACGCCAGCAACACGAACCGAAGTACGACCGAAAGACAGCAAAAATAAAATGAAATAAGAATAAAGCCGAGATGGTATTCCATGACAAGTCGTGTCTCTGCGGTCGGGTGCATTAGACAGCGTGCAGTCATTTATGGGAATGCGATTTAATTCATTTTGAAGTTTAATTAAAGGTCCCCTCGATCGGTGGTTATTTCTCTCGCAGTGAGAACGTAAATACCCCCCCCGGCTTACCTCTGTTGGTGCTGGAGCAGGTCTGCCTTCGAACCGGGGCTGGATGGTCCGCTTTCCGGAGCGTCTCCAGGTTTACCGGGGTTTCCCTGACCGGGGTAGCCGGCTCCGAGGCGCTGTTGCCCGGGTCGCTCGCTGGATCTGGAGGGGACTCCATGTTGAATTTCAGAGTCACTGTTTCACTACCGCTAGTACTTAAAACAAATTTAATGCGATCTATGAGCTCCGACACAGCGTCTTGCTATCTAATTTAGACTAGAAGTAAGAAATGAGAAATGCGAGTGTGTCTGGAGGTGGGTGTGTGTGTGTGATTGTCCACTAGCAGCGCTAGTGAGAGCTCCAGTCATGCACACTGAGAAGGGAGAGGTTGTCAATAGCCGAAGAATAGATATAGGCCTGATCAACCCTGCGCAGTTTTAGGCCTATGTGGCGAAGACAATACTTTATTAGTACTGATTTTGATTCATTCTTTAGGTATTGGACTTTATTACACATAGATGATTTATAATAATTCTATCAATAGGCTGGAAATGAAATTGACTGCGTCCCAACTTGTCAAAACGCATCCAAACATCAAGCATTTTCAACATCCCATGACAAAAAAAAAACAAAAACAACTTAATCAGCTCTGAAACAGAAATGCATGTTAAAGCTATATACTCATGCGATTGTTATACTCTTGTTTTATTTTTCACGGTCAAAGTCATATGATTCCATCAAACCATTTCGTCCCCAACGTCCTTTAAATCTGCAGTAACAGAAGAACTATTTCTTCACAGAGACTCCCATTCCTGTCTGCAGCACAGAGCACCCTGCAGTCTGCTCCCTGCCATAAAGTCACTCAGTAAGTTCAACAAGAATAGCTGGGTGCTCTTCATTATCATCATCATCATCATCATCATCATCATCATCATCATCATCATCATCATCATCATCATCATCCTCATCATCATCATCATGTGATGAGGGGTGGACTGCACGACTGAGAGTCGTCTGCCGATGAAAGGGCTCTTCCCTGCGTGTCTCCGTTCTGTCTGATAAAACTAAAAGATTGACAGCAGAAATACGATTTGAGGACCGGATCGGTGTTCGGGTTGGCATCAAACGTCACTCTGTCAACCGCGCACCGCGTGTTTCGCGGCGGTTCCCCAACAGCACGCTTTATGCACGTGATCAGCGCGGGGGCTTGCCGTGAGGCGGAGCCCCGCCCCCTCGGAGCGGTGCACGTGGACTTTGACTTGGATGGTTCCTGCCCTCACGCAGGCTGCGCACAGACCCGCACGCAATTAAGAGATCACCGCGACAGACAGTAATTAATTCAGACGGCCAGATCACAGAGGAAGCGTTATCAGTTTAAACATTAAAAGGTGTCTGTGTATGACGTCAGAGTGGGGGCTTCAATACGTCACCGGTGGACGTTCGGTTTGTCCAACTGAGGTGTATGTGGCCACTTTGAAGGAAAGTAGTTGTGTGCCTTTTAAGAAAAGCAAATTGATCTTAATTTGTTAAAAATTAATTCGTGACATCTGATGTCATGAATTAAAACAATTTCATTCTCTGTTAGCCTACTTTCTTCAGGATCACTGATACGGGTGGCATGAAAGTGGGAAATAGGATAAACTAGTGTAAAAACAATACTTATAACCATGAATGCATGTGCATTCACATCCAACAGCTGTAGTACACAGCAAAACATGCTTTAAATTTTCAGATGTGGAAAATCAATTCCTGCAGGGCACTTCTGATGTGTTCTTATTGTTTAAAAAAATGGCGATGGTACATTTTCATGACTTCGATTTAGTGTTACAGATTTTTGTTATTAATGTTTACCTTTCTTTAGTTTGTTTGTTTTCAAGCTTGACACACACACACACACACACACACACACACACACACACACACACACACACACACACACACAGTTTTGTTACACAATTTACACAGTGGTTAAAGGTTTCAAACACGACAATATTTTAGAATACGTAGATAATCAAGCCAACTGATTCTTCCTGAATTTGTGCAAGTGATTCAAAAACATTTAGACACCACAGAGATAAAACTTAGAAACTGGTTGCATATGAGGTTCAAACTGGTTACTGTCTGGGGTTTTTTTTACACGTCACCCAGCATGATATAACATTTTAAACTGCCCTATGGTATCTGACAGGAAGCCATAGGGAATCTCTCACCGCCTAGTGAAGAGGCCAAGTTCCATTTCTCCTGCTCGGGGTTCAGCTCCTTCAAAATTTCATGACCTCCTGAATGGGTGCAGTTTGACCATGAGATCCCTACACAGCTGATCCCTTGTCTGTCATGTGTTCAGCACTGAAGCTGAACAGCTTGAATTTTAGAGGAAATCAAGTAAACTCTGAAAAACAGAAAAGCAAACCGGCACATGTCCATAGAACCAGGGTAAAAAAGAAAAGTACAAGCTTATAAATATATGTACTTGGATATACTGTATTTAACTAAGCATAAAATACATATAAATGTATATATAAAATAAATATATAGATATATGTGTGTGTGTGTGTGTGTGTGTGTGTGTGTGCGTGTGTATACTGTATATATACAGTATAGATAGATAGATAGATAGATAGATAAATAGATAGATAATATATATATATATAAGATAATAGATAATCAAGCCTATATATATACACAGTATATATACAGTATATACATATATATATGAAACATGTATTTTTATGTATGCATGTGTACACACTCACGCACACACACACACACACACACACACACACACACACACACACACACACAATGCATTGCGCTGTGTTTGATCCAAAAGAATACAAGGACAGGTTTGATACTGCCTGTTTAATTTTTGAGTTACAATGAATTATGCTGCTGTCATACCACTGAGCAGGGGAAGGATGTGGTGGATGTGGAGCAAGTGGAGTAAGCATGCCTGCCTGTGTTTAAAAATGATTGATTAAGCTGACATCAGCTCAGGGGTGCAACACTGCTCTATTTTTCTCCTTCATTATGTAAGGCTATATTTCAAATCAGGAGCGCACTGGAGGAAGACACCAGAGACTCCAGACAGGACACCCTTCAAATAAAAAGTTTATCAGACAACAGCCAAGGAGAGTGATGACTTTCCCCTCTAATCTTGTCTTGGGTGCGGCTACAGAAAAGAGAAAAAAAAAATATGGGTGTGTTAAACTGCAGGGTGATCTTTCCACACAATACACAGTTTACCGCCATGTGTTCAGGGTGTTTGCACAGGTCCCTTGGAAAGCATACTTTAAATTAAACATAATCATCAGTTATAAAGATGAGTTCAGTTTTGTTTTTCTAATTTAAATGAGTCCAAACATTGTGCTCATAATGTAAAGCAGGTCTGTTCAATTTAGTCGATTACATTAACTTGTCTCGTTATACTCTGCTAGTTATTTGATTAAACAGATGGAACAACGTGCAAATTCTCAGACATTATTTTCATGCCGACGTAGTGAAACAACTTTGTTAACTTACAAATCGGACATCAGAACCAGAGCCAACGCACATTTCTGCATGCACACACGGTGCAGAGTGCCAGAGTTTAATGAAAGAGACATATTAATGGCCTTTCATTTATTCATGCGTTGGAAATGAAGAGACACAGTCACATTTGGAAATGGTTGACAGAATAAAGAGCCAACAATGGGGAAATGATTGTATTTATGATTTCACTCTGACAGATGAAGGTATCAAGAGAGAGATGGAGTGACATGTTCATGACAGTTCAAAGTGCTAAATGATGTGATGTATGGCAACATACTCCAGCACTCACTTTAAGAATGAGTGCCTCAGGAGTGCAGACCTGGTAGGCAGCTCGAAAATCCTCGCTGTTATTGTAGCAAATATATGGAGTACTATATTTAAAAAAACTTACAGAACGGCTGCTCATTAGAAGGGTACATATTCTCAAGAACAAACTTAAATGAAATGAATCTAGAATTTTGCAGTCAGACAGGCCTACCAACAGCACCACCTAGCAGCGGTGTGACCACAGTAAATCACTGGGCTCAAGCGAGATGAAAGGATCCTGTAAAATAATCAGTAAATTCATTTATAAAGAGGAACAACTTTCATTTTTAAAGAATGAATGGTGTGTAAATGCAATCTGACATATTGTGCCAGATGATTTTTTTTTTTCAGGCTCAGAATAAAAAGATATAGGACATGAGAATGTTTGAGGCGCCTCATCTTTTCAACCACATCAGAAACTTGCTCGATAACAGCTGCTCATATCATGCCGGCAAATAATTTATGTTCTGTCTGCAACTTGATAATTAAAAAGGACTTAAGCAACAGAATATTCTTATGCTGTACTTGCTGCACTTTCTTGAAATAAGAATTAAACAGTGACAGTTTAGTGTTGACCCCCCCCTCCTGTCAAGCCAGAGTTGACACATGGCTTGCATGAGGAGTTCATATGACTGGGGACCGGTGTGATTTTCTCAGTTAGAAATCAGGAGGTGAAAAATGGCATGGTTGTTTGTGCTTGACAGAAGTTAAGAGCTTTTCCCTAAGGCCCCCTGCATCCCCATTGACCGCAAGGCAGCCCTCTCCTCCAGCATCCGCTCACCTTGCGAGATCCAGCCTCTGCACCAGCTGCTGGGATGGCACATCAAATCCACAGCAGCTCTGTGGCTATGCATTGAGCAGTCCGCTTTACAAAGTTGTAAATGGTCTGTGTGTCTTATGTTTGTTTGTTGGCCTGCAGCTGTTGGAATCTGATTCAAAGCACAACGGAATGCAGGAGAATGAAATGTAAGTCAAGGTTTTTCTACTTGTGTAATTAGTAGTGTAATTGTTGCTTGGTTCTCAGGCTTACCAGAGAATCATGTGTGTCACAGAACAGGTCCCAAAGGATGACATCAAAGCAGGAGGTTCTCCATTAGACTTTATATTTCAAAGGTTCAGAAAATAGAAAACAAGCCCATATACAGGACAAAGTATTTCATGACCATATCTGTGCAAAAAAAGTTCAACTAAAAACAGCAGTGCTGCTGCTGAATCTACTCATTACAGAGAAGGACCGAAATAACACCAACATGCTGAGAGTTGTAGTGTGTGCACAGTCACTTCAAATATTCCTTTTGTAGGTCTAATATCAGAACTATAACAGGTCAAGATTAAAAAAAATATTTTAAAAAACTACATAAGAGCAAACATTGTGGTCGCCAGCCTGTGCTGTATGGTAGCATGTGATGATGAAAACAAGACAGCAGCAACCCCGACAGCCTGATTCTATCTGACAATCCTCGCCCATCCGACATCACTGCTTTGGTCTCTGATGTTGGGCGGCTGCTAATTTAGCCTTTAGCTCGATGGTACTGTAAATCACAACACTCAGGAAGACAAATGTCAGAACAAATGTTGCCAGACTGTGTCTTTGAGCAGAAGATTCCTTTAATTGGGTGTGCAGGGACCGGGTCCAATCCCCAGCAACCCTCCTCTTCTTCCTCCTTCCTCACTCTCCCTCTCTCTTTGCCTCTCTCAACATGCTAACAAAAGGCGCAGAGATGAAAACGGCAGCGCCAACCTACCCCTACTTTGTGCCATTATAGAACAGACACACTAGGGGTAAAGAGGTACCATGCAAAACATCAAGGAGAGCTTTATATAACTCTCCTTTTCTTCACTTGTTTCATGTTTATTTTACTTCTTCAAGCTATCATGTCTGATTGACACTCCCTGTCATAACAAACATTATTCATTGAACCAGCTTATGGAATACAGCAATAGCTTCTGGATATATTTGTCTGAGTTTAGGAAAATGTGTAAAAAATCAAAAATGCTCTCCAAAGTATGTTCGGTGTCATATCATCATCAGTGTTATGATTCCACCCTTCCCCTTTCCTCCGCTCATGCACACTCTGAACTTCAGCAGAGGGAATAGAGATCATAAAGAATAGACATTCAAAGGCTTTAACACAAAAAGACTTTCCTCAAAGCTTGCCTCTCCATGGATCTGCTGGGCAAGGGAGGGTGAAATGTCCACACAGAGAAATCACAGGGCTCAAGTCAGGAGGAGTCATTTGAATTCTGTTAAAATTCATTTTGCCTAATTTAGTTTAACTTTAGAGCAGCGAATGTTTATTTCAGATCTAAAACCAAATCTATAACTGTGTACTAATGTGCATTTTCAATCAACGATGAGAAGAACACTAAAAATGTCACCACAAAATGGCAATATAACAATATTTTAATTTAAAAAAATAAAATAAAATAACAATAATACTAATACTACAACTACTACTACTGCTACTACAAATAATAATAAAAGTAATAATAATATTAATAATAATAATAATAATAATAATAATAATAATAATAATAATAATAATAATAATAATAATAAAACGCTCATTATGCAGATCATAAATTACAAACAAACATTATCTATAATTAAAACATGAAAAAATATTGAACTATTGATTAAAGCAATTATAATAATAGCTGTAACATGGTGCTACAATAGAAAGGGAACTCAGATAAAATGAGGATAAATGTTCTTGGCTCTGACAGCAATATCTTTGTCTCCTTTGTGTGATCCTATGGTAGGAACAGACCACAACTACCTGAGGATCAACAGCAGCATTGAGATACATACGTGGCTAAAAGGTCACAAATATATTCAGTCAAAAGCACTGCATGATCAATAATGACAAACCATAATGTGTTAAAATCAATTCTAACAGGAACAGGGAGCCACTGTAAAGATGTTAAACGGTCATACTTTTCATTCTTATTTAAAAGCCTCACAGCTGACTTCAATAGTGAAGCATGAATCACATTTACTGCATATGTCTTATTTTAGCAGCATCGTGGAGGTGGTAACAACACGATCGAAGAAGCTAAGCTATGGTCAAATGGGATGGCAAAATTACTTGTAAGGAATTTGATCGATTCTGACAGATAACATTCCATTGCAGCATGTCTTCAGTTATGTTCCAGGGCCCAATAAGAACAGTGAATAGGAACGGGACGATGTGTTTTAAAGGAAAAAACAAGATTGAACCAAGGATTTACCCTTAGAGTGCACAATGCACATCGTAATTTATAAATGTGAAGAAGGACATGTTTAAGAATGGTGACACAGAATGTTCTTCTTAATAAATAGTAAGAGAAGTTTAATGCTATTAGTGGGTCATTCAGGAGCAGCCGTACTACTGCAGAGCTGAACACATTCCAGCAATAGAATTCATGCGAAGGTCATTAGTTACTCTAAGGATTGTGTTTTGATACTGATGAAAACCACAATTAAACTGATTTGATGGTTTCCCACCACTGTGGGAAGCTAATTTGATCCAACAGTCATAGCTATAAAATGTAGTGTAGAGACTAGCCAACACTTGACACGAGGAGTCGAACCTGGTTTGATCAATGTCACACAGGGAAGAGGACATGGGTTCAAGGAGACTCAGACATGAGACGCTGACATTGAGGTGGAGGATAGAAATCCTGGACTGTGGATGTGGTGCATGGGTTAAATCAAGTTCAGACAAATTGTGTGATCATCACCCTTCACTATCTCATTGAGTGATTTAAGTTCTTTCAAAGTGTTTCCAGAGGCCAATTTTATCTGTCTTTGATATACCCTGAGATCTGTTTTTAATCCTTATCAGAAATGTCTTTCTCTCTCTAGATTATCTGTTGTCTTGTTTCTACAAACAAGAATGAGTATTGCACCCATACATTCTAATGTAGAATTGGAAGGTTTTAAATTTTCAATAACGATAGGACAATAGTCAGTAGTCATTGCTTTTAAAACATCATATGACATTAACCACTGGAAAAGGGTCCTTTAAATTCTATTTTATACATTGGTCTTTAACTTTAGTTTTTCATTGCTTACATTGCTTGTTACTAATAAGCCCACATGTACGATATCCTAATACCAATACACTAAAGCTTATATCAATCTAACAAATGAGTCTGTAAAATTATCTGAATTATATCCCCTTTGTGTATTTTGATAAGGTTCACATCCAGTAGATTAGTTGGACATTCAGTGGTTAAATCACACAGCTAAGCATACTCGAAACTACCAGTCTGTTGTTCCCAACCGCGAGATTTTGGGGTACTTTATTGACATTATAGACTTTTCCAATTTTAGTTTTACTATATAAATATTTCAGAGGGTTAACTCATTATGTGTGGTGTGGTTCACAAACTATACGGTCATCACAAAAAACATTTTGGCACAGTGAGTGAGATAATGCTGTGCATTGTAATGTCAGTATTAGGGTTATTTAGCAAAGCATCAAAGTCACATTTCTCTAATGTAGGCGCGCTGATGAAGAATATGAATCTAACAAATGAAACAAACACACACACGCACGCACGCACACACACACACACACACACACACGAACACAGTTAAATTAAATTAATCCCAACAACAGCCAGTATGAAGAATCAGGATCAATCATAATTTTAAAAACCTACACTTTATACACATCTATGTAGAAATATATGCAGTAATTGCATATATTGGGCGGAAAATTATTCAGTCCCATTTGCCCCATTATAGATTAGGTGAATTTGAAAAGTCTCTTATTTATCAACTGTTTGCAATTAAAAAAAATACCCAAGAACAGTTTAGAGATCTCAGTGCAACCGATTGTGTGTTCTTTTCCCACATTCAAAGACAAAATGCTGCTCATGACTTCTGCAATCTCAAAACATTCAGCCTCAGGTCATAGCAGAAAAACAGTACTCTGCGAAGTACTGGAGAGCTTATGATTAAAGAGTCGATTAATGTTGAGGTTGCAGTGGTCAGTAAAAGTAGGATTTGTGTTATATTTAGGGATGAGACTTGTAATAGCTGTTCTATTGACTTCCATAAACTCTTCTTTAATGATTTAGGTCTTGTAAAAACAAAAAGAAAATATTGAAATTACAATGAAAAATAGCTCATTTTACCAGTAAGCCTAGCATGCAATGGGTGTCGAATGATTTGGCTTCCAGCTGTATATAGCGCATTGCAAAGCCAGTGCACTGCAGATATTGTTATTTTCTGCAATAAACTGACATGTGATTCACATCATCTATTTGTTTGGGCAAATCCCTGCATAGCATTGGGGAGCGATGGGCCATGAGCTACACAGCACCACTCTAATGAGCAGAGCTGGACATAGACAAAGAGAGTCTGGACTCTGTTCAGCATCTCTGCCATTTTATGGCTTTGGTCCAATACACAGATATTAATTCCTGTTCATTTAGCAACTATGGTTTCAAGTGTATTGCCCCATCAATAAGTGCTGCACACACATAAATTAATATAACATAAATCAAAACGGCATTTTCTGTAACTTATTTACTTAATACATTAATGAATAAAACTATAATGCAATCAAATATTTCTAAGTGACTTGGGACTCCAATGCATTCCACTCTCAGAAAATTAATTAAAACCCCTGAAATATAGAAAAATAACATGCAGTGATTCGCAAGTTGGGACTATTAATTAAAGGAATTAATGTAATCATATTATTACAGTGCAGTCCTGAGGACACCAAGGATAATATCACAATCAATATTAACTATCAATAATTAATAATCAATACCTTAGAGTGGACCCAAACATTACTTTGTGTATATCTTCCTTAGGTTTTTATATGTTAACCTTCATTCTACCTTTTCTGTGCGAACATGTGACCACTATGAAGTTTTATAAACTTTCAAAATGTTTTATGAAAATATTTTGGAAGCGGTGAGGGCCACTAAACATCATCTAAAATCACCACGACTAAAATAGACAGCCTGTAAAGAAAATGACAAAGAAACAACAACCAAAGCTGTCTTTTCCCCACGGTTTTCTGAAGCCTGAATTGTTCACGGCAATGCTTGTCTTCAACAACAAAACAAGTCTCTTCTTTTTTTCTTTTTTTTTTCCCTTGGTGTGTTTTTTCCCCAGCCAGACCTCATAGTGAGCAGCAGGCACCTTTTATTGATCAACACAAAGTCCCAAATAAATGAGCGCAGAATGAGAGCTATGCTCCAGGGAGTTCAGGGGAGCTGGGGCTCCATAGGTTCCCATCAATTTTAATCACTCCACTAATGAAGAGGCTCCTCTCTGTTGGGTGTCCATAACTCACTGTGCCAGAGTTACCTCCACTACCTCAATCAAATCATTTCCACACAGCCCGCCTCTTCTCGCAACTCTAATGACCTTTTCAAAATAAACAATGTTAACATTAACAAAGCTGAAATATTGTTGGACATGAACAGGAAAATTTAATGTTTTACGAAAAATAAAATAATTCGGGACACAGTGAATGAATCAAACTCGTTTTTAGTCGTGAAAAAAGCGGCAAAGCATTTTTGTGATACATGTGCACTTGAGAATACATTATATTTAAATTAGGAATACAGTATTTTCAAATAGAGCAAAAAAAAGCAAATGCAATTCACTGATACGAATTAATGAATCAAATGAGTACTTCTTAAAAAATATTGACCAACTGAATTTTTTTTTTTTCATATTAGCAATTGTTCTTCACATTTGTCACGTACATGACAAAAAATTTATATTCAAGCAAACAAAGGAATGTTATGTAGATCTTCCTCATGCTATGACAGCCTGGAAGCAAAGTATCTCAGAAGTCGTTGGAACTTTAGAACTTTCTAAACTAGTGTGTACACACACACACACACACACACACACACACACACACACACACACACACACACACACACACACACACACACACACACACACTTACTTTTCGTGACGTCCAGAATCTTTCTACAGCGTCTGCTCCCCTCACCGTAGGTAAGGGAAAAAATCCATCACCTTCCCCCTGGGTTTGTATAAGCCTCTCAAAGAGGTGAGTCACTGCCATTGGGCTATTTGTTGCCACATTCTGGGATTTGTCCTGTCTTTTAAATTTTGATATCTGAATTATCTGAGAATTCTTCTCAAGTATCTTTTCAGGCTGATTAGACAAATTAGATATTTGCTCAAAAGCATGTCTGTTCCCTTTAAATGACATTTACAGCATACGTGTGGTGGTAAGATTTAATCAGTGTAGCTTTAATATTGTGCTGCAGACAGTTGTTATATGAATGCATATAAGTCACTGTATTCAATTCTACTGTGACTTTGTGAGCATGTGTCCACTTAAATGTGGTAAATATTGGTAAAAAAAATCTGAAAACGCCTTCAATGAAAACTCAGATTCTAACAGGAGTGCTCTGAGGTTGATCTCTCGGCTGGAACATATTATATTTGCTATGATTAACAGCTTGTTCTGAGGGCCTATGGTGAACATTGATGTTTGATCTTTCATTTGTGATGTAGCACATGGGGCACTCTTTGTGTGCAGTTGATGTAGCCTGTGGTAACACAGCTCTGTCTGGCAGGGCAGTGGGCCAAGTGGACAGAGACTTTGCTCCTGGTCTCTGCAGCAGGCTTGACCTGCTCATATATCCACATTAAAACTGGACGAGACCAGCGCCGGTATGATGCTCATAAGACACTGGACTGGGAAAATTCCTGTGAGTAACAAACACAAAAGAAAAAGTTACTCTGACATATGATGTATCCAGAGCTAATTTTATCTTTTTGTCACTTGTCACATGGCTCTCACAGCTGTAGATATGCAACATGTTTCTGACAGACAAGGATGAAATATTTCTCTCTGTTGAACTAAATTTAAAAAGTGTAAGACAATGACAGCGGGCTGAGGAATGAGTTTGTGTGACAAGCATGTCTATGTTAAGATTCGCTGGTTATTATCAATCAAACTAAACAAACTGATGCAGCTGACTGAAAGTCACCTTGATATAATTCTGGCTATCAATCATCTGGGCTCCGCTCTTAGTCATGGTTGGCAGTGCCATTAGCGTCACTAAGGCATTGTTTTGTGAAGACGACAGGGCTGTTCCGCTGTGATTAACACAATGAAGAATCATATCCTCC
The DNA here is from genome assembly GCF_040054535.1 of Antennarius striatus. Lineage (NCBI taxonomy): Eukaryota > Metazoa > Chordata > Actinopteri > Lophiiformes > Antennariidae > Antennarius > Antennarius striatus. Next base: position 9,809,284 of record NC_090779.1, read on the forward strand.
TGTCCCACTGCAGCATCTATTGTTTTCCATTTAGCTCTCTAATCTTCTCTGGATGCTCCATCTACGCAGTATAACCATCCCCAAAATGTCCCCAAAAACCACCACTCTGTGTTTGTGTGTGAGTTATGGTACACTTGCCTCTGCATTTGTATTTTTAAGTCTTGTATTGTCTAGAAGTTGTATCACAATGAGAAAATCTACCATGGTAAATTTGTTTAGAATAAGGTGCAGGGATGCCAGGAGATTGCTTTAAAAAAAAAAATCCAGATAAGGACTCTAAAGCCTTTCTTTTTGCTTTTATGAATAACACTGAATGTTTAAAAGACACTTACATTTACTGAAATTAGCTCAGACCAAAAGTACTGCCCAGATCAATTCCCACGAATCTGCACTTCATCTGAACAATTAGACTATCGTACCTGAGCTACTGTATGTACTCAGCAATATGTAATCAAGCTTTACTAGACCCCCATCTGAAATCCAGTAGTCCTGTGGACACACAACCCCGAGTTGACTTTTCTTGATCATTGCCTTTATTATACACCATTGTCCAATTATTTGCTGTTCTGCTGCCAATGTTCACAACAGGAAAGTAGAGAAGCAGCTTGGCTCAACACCTGGTCTGGGATCCAGGAACAGAACACATTTGCCCTATAGTCTCTCTTGAACCACACTCGGACACACACTATGTGCGTCCAAAAGAACCTGTGCGGTTGGGAGACATATGGCTTAGCCTGGTATTACGTAACCCTCAACCCTTACCATCTGCCTGGAGGCCCAGGTGTGAAGAGCCTGCAAGCATCCTACTTCATCCTACACCGCTGGAGCTCTGTCATTCACGGCGCTTTAATCTGGCCAACATCCCTTCTCTTGCTCCAATCAACAACATGCATTTGTACAAATAAGATGCATTAATAATTGTAAAAGCCCTCCCCAAGTTTAGATCGACAGCGGAGGGAAGAGCTGGAGAAGCTGCCATCGCAGACATGGGAGGGAAAGTGTAGGGGGGATAGTCATGCTTGCCATTTGTTGACAGGAGAGCCCAGTGCACACTACAGACTGGGATTTATTGAAAAATAAATCATAAATCATCTCACCTCAGTGACAGGGAAAGGTTCTCGCAGAGCACAAGTCCTGTGTGGCCAGTGTGACTTCATCTGATCGCCCACTCCGGCAATACTCATGCTAATACACCTCAATCCACGCACCACACCACGGGCAGATCATTAAGGAGAAAGGCTAACGTGTGGATGAGGAAGGAAAAACCCCCCCAATAACAGGAATAACTTTGACCTCTGCATGAGCACCACCAAGAGTTCATCCCTCAAAACCTCTCTACTCCCGTGAGACATCAAGGCTTGTTCTGCCCAGAGGTGATTTAGCTTTCAGAATATTGGGGGAGAAAAAAAAATCTATAGTGGGACCTGAAATATGTGGGTGGCTTGTATCCCCCAGTACTGACAGGATTGTAGTTGGAGTGCAAATGCTGCAAAACCAACAAATGTATTTGCCTTTACAAACACAGTGCATCCAGTAAGGTGCCTTTAGTAAATATTGAGTGGAGGGGTGTCCCAGCAGCGTGGTCTGCAGGTTTTTTTGTGTAGAGAGAAGAATACAAAGATGAGGCCCCGTGAGGATTCGGGAGAGAGATGGCTCGTGTTTGATCACCCATCAGGTGTCAACGATGTTTCAGCTGTTAAAAACACAGGAGAGGCTGCCGCTCTTGTTTGTGCCAAGCACATCTCTTCAAAGAGCCTCTGCAGCTCTGTAGCTCCTCATTTAAATGGGAAAGTTTCTTTCAGCTGATGGCAGAGTGCTGGTGGATCTCCTGTTGACACAGGACATTTTTTCATGTGAAAACACATCACTGTTGTTTTTCTGCCTCTTGGTGAGAAGGTGATTAATGACCAATTTTTGAGATTCTATCAAAGGAACTGCGCTTCTCTGCAAATCCACCCTAATTACTACACATTGTTACAAGCATAGCAGACGGAGAATATCACATGAGTGCTGAGACCAGAGGAAAGGATGACTTTTTGTGTTTGAAATATGTATTTAAAAATACTTTAGACAATGCTGAATCATGTCTACCTGGATAATCACTTAATTGTGCTCTCAGTGATGAATTTCCTTTTTTTCTTAACCATAATTTCTTTAAAGAAAAAAAACAAACAATGTAAGCTTTTTCTCGGGAGGAACTTAATAAATTTTAATTGCCACTGTTCTCCTTTCCACTGGAAACAGAAAGTTGAAAGTAAAAGTTAAAAAAAGAAAGAATGAAATGCATTCCTACATACTATGATATGGTAAATGTTAGCGCCTGCTGCATCGCACTCCATATCACTTTGCTCCATATGAAAAATAGTTTGCTATTTTGGAACCCCCTGGCAGCCATAGTGGATCACCACAGACCCAGAGCTCATTTATCTTTTGTCAGAGATGAAGCCAAACTAACGCCATCTCCTGAAGCTGCTAAAGAATGAGGAGGGACGTAGGGAGGGTAAAAATAAACTCGGAGCTCAGGTAGCTCCACAAAGAAGTCACTCTACAAGTAATGGGTGGCTTCTGAAAGTGGAACTTTGTTTGAAACTGTCTCTTCACTTAGAAATAATAATATTTGTGTTAAAGTTTACTCAGTTTTCCTGGCTGGCTTTGTGAAATTGGAGACATATCAAAAATTAGGGGATATAATTGTGTCTTTACAAGATCAATGACTCATCAACTAAATTGTGATTTTTCTTTTCAAACCCCCAAAAAGAATAATAACATCAATGCTGTCACATTAAATTGCAGCATTATGAGCTCCTCACTATATCAGTAAATATAAGTAATCATCTATAATAATAATCATCTCTGATCATCTCCACTAGTGTACATCTCCACTCCTTATAAACTGTGTACAGTGCGCCCTCGGTCATTGCGCATCAACGCTCACAATTTCACCTCATCACGGATTTTAGGTATGCAGTCACGTGATACCATACACACATTCTATTGGCTGACGGCATCAGGAAGTACACTACGTTCTTTGAGTCTCAGACTTATGTAAGACACAAAAGTGCTTTTAACAGTCAATAACAGTGTAGGAAAATATCATACAGATAGAAGGTAGTTTAATATTAGTATGGGGAGGGTTCATAAACATTTAAATTAATGTAAATAATAAGATAAATAGTTTGTCACTCGAACGCAGAATTCGTTAATCGCATATGGTTCCTGGAACGCAATAACCGCGAGGAACAAGGGCGAACTGTAATCCTCTTTTCTTTTTAAAAGAAAAATACTGTTGAAGTCTATGATTAATCATAACGATTAAACAATGTATTAAGATTAATAATTCTCTCATATTATGGGAACCATTCTTTGAATAGAAGGGTCATACGTTTTCATCTATAGTATTATCCTTTTCATCACTAACAGTTCAGTTACTCTTCATGCTCTCCGAATGATTCCATATTCACTTTTTATATTTTCTCGCCCTCAGAGATGACAATTTCTGTCTTTAACCTGTAACTTTTGTAATTACCAATAAAAGGCATGTTGATTTATTTATATATTGATCACATGCTGCCACAACATTTTAGCTGAATACCAGGATTGAATCACAGTAAAGAGAAAATAAACATGTCATTCGAAAACTACATAAAAACTACAATATGTAATGAATCAAATACCGCATAGTACCAAATGAATACAGTTGACTTTATTTTCATGTAAGCACCCTGTTTTGAAAGTTTACCTTTTCACAGCACGTGGATGGGAGTTGAAACAATATCCAGCGTGTTAAATAATGTGATATGCAATGTGTTTCTCCCCATCTCTACCCCTTCCTTCTCTGCCACCAGCTTAACCAACATTTTCTTACAGTGTCAGGTATTGTACAAGGAGGACGTATGCACAGCAAATCACAGACAACACTGTGTATAAAATCTGTTAGCGTGCACACAGAGCAATCTGCCTATCATCCACTACCGGCTAAAAAAATCTAACTTTGGCTTTAGCTGTTTACACAAACCTTTGATACCCCACAAACTTATATTCCTGTTGCCGTCTATAAGCTAGGAAAAAGAATATTCCTTTACACCTGTAATGCCCCAGATAGATAGAATGGTCTGCCAGCAAAAAAAAAAAAAAGACATAGCCACCAGCTACATCCTCCCTCTTTGACTCAGCTCTAGTGGAGAATTCTTCTAAGGCAAGGAAGAGAAAGCTAAGCCTTGTTGTAATAGTAAAAACTGCTCACCGCAGGGACGTGTACTGATCCACACTGTGTTCAGGCCTCTCTCGGTTGCATGGGTAGGTATCAAAACTGAAGTTAACCAGATTCATTTCACAACGAAGGTAAATCTTGACGTAGTTATCATATAACTACATATATTTTTATGGTTGTACTTTCGTATACTGAAATTAGAGAGGCATCACTAATATTTTTCATAATCAAAAACATCTCATATTTGACAGCAAATGACTTTTATTATACAGTGTGTGTGTGTATATATATATATATATATACATATATATATGTATACATATATATATATATATATATATATATATATATATATATATATATATATATATATATATATATATATATATATATATATATATATATATATATATATATATATATATATATATATATATATAATATTTTTGGGGTCAAAGTGTTACAGACAAATACACAACAAAAACAGAATTTTTAGGTTGCAAATGTAACTGACAGTTCCATGGTGACATTTAATTTTTTTGTAATAGAAAAATCACTTATAACAGCTCTACACCTGTTTTTTTTACAGGTTATTAATACAATTGCAATGTCTTTCATGTGACGAAAGTTATCTGGAATCACCAAAACAGTCAGAAGCGACAATGCCTACTGAAATACAGTAGGACACACTACATGTATAAATCATCCTTTGTATCCCATATTTTCACAAGCCAGCCAGCCTGTGCATCCTCTCCACTCTCTACATGATTGACCAGATCTGTGGTGCCATAAACTGCAGCTGTATCACATCTCTCTGACAAGGCAATGATAGACCAGCCTGTGTCTGCTCAGAATGAGCCATCTGTGGGTTCGGGTGCGGCGCTGCTTTGCAGAAAGTGTGACAGTCCTCAGGTATATCTCTCAGCGTGTCGCACGCTGATAGTGCGGTGGGCTTGTGCGTTGCACTGCTTGGTTACTGTTACAGATGAATGACCCTGATGAGTTTGACTCGCCCTCTGTGTTGCCCGACTCCCCGTGTACCTTGCAGAAGTTCGACATTGGAGGAAGACAGACAAACGTGCACGGAAACAATACACAACCGGTGGGCTTGTCATTGGGAGAACACACCATGACTAAAATAGGCCCAGCTGTGATTGCCTCTCCATGCCTGATGTAGTTTGATGATGGCTCATCCCAGGCCTGGAGATGGGAACCTGATGAACTGTCAGGAGCCAAACAGCTTTAAATGAGAAATCGACAGACAAGCACTGCATAAAGGGAACATAATAGATGCACTGGGATGCTGGCATCTCCTTGCAGGTGGTACTGCGATGACTTCTTGTTATCTTTCTTGACCACACAGCACAATACAGCACTGGTCTAAGTTTTATATCTTTTCCAGATGAATACAACAACCAACCATATTCTCATTCCATTGTCTTGTTAATTATAAAACTGCTGAAACATACCATGCATTGTTTCATGTTGCACAGCTATTATCAAAGAAGTGTATTATTCTTTCTCGCTGCAGATTTCATCACATCTGCATTGCTCGGGATCCATTTCACTTTGATCTTAATGTGTCTTTTTAATCAAGTTTCAAAAGAGACGTCTTCATCGTTGTGGGCCTCGGCCAGACTGCACTGGGAGAAATATGCTAAGTTTATCTTCAGCAAATAGATCAGCAGTACTTTATTATTTTTTGCTCTGTAACGTCTTCCTTCCCATTGCGCTGGGCCCATTTGGCATTATTTGCTGCTGGGCATGACTTCTTAATAGAATCAGAATTCCAATTTGACTATTCCGCTTAGCAGCCTAAATTTGAAGACAGGGTGTCCACAGTCTTGGATAGTGGAAGGTAGTAATTTGACTAGACCCCCCCCAAGCATTACCACTGCATTAATTCCTGGTTAAGACTCTTTGAAGGCTACAAATGAAATAGCAGTGTTTTTACGGTCTTCTCATCTATTCAGTAAGATTGAACTGTATTGTCTGGTGTTATGGGAAGTCCATGTATTTGCTTGCTTCACTCCTGCAGAGAGGTCAAGGTACAGGGTTATAGCAGAAGTCCAGGCTGCGGTTGGGTGTGGAAATTCACACATTTACCCAAGGACACTTCAGAAGGATGGATGTGTTGTGTCACACACTCAGACCTTCTTGATAATGTCTAGCGGGTGATAAAACATTTACTCTCTATTGCAATTCACTCATTGCAACCAGGCAAAATAAGATTCTTAGGGTGTAATAGTATGGACATCAATAATAAATTATTAGGTTTAAAGCAAGAAACACCAAGAGGCTGCTAATTGGGATAGTAATTGTTAAAACATAAAGGAAAAGTGACTCATCATCATACTAACAAGCATGTGACCAATGGCTTCTTAGAGAAATCATTTGTAACACTTTGTCCAGAAGTGACTGCAAATGAAGAGGAACTAAATAAACTCAAACCAAAATGTCTGCATTCCATCACGAGAAGCATTTTTCAATGCCTCACGACCACATGTGATGAATTCAGGAACGCAGGTGTAATGTTTTCAGGTAAAGTAGAATATCATTGTGTCCTTGTTCCTCATTTATTCAAGATTTAAAGATGATGTTCAGTTTATCTGCCTATGTTTGACACAAAATTAAGCAAGTCAGTACATTCCATTGGTGGCAAATCCAAAATAGGCAATTCATTGTTTGTGTAATGTGGACTGATAAAGAGGAAGGAGATGAAGAGAGAGATGGCTGCCCAATCTGCTGGTGCTCAGACCCAGCTGGGTTATGGGAAGGCAGTGGATGCCTAATGAGCCTCTCTTACCCTAGAGAGCTCACCCCTCTCCTCCCTCTAGAGTCCCTAATATAAGGATGAAGGACTGCACACACTCCATCACTATCACATGTGTTGCTTTTCCAACACACAGCAGGGAAGCCAATGAAAACACAATCTTCATTTATAAAACAGCAACTTGCTCGCCAGTTAGCGGCATGTTCATGCTGTCTACAACTGCGTTATAAAACACTAATACACACACCTATCCATACAACTCAGGGATTTTTATAAACATTGGTCTGTCTTTTTTTGCCTCAGCTTTCATCAGGACTTCATAAGACGTGCTGAGGGGATGTTTCACAATAAATGCACCATAATGTCATTCCTAATGACCACCAACACTTTTATGTCAAAGGTGGATACTGCTTTATGTTTAACAACACTGGGAACACATTTTCCTTGGCAGTTGTAAAATTCATGGCTTGTCCATGAAGTCCATCTAGCTTTCGTGGGCTTGTAAAAACACTGCTTAATGGCCTTTGCTTTGTAAGGCCAAAGCCATAGTTCAACCTCTGCAGAGGAATACTCCCTAGACAGTTGTAAATTCCAATAAAAGGTTAATGCCAAAGTGAGCGTGAGTGAGTTATTCTGTTAAGGAGGGCGGTGGGCAGAACTCCAGTGGGCCCTCTTTCCATTACCACAGATCCCCAGCGCTTAATGGCCGAGGCTCTGCTGGGTAAATGTTTACCCTACAATGAGAAGAGAAGGGACTCGCCACAAACAGGAATACAGGGGCCAGCATGGGCAGGCAGATAATGAACTACTATCAGCCTCCCTGCCTTGGCTACGGCCAATGCTCATTAGAGCCTGGGTGATAGGCAGGAGAGCTGAATGTACTCAGTCGACTGGTTTTCCGCTCTTCCACAGAGAAAACTGCCTTCATATTCAAAACCACAGTGAAAGAATCAACAGTAAAAATATTTGAACTATCTATTCAAACACCTTGTGGATTGTACTGGAGGCAGGCAGCCAGAGAGCAGTTGTTGAGAATGGGCAATGAAGAGATGGCGAAGACTTACAGGCGGTTCAGTGGGCTATTTTTTGTCATGGGCTGCCAAAATGGCTTTGATTTACTGAGGGGTCCTATTGATAATTAATTGTATCATCTGTTTCCTCCTCTGCTCAAGCCAAGAAACATGAACCCCGACTCTTAATCAGAGACCTAGGCACAATTCATACCAGCAGAGATGGTGAATGCGCCGAAAGATGGCTGTGCAAGCTGTCAGCAGATGGTGGCTGAAACTACACAACTTTCCTTTTTGGCCCTGGGAGAATAAATGTGCCCAGAACTTTGCAAAGGTGGTGAGAGTACAATTAATAGTCAACTGTTGTATTTACAACTCTGGATACAATTTACCTAATGAGATAATTTAAGAGGTAGGCTGCTGGTGCTTCATGCCTCATCTTCCCCATCAAACTGTTAAGGCTGACAGAGAAAACACTTCATTTCATCATTTATTATTCCAAGCAGTTAAATAAGGCATCACAGCTACTATCTACATTTGGAACTGTCCAAGGATTTAATAGCTCCTGTCTGTATTCACAAAAACACTGATCTCCCACACATCAACCAAGTGTGCGCCGTTTGCAGCAAGCTACAGTGCATGGCCGTATATGGAACATACTTTTAGCTCAATAATTCATAATCTTGGAGGGATGTTGAATAATTGAAGTGAACTTGGAGGCCTTTCAGCGGAGCTTTTGCATGTAGTTGATGGATCTGTGGGATTCAATGCACATTACAGGGGGAGAGGGGAAATATAGTGCTAAGCTGTGTTTCTGTTTTCATTGCCCATTCATTGATCAATTATTCAGCCGGGCCCTCTGACTGTGACCTACAGTTCTGAAAAAGACGCCCATGCCGTCTCAGCTTGAGATGGGTCTGTGACAGCATTAACTTCTCTTATTGTTCTGCATTTCAAGCACCATCTAGCAAACTCTTACTCGGTTGTATCTCATGAAACACCCTTCTCTCTCTGAAACGCTCTTATATTGTTCAGCCACGGTGGCCAGCGCTTGAAATATTAGAGTAACTGTCTTTCATCTTCCTAAATGAGTCAAAGTGGTGAGGCTGCTTATGAAATGAGCGGCATGGCTTCTTCAGGCAACTCTGTTCTTTCCTTGTTCTCCTTCAGTCTGGGGAAAGAGAGTAAAAAAAAAACAGGGAGGTGGTTGCTTTTCGAGAGATAGGGGTCCCCCGTCTGAGTGTGGCGTGATCACACAGGCCTTTTAATCAAAGACTTTTTTTGCACCAAACCAGCCTCACAGCCAACATGACTGGGAGTGTCTAATTAACACAAAAGAAAAACACTGCGCTCGGGTAAAGAGCCTCAAAAACAGCAACTTCCATCACCGCATCTGAAAGAGCTTACAGTCCCCAAGAATGTTTTTCACATCCTGAATGCATTCAATATGGCTATTTTAGCTTTTTCAGTATAACCCATGGCTTTCTATGTGGGCAACAACAAGCTTCGTTTGTTGAAAACCTGTCACGGGCCAATTTAAACACACACACAGAGCTACACATGGGACATGAGAAGTGGCGCAGTACGCCATCACTTTTCAGGTCTATCTGAAAAGTATATCTAGAGCAGTTGGACAGAACCAGAGATTGTTTGTTATGCAGAATCAGTCCTCTGGGATTAAGTCTGCATTGTTCACAGCTCAGATAAAGAAAGTGTTCCTACTGAGGCCAGAAGACATCTACGCCGAATCAGAATAGCCTGATATACAACCATTTAGAGGTCAAGCTGAGCTTTGTCTGCTATGATTTATGATCCACTTGCTCACCTACAGCTGTAGGGGAGAATACATGTCATATAACATTGCTTTGTTAGAAAAACACAGTTTGATACCATTTTGATAGATGGATTTGAAGTTACCCAGGCTTTTTGACACGAGCTGAGTGTGTTTTAGACAGAGGTGTTTAATCTTCATCCTAACTGGTAGGCTCCTCACGTCCCCAGAGCTCCTTGTTTTCCTGTATTGATTAAAATCTGCCCTATCCACCTTCCTGGTATACGAACTCCTTCAAAGAAGGCTCAGTGGGATAATTCACTGAGAAAAACTTGCCCCAGTCTTTGTTCTACTGGTTGCTCTACCTTGTTCAGTAAGGCAAGTCTGTGGGCCAGCAGAAAAAAGCTTACAGTAGTTACAAACTTGCAGTTCATAGCGAGCCCCTTTGTGTCTGGCATATTTTCATACTGTGTATCAGGTAATTTATCATATGCTACCTTCACAAAGCTTATTCGAAGGATCTAAACTGAGCCAGGGGTGACCTTCGTTGGGCACGGACAGTTTCCCTGTTATTTCAGCTTGACCCTTGAAGCTGCGACCTGCAAAGGGCAAATGAAGCAGGGATTGAAACAAGGGATTAGTTTGGAAATGAGCCTGCCCTATCTTTAAACACGGACCAGCTGAGGACTGGGTAGCTTACCTCTTATCTTTTCTACATTGTTGCCAGAGCTGAGGAAATAATTTGAGCGCACACATTCGCAGGTCTGTGTCTGTGGGTATGTTCTACAAAGGTACGATGGCAACAACCACTTAATTCGTGATTAGGGCTTTATTCAAAGGCGTGTTTATTCTCCCAGGAATTCATTAGATCCAGAAGCTGCTTCATTTTTTTCCCCTTTCCTGCGACTCATTCCCCCAGTGAGGTGATTTAATGCAAGTCTCTAGGTGATAAAAAACTGAAGAGCATGACCACAAATACACTGAATACATTAGCTCTTTTTCCCCTACCAAACAGAAGGAAGGTTATTCTATCATGCAAATTACCCAGCGCACAAACACATTTCTCTTGCGTCTCATTCCACAGACATCAAATTATTTTAGGTTTAGTGCCAGGTGACTTACCTGTAGTGTTTTAATATTGTCATTAAAGGAAATAAGGCTGCTGTTGTTGAGGTACCTTAAACTATTTGGAAAAAAAAAAATCTTCTGTGCCGGGAACTTTTCAGTGAAGATTAATTTAGAAATAATAAAATATTCAGAAAATAATGAGTGAAAATCACAACTTTCCCGTTAAAATAAATCTACAAACAAAAAACAAACAAAAATACCAAATACTATTTCTATTTTCTATGGCAAGGTTTTAACTTGCAAATGTTGACATAGGAACAATTTATGCTTTACTAATAAGTTAAAATGCAAAATTATGTGATTTTGTAAAGCTAACAATGAGATATTTCAAATTCATTTTTTTTCTGGTGTTACTTCTTTGCAAGAATTATTTTGTTCAGTGATATTCATGTTTTCAAAGTAAAATAAGTTGCTTCTAGACTGAATCAATAGTATTCCAGTGTTATTCTATCAATTTTAAATTTAAGTAAGTTTTGCCAGTTACAATTTGGAAACACAACATTCACTATTTGTGTAACATCTAAGCTCCAATTATGATCTACAAACCTCTTCACTAAGTTTCAAATAGTCCTGCTCCCACAAAAGAAAGTTACACACAGACGCTCTGACACTCATAAGTGATGATCACTTTTGTGTGAATCAATATTTCTTTTTGTAAAATATGTCTCATTATTCGTTTAAAGCTGAGCAGAGTGCTTTGACTTATTTTGTGACACCTGACTTCAGACTTCTTTATGGTCTTAATTCTATCCATCCAGCCATTTTCTTGTAGACAAGATGATTGCAATCGTCTTGTCTTCAGCCGCTGATCTGCCTTGCGGGTCACAGGTTTTGCTGGTTATGCTGGTTATGCCGGTTATGCATATCTCAGCTGCGCACACTCACACCTATAGAGGGATGTGACCGCTTCCTCTAAACTGCACGTTTTTGCAGGTGGGAGGAAACCAGACAACCCGTAGACAACCCATGCAGACACAGGGAGAACATCCAAACTCCACACAGAAAGAATCAAACCCAGAACCTTCTTTCTTCACTGATATCCTGAAATTCATCACTGATAATTCTTTGGCATTTATATGTCATTAAAAAAACAGCCCAAGTTGAAGTACAACACTTTATTGAAGCAGTTCATTATTATTTTTTTGTAGATCTAATACAGGGTTCAAAAACTCTAGGGACTTTTAAAAATGTGAAAAATATTTTATTTTTAAAACAGAGAATTCTATTAGTAACAACCATCATTTTCTGATGAAGTTTTAACTCTAACATTGTTACTTTGTTATTAGATGTTTGTTCTGCAAATCAGACCCTTTGCCTATGATTAAACTCTAAAGCCCTTTGACCAGAGCTTGAGTTGTAGACAGCGCCAGAACTCAGCAGCTCCACAGAAGATTTGAGATGCCTCAATTTGAGATGACATAGACTTTGTATAACTGGTGTACATCCATCCATACGTTTCTGGATGAAAATACACATCTTAGTGGAGTATACAGGACAGCGTTTTCTTCTCAAATAATTAAATGTAGTAAATTTCAAGAGAGGACTTTTCACAGAGAGGACTATTGCCACTACAGGCAAGGCCAGAATGTTTGACATTTTAACTGTGAAGCACCGCAGCTGCTGAATTCAAAGAACTTTGATCATCATTCTAATTTACTCCTTTTCTTCCTTTTGGAGACCGTCATTAAAACTTGATCTATACGTGGACGAACTTTGAAATCCACAGAACTTCATTCTGAATTCCAGTTGAAATCAAGAAGTCCCTCAACGTGTCATTTTGGGGCAAATATCCATAAAATGATACATATGAGGTGATATTGATCTATTATACAACTGATTAGATAAAACCATTACAGAAGTGTTTTAACACACACAGATACAGAGTGTATTCTTTTGTTTAAAGCTACTTTTCCAGTTTGGGTGATTGATGGGCTATGGATGAATTCGAATATATTATTGATAACATCGACAAATAAATAAGAAAATAATGTAATGAACAGGAACAATATTCCATGTGCCTATATGATTCTGAAATATATTGTTTCATTTTAGTTTCTGTGTGTGTGTGTGTGTGTACGTGTGTGTGCATGTCTGTGTGTGTGCAGGATGAAGGATATGCTTCCAGACAGCGCTGAGCTTAGCTGCAGTGCGCCATCTGTAGCGGCCAAAGGGACAACTGTTGCTCATTAAATTAGCCAGTTCTATCATCTTGATGCATCAGACGAAGACCTGGGATCTCTATGACCTTTCTCTCCCCCATAACCAAGCCCTTTCCTTCACTAATATAGATGCAAACTCAAGTAGGTCAAACACCAGGTATAAATCTTCCTTGGCAAGCCGCTGCACGGTTTGCCAGGTACGCACTGCAGGCCGGCTTGACGGACTGAATGGAGGTGCGGCTCAAGCGTAGAGTGGGCATGGTGTTGCTGCTGAAAGCAGGCTGGGACCAGCTTGCCGCTGGCCGAAGGGTTTACCTCCTATATGGGGACCAGTTGTCTTCTACAATGTGTTTCTGAAAAGAGATATTTGTTATCAGAGTCCAGCTGACGGTGCATTAATGTGAACAGGTGAGGATGCAGTGTTGCTGTAAAGGCTCCAGTTCTGAAGTTTTGAAGTTTCCTGGGGGAAAAAAAAAGCATTTTTCATATAAGGTCAAGGTTATGAGATCTTTTTTATCGACACTTTTAATATGAGAAAGTAAAAAAAAAACTGGTGTGGTCCTAAAGGTTTTATACTGGTTTTACTGTCTATTTAACAATACAGCATGAATGAAAGTGCAGCAGCTTTGACCTTTGAAGTTTTACTGCAGACAGAGAGGTCCTGCCCTCTCTGGGTCATAATGTAACAATGAGGAATCCATAAAATAATTGTAATGTGCGGTGCTGCGGAAAAGATTTCAAATGCTCAGAAGAGGTGAACTTCCTGTGTGATTTTAAAATTCTATGGAGCACACCACTGAATTTCCACTAGCTTTTTTTTCCCTGAGAGCATTTTTTTTTGACAAACATTCCCTCAGCAGTGGTTTGAAATTATTTTTAATAATCTTGTTTCATTGATTAAAAAACAAGCATGAACCTATAATGAATTTCACCATCTTTACTGGTGTTTCTACGTATGTCATGTTGACCAGTGTTTTTGGTAGGAAAGATCAATTAATTTAGAATACATTTTGTACAGTGATGTGTCTCATCATAAACGTGCAGTATTTAGTAAGAGTCAATTTAACAGCTGATTCCTGGTATCCAGCAAGAATGAGTGATCTGCAATAGAATAAACAGCTTGTAACTGTAAAATTATGAAACATTTTTTTTATTGTAAGTGTGGTTGAAAAGATTCCCTTTTGAAAATAAATGAAATAAGTAAGGAAATACAATCTTCTGTCCTCTCACAGTTCTCAAGGACGTCATGTCCTTATGTACGGTTCAACACGATCTAATGCTTCGGTTGTGTGACAGTCATGTGAGCTGTATCAGGTAGTGATCTTCCGCAGCTAATTTCACCCTGAGTGAATAACAGAATGGTTATGACAACAATCAAATACCAGGATGCAATTTTCATGAGTCTGTAATGTGCTTTAGGACTAATGTTCACACCAGTGGTTGAGGAAGTGTCACGGACAATGTGGGCGTAAGCTATAGGGGATGGAAACAATTGCAATAGCACATTTTAGGATCAATATTGTTACCACACTCCTCGATCAATTAAATGACATGTGTCAAAGTCAAGGCCGGGGGCCAAATGTGGCCCGCCACATGATATTATGTGGCCCACAAGACCATAAAAGGTCAGAGTGTACTTTGACCAAAAACTACATTTCCCACAATGCAGTAATTAAGCCCATTTTAACTTGAAGAAAAACATTTTGAACAAAGTTTATGTCCTAACTTGTGTATGATGTTATTTGTCTTTATTCCCTTGGATAGTTTGATGGAGTTCTGTAGGTTTAATAACCTGAAAAATAAAAAGGATTTATGTTATAACAGAGAAACAAACATTTTTTCCAAATCCTTGCATACTAAATACTTACTGTATGCTTTGGACACAAGAGGTATGATTGTTGTGGCAAATGAATCTCTATAATCGCATACGGATTACGAATGATATTCACACTTTTCTTTGGAATGTATTTTAAACAAAAGTTGTCTTTTTTATAAATGTCTTGTCCTGTTCGTTTTGAAAAAACTGAATCAGTGATGCCACAATGTCGTCTCTCTCTCTCTCTCTCTCTTACACACACACGCACTCATGCACACACACACACACACACACACACACACACACACACAAACACGCACACCTACACACACACACCTAACATCTACAGAATGTCGTCTGAAATTTCTAAACCTCTCTGGGAAAACTCGCACCTGTGGCAAATTCATTCTCTCCTCTCCTCCATTACAAGTTGAACAGCTACAACAGAGCCCTCAGTGGTTTACGGTGAGGCTCGCTGAAAAGCAGTGAGCCATCCTCACTTCAAACTCACAGACTTTCCTCTGCAGCGAACACTGAATCTTAGCTTTAAATCCCAATATTTCTACCAAAGTTACTAATGCAAAACCGACTTTGAGTCTTTAACTTCATAAAATTCCAGTCAAGATAACCTTTTGTGGTCAAATGTGCTTATCACCACAGCAGAGAACTTATTTTATTAATAAAACAAGACAAAAGAGTGCCTACAAACAGCTGTTCACAACTTCATCATAAATCATTAAATTAATGAATAAATACGTTTTCATTCTCAATATGTCACAAGACATGAACCAGGTACCTAAGGTACCTAAAATTGCATAAAATTTGCCAGAAATCTCTTAAAATAAACATTTATTCCATCTTTACTCTACAGCTATTTTTTTATGCAACATTAAGATGAATCTCTCTTACATAGCTTAACAAGGGGATGACACTATCCTGCCATCCAGACAAATATCTTGCGACTGAACTATCTTCATCATGGAGAACTGACACAAATAAAACATGTCAGAGGTTGAGGACAGTTAGCAGAGGTTGCTTGTGCTTAGCCAGTATAAAAATGGAGGCCTGTATTGAGTTTATAGGCCTGCAGCTCCAGGCAATGGTGATAAATCCACCTGTGAGAGAGCTTGTATCAGACATGCCCAGGCCACTGGCAGATAAATCGACTGGCCCGTGCCCTGACTGGGAGATGCACCCCTGTGGGCCTCCCCGCCGCTCAGAGTTATATTTCCAGCTCTGTCCCTCGTAGGTTGGAACAGCGCTTCAGGATACGGCCAAGCTAAATGAAACACTAATGCACCAAATTTCCCATCAGAAATTTCCATAATTCATTTCCACACATTTCCTTGAGAGCACACTGTGGGATTTGAGTGAGGGGCTGGGAATCTAAATATACCAGATGTGTGAAAAGAGGTGTCTGATCAACAGCTCAGTGGCTGGAGCCTCACGTAAAAGTCAGCCACTTGACCTCACAGGTGTCTTACCTATCTTTCAAGCCCCCGCCCCCATCAGAGAGCAGTTAGGCTAGGTAAAATATGCTCTGCATCCCCATCTATTAGGATTTAGACTTCACACAGTTGTGGAAAAAAAATATAATTTTATGTTGTGCATTTCAAGGAAATCCTCTTTCTCAGCCATTTCATTTTCATCAATAAATAAGACAGATTCTGCTCTTTCAGTCAGCAAATCTATGTTGAATGATCTGAGGGGGCTTAAAACTACTCCAGCAGTTCTCTTTGTGTTCTTGCTAAATGTTTCCCTGCAGTTACTTTCTGTTGCTGATAAACTACTTGCAAAAACCATTTTGATTTCTAGAAAAGTATTCTCTTTCGCACAGCAGGGCGATGGAGATGTTGCTTTTGATGTTGTTTTCTCAGAAGACTTTTTGTATGTTGGTGTATTGAACTAAAGCCTGAAATGCCCAATATTACACTGTTCAAAAAGTTAAGAATTTGTTAAACAACAGGCCATTTTAAGTTTATGTGTTTTGCCACTACATTACATCTGTACCATAGTGGCATTTCATTTCAGCTCACGGTAAGGGCAAATTATCCTTTTTTATATTACAAACCAAAATGTAGATTTAAATAAAAAAATTCTATTAAAAATATCTTAGATCAGTGAAAAATTGAACAATAATGGAGCGGTAATGAAGCTTTCAGGCATTGGTGGATAGAAAATAAATGGTATGTACCATCAGTGTTTAGAACACAGGAATAGCCTAAACACCAGGTGCTGTAGAACAATATCCCCTGCAGTGTGATGAATTGGTTGACTAAGGAGTGTATTCATCCAAAAGCACCATGGTCTGCAATGTGTGACTGTTAAACCTGATAAAGTCAAGTAGAAATGAGCACGTAAGAGTTTCTACAGCCTGTGAAACTTTATTGTCATAATTTATAATAATGTTTATTTCTGAGTTGTCAAAGGGTAAACTGATGCTATGTTCAGTAATCCTCATGACTGTCAAAATATACTTCTACCTTTATTGTTAAAACAAGAAGAAAAACAGCAAAATAAATCTTGAGAACAGTAGAAAATGACAAGGAATCCTTCCTTCACCATCAATGTTCAAAAACACAGACAGACTCAAACCTATAGTGGTACAATTAGGATAACTTTACTCCCATGTTCCATTGTCTGGAAAACAATTTTAATTGCCTTTTTTTCCTGGGTTGCTTAAGACGAAGGAAAAAAACAAAACCAATCCTCCGGGGGATCTTTTGCCTGAGGTAAGACACAGGTGGATGGAGCCCAGAGCAGGGTCGCAGTAAAGATTTATATTATGTACAAAGTAAAGAACAGAAGAAAAATGGTTGTTCATGTAGCGTCTCAGTGAAGCGAGTGAAACAGCTGTTCACGGAGTGAGGAAGTGGTCAGGTAAGACAGGCCTGGAAATAATAATCACATGCCCATCTGCTGACCTGGGACTGAATGGCCCCCGGGCTCCCGGCACAGGCCCTCCGTATGGAGCATAACACAGCCCTCGCCCCGGGAAACCTGGCCACGCCGCACTAAGCTGCTGACACTGCCACATGCTCTCTTTCTGTGGCCTGGCTAGCCTGCAAGCCTTTGTAATCTGTCTATGTGATGCACACAAGTTAAGGTACCACTGCAGACACTATATATAAAAACTGACTGCTACTAAATGTAGTACATTTTAGGATCCTATTTATACCATGTTTGTACCCCAGGGAGATTTGTGCTTAAAGGAACAAAAGATCCCACACAAATCTGTCATTAGCGATGATAAATTGTTGTTTTACCTTAAGTTCCATTTAAATAAATTAGTTCATTAGATATGAGGACAAAGTTTCAGAGCAAAATGACCAACAACAGGAGATCAGGGGCCAGTCTCGTTTCATCTGCCAGAGCAGTTCATTCTGATCATTAATTTAGTGACTAATAGCGCTGTAAGATGGCATTTTAATGTAACGTTGAATTAAAACACATTTATCAAATTAGAGAGCATATGATTTCCTGGCGCCACATCCTTGATGGTTTCTCCAGGAGCAAATCGATACTGTGCTGTAATTGAGCGATGAGTGAGGTGAGAAGTGTGAACAGTCTAATCATAATTAAGGAGCAGGCCGCAGAATGTGAGGTGAACTGAGGCCCTGGAAGATAAACAATGTCAGCAAGAGGTGCACAACTTCAAGTGATCTTTTTTAAAACTTCCCTGTGTTGTTGCCTCTCATGACATCGCAAATTAAAAGGATGCAGGCTGCAATCACGCATTATTTTATGAAAAAAATAAAACATTATGGTTGCTGCAGCGACAAATCCTCAGTCGTATTTATAATGGGTGAAGGCATGGACTCAAAGGGTAAGGCTATTTATATCTGCACAATATTTAAGACTAATCATAATTAGTGCCCATATTCCCTTCACAGTCTGATGTGGAATGCACATTAGCTTTAAACCCCCTCATAAGAAGCAGATGTTTGCTCATAATCTGCCTCCTCTCACCTAAAGCAAAGGCATCTAAACAAGCTCCCACTTAATCAACCCTTTCTGCCTCTCTCTCCCACACGAACATGAACACATCACACACACACCCACACACAAACACACACACACGCACGCACACACACACACACACACACACACAACATCTTTGCTCTATGACATGCCGTCAAAGCGTTCAACACAAAAGCACCTTTAATGTATTGGAAGAAAAGTGGTAAACAGATTTGCATCACTACCCCACATTATCTGCTGACACCAAGAAATGATTTGTTTTATGCGCACTTGGCCTTGAAGTTTGCAAGCAGGTTGTCAGTGATGATAGAATTGAGGTAAATGGTGTTCACTGAGAAAACAACGACTTTGCTGAGGTCCCCACTTTGAGTCTGAAGGCAAACTACTTAACGCAAAACGCACTTCTAATTGTATCAATTCAGCCATACAAATGTAGAATTCCCTTCAAAGTGCAAGTCAGCAAGGTTTGTGTCTCCTAATGCAGCCAAAAGGAACAGTTCATTTTGTAAAGCCCCTCAGCCCAAGTAGACAGCAAACAATTATGGGATGGGGTTTTGGTTTTGCATAATACAACACAATGCTCAAAAGTTATTTGACAGAAAGGAAAGTGCAGATTGTTCAAAGTTTGAATGTGATGATATGAAGAAAAGTGGCATAATAAATATGAATTTTTTCAGTTGTGATTTCATGCCTTTTGTTGAGGAGGGAACAGAGAAAAAGCTTTGTGGCTCTTTAAATAGCTGAAAGAACTTCTTTTAATATAACTAAATAAAGCACTTCAAAGATGTGTTATTAGAATATAAAACTCACCAGGAAAAAAAAAAGACAAAAACTGGACAAACAACGTAAAACCATGACTTCAATATAACATCCTGCATGACTGAAAACAGTATTTGTTGATGCTCTTTTAGATGATTCCTGTCATAGACTGTTGATAAATAAAAATGAAAAGATGGACAATTTCAGCCAGTGGTTGTATGGCTGTCATATGATCACACAAAACCTTGAGCCTAAAAAAAGTTGAGTTAAAACCAATAAACCTAAATATTGATAATAGACAATATATTTGTTTTGCCAGCTTCATCAGCTTCATTGTGTTTTTGGAACTGCATGCTTATTGAATAACAAATTGATTTAACCAGCCTTGTTGAGATACTGACAGACAGGAGACAGCAGTTTGGAGAGTTGTGCAGGTAAACAGGTTAACAGGTGATAGTCCTGTCCGGATATGAGAGGAGCATCTTCTTAAGTTTAAGGAGCTTTACAGTCAGGATGGAACAGGCATCACCACTTTCTTAAACACATGATTGATTAAAGAGTATATAATTAGTTTGGGGGTTTTTTTTTTACATTTCATCCTGAAGTTTTTGGAATCAGGCTTTAAATATAAACTGCTCTCATATTTAAGTATTAGATGTAGCTTGCTGGATAAGAATTTAACAAATATTCCCTTTTTTCATTGTAACTTCTGCCTTGTGATTAATGAGCATAAATGTGATGTTCTGTCAGTTTCATAAAGACATGATAATTTAATACTTTACTGTGTAAATGAAAATTAACACTCTATCAATGTTAAATGTAGTTATTCAGTAATAATCTTTTAAACTGTGTTATCATGATCGAAAATAACTGTAACAATGCCATGAAATCGTTTTGAATGGATATTTTGATTTTATTTCATCCCATCTATATATTCAACAGCAACCACTAGAATCAATGAAAATGGCCATTAAAGGAAAAAATACACATTTACAAAGTCAATATAGCTTCAAATTTATTATTATTTGAGTATTTTCATAACACTGTAAATACAAATATGGACAAATATGATAATAAATCACAACTGTGCCACAATCATACTGTGTTGATGCAAGTAAACCTGGGAATGCTTGTGTTTGTGGCTGCACAGAAAGCCTCTCTGACCTCATGAGTCTGCCTTACATTGACATGTCGTAGATGACAGCCACGGTCTGATGGGGATGGTCATTTCCCAGGTAGATCAGGGAACACCGTAAAGGATGGCTTCTGTGTGGCTGTCATAAGACATTACCAGACGGCACATACTGCTCCACACACACTGCAAGCCCATGAAGATGATCACATTTGATATACAGATGACATTCTATCCCTGCCGTGACAACATGGGCTCATTTCTCTGCTCTGACATCCGTTGCTGTGTGGGTGTTACTCCAGTCAAATCTATCATTTTAATGGAGAAGTAGTCAGACCTGAGGATTATTTGAGGGATAAATATATCATCGTCTGTTTGTTTGATATCGACCTGATGTCATTGTGCCACGACTAACTCTCTCAAGATGAATGTTTTAAGATACAATGAAACATATATGGATGCGATAGGCTTCTGGTTGTAAAAACATCCAGTGAGTAATATGCAGGCTGTAGAGGCATTTAAACAGGCTCAGATAAACTCTTTAACATAACCACAGAAGGATAATGAATGGAGTAATTATGTTATCCTTAGTGAGTACAAAGAAACAATAGACCCATCAATTAAAAATCCTCAGGACTGCTCTTGTTTGGCGCCATGAGTGCAACAAAGTGAATGGTCCTTCATGAGTTTAGCTTTTTGTAAATGTCTTTCGCACAGTAGATCTGATGCAACTCCAATTTGCCAGTAACTAGTGAACAGGGGCACAATGGAGTATTCTATCATATTGCTTAAACCGTAGCCTCTGAAAGCACCACTAATTGCATCTGGGATTTGGTTATCCAATCCCACAGTGCATTGCAGCCGGGTGAGGAACAGGGGGGTGAATTAGAGGCTGGCGGGGTGAAGCTTCTGCTTGCTGAAGCCTTGACAGTGCTTTGTACTGAATGATTGTTCTCCAGACAGCTGACGGAGGTAGCGGCGCACACAGAGTTGTTTGAAAGCCCAAAAGGATATGCGGCTGCATCATCAAAGTCCAGCAAGTCTTCCATGTGTCAGGGAGAGATTAAGCTCTTCCAGAGAGGGCAACGCCTCTGATCACTATACTCAATCGATGGGATTTGAATAAAGGAATAAAAGATCAGGCATTGTGTATCTGTGCTGTGCAACTGCTGGATAGGATTAAGGCATGTTGGAGCTGCAACAGTGACAGACGCCATCAATCACAAGTTCCCCACACTAGTTAGCTAAAGTTGATATTAGCCCTAAATAGGACACATCTGTTTGTTGCTGCACACTCCCTGACTTTAATTAATTCTCAAGTCATTTTATT
The DNA here is from genome assembly GCF_040054535.1 of Antennarius striatus. NCBI lineage: Eukaryota > Metazoa > Chordata > Actinopteri > Lophiiformes > Antennariidae > Antennarius > Antennarius striatus. Next base: position 9,831,353 of record NC_090779.1, read on the forward strand.
TTTAGTCACCGGTTTTTTATTTGTTGCTGCTCGTCTATATGTGCACAAAAATGTAAATTGCATCCTTCCTTTGCTCACAGTGTGGGGCTCACATACACTGTGATGCTGCAAATTAAGCACGCGCACACACACACACACACACACACACACACACACACAAGTCAGCATGTGCAGCACAGCACACAACACACACAAACACAAACAATATGAAAGTCACTGTGCAAACAAACTTTGGTCTGGTGGTCTGCTTCGGCCTCATTTTCCTGGCTGAGTTCTCTATCATTGGCCAGCGTCTCCTCCACAGGCTCTGTCAGATAATAGCTTCCTTTCTCCACTTTTCAAGAAAAAAATGAGAATATTCCCTGGGAGCTGAGTTCAAGGGCAGGTCTGTGTAACCCGGAGAGACAGACTCTTGCCAAGACCCTGGCTTCAGATCCTGGAAATAGCATAGCACGTTTCATGCCTGATTTGAACATGTACGTTACGCTGACCAGGAACCCCGCTCCCTCACATCAGGCTGGGGTGGAATGATCCAATTCGAGTACTTGGACTGTCCTTGTTGGTTTGACCTTTAAGTCCAACCCACCCCTGATTGTTCTGTCATCCTCTTGCATCAGATAAAGTGATTGTTTCTTGAGTTGAATTCTCACCTGACACTGTTTTTCCACCTCAGTGTCTTCTTCTCTCTTGTAGCCCTGTTCTCTCCTCGTTTCACCCTTTGTGTCGTACTGTAGGGCATAATTACTAAAATCCTTTCCCTGCCTATGCTTTCCTATTATTAGCCTAGCATTTAAACCTTCTCCCTGGTCAGATGGTCAATGCTTGAGGGTAATGTGTCACACTGCATAGGCACAAAAGGTAGCCAAACAATGCCTATTGAGAACCAGGTGCCATTGCACTAATGCCATTTGGCAGCCATTCACTATTGTGGTGTGCTGTTCTTGTACATAGAGTTTATGATTGGCTGTGGCTTCAATCAACCATCTTAATTACGCACGGATGGACGAGGTGTGTGCACTCGACCGTCCACCGAAGCATTTGTAACAGTCCTCAGGATGAGCTAGTTGGCTTCCATGAATGACTCATGTAAAACACACAATGACAGATGAGAAAATATGACTGCACCACAACATAGAATAAGCAGGAGAATAGTTAGTAGCATAGCATAGCATCATTACAGTGGCTCTTCATCATTATGCCGCATGAGAGAAATTGCTTTTTTCATTTTTTTTTAAAGACATTCTTGGTGATCAAGCCAGCCTCTTTAATGATGTTTTGGAGCTCAGTGTTCACTGACAAGAAAGAATTTGATTGGTATTTTTGACATTGGTTGTTTCATATTTAATGGGCCCTCCATTTTCAACATAGCCTTACACAAAGCATCAAAATGTCCTGCAATCGGAGCTGTCACAGAACAATTGTTTCACTGCTTGTGTCCAATTTAAGATGAATTCAGTGATGAGGCAAACTAATGAAATGCATATTTTGGCTTAACTGTTGCAAAATGAATGATCAGTGTGATGATGACTGTCTTTCCTCTTCTTTCTCATCTATTTACTTATTTTACTTAAAATATAGCAAGTAAAGCATTTTTATATCATAAAGCAGAGCAGCAAATCATTGAGACAGAATTTTTTTCCATTAACTGATGCAAGGATTGATAAAAAATGGATTTAGATATATTTTCTAATATATTCTGCTAAATCATTCATTCATTCATTCATGCATGTATTCATGCATTCATTTACTCCTTTGTAGCTGAGATGATTGCTGACTTTATGCAAGAGACAGAATACACCTCAGAGAAGTCGCCAGTTCATCGCAGGGCCACAGAGAAGGACAGACACACTCACTCTAGCAATGGTACCTACGGACAATTTGTTGTGACCAATTCCATTAACCTACGGGTTTTTTGAGGCAGGAGGAAGCTGGAGAATCTGGAGAGAACCCCAAGAGACACGGGGAGAACATACAAACTCTGCATAGAAAGGTGAAATCAAACCAATATCCTTCTTGCTGTGAGGCAACAGCACTACCCACTGCATCGCCATGCTGGGCCTGCTAATGTATATTATACTTTATATCATCTATAGGTGATATTCTTTAGTGCCAATAATGTGGGATCAATTATAAGTTTGTATTTTGAAGCAGAAGTTGGTTATTGACTGAGCTGCTGAACCCCCCCCCCCATCAGAGTGTAAACATGGAGGAAAAAGGTGGCCTGAAGAGAACAGAGGCCTCCTTGGGTCTGGGTCAGTCCTCCTGCAGCAGCAGCAGCTTGCCTCCTGGATAGGAGCAGCAGACCCCCGGTCTCTTTACTTACAGCACGTTGGAGCAAGAGGTCGCCGCGCACCTGAACCCTCCCCTGCACACAGCGGGCCGCGGGGCCCAGCAACACACAGGACAGCTGACCTGCTTTGACCTCTCCTCTGCTTTGGGCCCCTGGGAGTCCCGCCAATAAGCTCAGGGACCACTCACAACCTCTCTGTTAGCCCACTCTGCCCCCTCAGCACCTCAGCCAGAGAGCACAACACTATTAAAAAAAACACACACTCAACGAGGGACGTACACTGCAGACACAAACAGAGACACATTTGAACATTATACAGGCATCATGCAAACACAGTCTGTCACACACAGCCATGTGATGTGTCTTTCCCTCTGTCTGTTTCATGTGGAGCCAGGTTGGAGCTCAGCGGTACACTGGTGAATATCTCCATCTTGTGGACAATGTTTCGTGTCATAGAGCAAATGTTCACTGTCACCTCTGGTCAGGCAGGTTCAGAGCAACGATTGGCTTTATGTCCTCGCCTAATCCAGGTCTTATCCTTTATATAGTCACCAGCAGCACAGTTTATCAGTATCTGTAACACAAAAACACTTTCTTGAAACAAACAACTGAGTCAATCTGTGTTGTAAACAAGATATGTTCATGTGTGAAATCATTTGTTCACAGCCTTCCAGGGTCAAAGAGGCGGCAGGGTGACTTTATCTTGAATGTCACTTTGTTTTTGGTTGGTTAGACAGTACCCTCTCCTGGATTGGCTTCTCGGATGAAGGCACAGGTGAGGCCCACAGAGAACCAGCCTCCTCTCTCCACAGCATTTTCCTCTACTGAAGCAGCCTACATTTTAATATGCAACATCTGTGCCGGGAGAGCCTTCCAAAATGGCTGTTCCTTAGAGGATGACGGTAGAGTCTGCTCAAACTTGGGGTTGGGGCATTTGGTACTGCGAGGTTCTGCACAGATGTTAGCATTCACAATGTCACTCTGTCCTTCGCTTCGGTACCCAGGGAGGTCTATTTTAAGGGAGGGTGATGTGTTTTCTTCCTTAGTTCCCTGAGATCACTTTATCTGCAACTGTCATTGCAACAGTTCTACACAGACTTTTTCAACTGAACTGGGACTACAGCGTCTGATCAGTAAGGTATGAAGGAGCTTTCTGCCTGTTAATTTATCATTTTTGGTTTCACTATACAGCAGCACTACAATTAAAGCTTCAAATAGATACTCTAAAGAAATACGGAAGGATGCTTAGACAAACGCGCCATTGTCTCTCCAGTCATTTCAGTTTTGTTTGGAGAGGAGCATTAGCTCCGTCTCAAGAGTTGTGTTTATGCCATGTTTTCGCAAAGATTTGAGGATGCATCTGAACAGAGATACTATGACCTAAAGGCTTCTTGTCAGTCAGATTATTCAACTGATTTTCAAATAAAATGCTAGACAAACTGCAAAGAATCAGGGGGAGAAAAACAGGGCCAACAGAGAGAGGAGGCAAAAGCCAGGAGAGAGACACGTAGGTTGCCTAATGCATCGCTTACACAAAGAAGATGTTCATATTTAATGCTCATCATTAAGGCAGGGTTTGAGCATGGAAGACGCTTCTGCTATTTTCCCACACCCCTTGAGCCAAGTCCTTGTGACAGCTCTCCACTGCATCCCGGCAAATTATTCGCATGAGCTGCGGCGAACAAAAACAGCCCAGTGCGGGGGAAGTGAGGCCCAGCCTCAGCTCCACTCCTGTGATGAGGAGACACGTCACTTTGCATCAGCTCCAGCCCTGCAAACCACATCATCTGCAAGTGAGGAGAACAAGAACCGCTCCGTGGGGAAAGGACAGTTGAGGAAAAAAAGGCATATAAGTCATAGAGAGATTGAAAAATAGAGAGGAATGCTGGGGTGGGGGGAGGGTGAGAAGAGAAGAGAAGAGAAGAGAAGAGAAGAGAAGAGAAGAGAAGAGAAGAGAAGAGAAGAGAAGAGAAGAGAAGAGAAGAGAAGAGAAGAGAAGAGAAGAGAAGAGAAGAGAATGGCGTTCCCTTGGTGAAGTCTCTGCTAATCAGTGGAACTGAAATATTATTAACTAGCAGAGCCATGATACCGATTTCTCTAAAATGTTTTGGCCAAATGATTTAGCATAGCCTTGGGCTTTAAACTGCATGACAAATGAATCATTTAGATTTGCTAAGTGAATACTGTATACCCGTGGGCACATGTGTAGTCTAGGTGTGAAAAAAATAATTAGACACACAACAAGAACTTACCATGCATCAATGAACAAACTGCACCTCATAGTTCTTTTTTTTTTCTTCCTAAAATTACATACATACTCAGAAACACCAAGCATCTTTCCAAAAATATTTGATCCACTAACTTGTGAATGCAAAGTCCCAAATTCAGCCAGCGGTTGGCGCTAAGAAAACCAGTTTTTAATGGAGTGAGTGCACTCTCTGCTGGATGTTACTAAACCTGCAGGATCTGTACTCTATTTCAGGTTTATGATGACTTCACTGCACACGCTGCTACCTGATTTTAGATGTTTAGAAAAGTACGGATCCCTGTGGCCTCCTTCTCAAGGATATATCGCGGCGGCCAAGGAGACTTGAGAAAAATTGAGTTTCACCAAAATAAACCTGTCTTCCAAGATGCATGTGCTCCAAGCCTAAATTGGCCTATTTAAAGGCATAACCATAGACAGCCTTTGAATAATATTGACTTGCAAACTATGCCCAGGTCAAGGACAGGAAGCGACACCATTCTAGCACAAGAGTAATGGAAAGTAAGTCAGATACATGTAGAGCACTGGAGTGAAAAAGTGAAGTATTCTGCAACAAATAATGGATGAATGACTAGGTTTTGAGCATGGAGAGAGTGAAAGGATACAGAAAAAGTACTCATTTCAATCCGATATGACTTTAACTGATGAGTGTGCTGCTTTATATGGACGTCTTTTGTCATACTAAATGTATTTGCTCATATTTTTGGATGATAGTTAGTTTTCAGAAACACAAGAAAAGTTGTAACACTACCCACAAGATCTCAATAAATAAATTGCAACATATTTTTATCATCCATCCATCCATCCATCCATCCATCCAGATGGATATTTTTATAATATTAAGTAAAATATGAAATGATCATAAAATGTTGAATTTTAAAAGCACTTTTCTTTTTTAGGAAAACATTTTCATAGTCCAGTAATCCTTATGATCCTTCTGTTTTTTAATTCCTTGAAATCCATATGATACTGTGGTCCGGTATTTATTTAACACACAGAATGCATGCTGCATGTCTGTCTGAATCATTGTTCTGTTCCTGCAAACCGCTCTGTACAGCAGAGCACTCTATCCATATTCATGTGATTTTTGCCGGAAGGCATTGGTGTCTACTAAAAATAGCATGCTGAGAGAAAGGGTCTCACACTGTTTATCCTAACATTCATGAGTGCAGTCCCTATGATTGGGTGTAAACACATGTCTCTATAGCAGGGACCATATTTCACATTGTTGAACAAACATTTACAAATAAGTGCTGTAGGCCAGAATAAAGAGATATTTGAGGTGCATGGTGTAAATCAACAGAGTAGTACATTCTTGAATTTCATTCAGTTGTTTGCACACATCAGTGTGTGTGTGTGTGTGTGTGTGTGTGTGTGTGTGTGTGTGTGTGTGTGTGTGTGTGTGTGTGTGTGTGTGTGTGTGTGTGTGTGTGTGGGTGTGTGTGGGTGTGTGTGTGTGAGTGCTTGTGCGTGTCCATTTCTGCTTTTTGTATAGGGTGCGCTTATGCCTTTGCATGTCTGAGTGAAGGAGCACAGATAGCTCGACAAAACTGGTTTGGTTTAAAACTCAAATAAGTCTACAGAGGATATGGAAAATGGAAGACTTTTCACGCGTGCGTGTAGACAATGGGAGTACATTTAAAATCTCATCACACATGCCTCAGTGTTCCCTGAGACATATTAGTTGGGCTCAGAGTGACTTGACTTCAAATCACCAGCAGGTAGCAGCACATATCAGGCTGCAGCTAAACTTTGCATACATGTTCAAATGTTCACAGAAGGTTTCTGGTATGAATTGACTTTCCAGAAAATTAAGTCACTGAATTTTGTCAAACATTGTCATTATTTGCAATTGAAGTTTGTTTGAGCGTAGCTTATTCCTCACTCAAATGGACAATTTCTGTTAAACTAATATGTTTAAAAGACATTTATATGCAGTAAATCATGTCACTTGATGGGACAATTGTTTTTCTCATCAGTACCATACTCTGTTTTTTAGACGGCTCTGGATCAGTCGGATGCATTCAAACGTGTCTAACAACTTTGGTATTTACAACAATGTGGAACATTCTGAGTCACGTTAGTGGGACTTTGCTATTCTGGGCCTCATATTTTACATACAGGTTCTCTTGGACTGAGTCTGTTTCAAAAGTATGCGGGCCCCTGCTAATGTGGCAAAGAGGCAGGTCGTTTCCTTTTTGGAGAAATAAAAGGCTGTGGTGCCTGAGGCTACAGTCTCACTTCCCTACTGGACATGGAAACTGTGACGATGTGTCTGGGAACTGGGAGAATGACGAGGTGGCTGTATGGGTGTCCACCTCCTGATAAGAACCAATCAGACCTGAGGAAGATCAAATGATTCGGTGCTATGCTGAAAACAATTCACATTAACGCTAATGTCAATGTGAGCTAATAATTCAGGACAGCAATTGAAGTGAAACATGACAGATAGAACGATATAACTTGAAGTAATAAATTCAGCCTTATTAATATTAAGGAGTAATTACATTTATTTTAAATTTATTTTACATTACTGTACATTGAGTTACATTTAGTTACATTTATTAGGTACATTGGGCCCTTTGAGGACAGCCATTATGCTGATGTCGCCCTCAGTGAAAATGAGTTGGACACCCCTGCCTTATAGGGTTAACAGACTAACTCTGAACCTATTCAGAAAAAGTCAAATGTATGGTTAATGAATCTTATGTATCCCATAATCATCCATCCAACCATCCATCCATCCATTTATCCATCCATTTATCCATCCATCCATCCATCCATCCATCCTCCATCCATCCATCCATCCATCCATCCATCCATCATCTACCACTTGTCCAGGGTCGGACAAGTTTAAGTATCTTGGGGTCTTGTTCACGAGTGAGGGAATGATGGAACGTGAGATTGACAGACGGATCGGTGCAGCTTCTGCAGCTTTGGGTCATGACTGAAAGGACAAGATCCCGGATACAAGCAGCTGAAATAAGTTTCCTCCGTAGAGTGGCTGGGCGCAACCTTAGAGATAGGGTGAGGAGCTCAGTCACCAGGGAGGAGCTCGGAGTAGAGCCGCTGCTCCTCCACCTTGAGCGGAGCCAGCTGAGGTGTTCTGGCAATGTCCTACCGGGAGGAGACCTCGAAGAAGACCTAGGACACGCTGGAGGGACTATGTCTCTCGGCTGGCCTGGGAACAGCTTGGGATCCCCCCAGAGGAGCTGGAGGAGGTGTCTGGGGAGAGGGAAGTATGGGTATCCCTCCTGAGACTGTTGCCCCCGTGACCCGGCCCCGGATAAGCGTTTGAAGATGGATGGATGGATGGAATTAAGTAATTCTATTGCTAGTCATATACACAAACACACACACACACATACACACACAAACACACACACACACACACACGCACGCACACGCACGCACACGCACGCACGCACACACACACGCACACACACACACACACACTTAAATGCGTAAATAATAAATGCAGATAATAGTCACAGACACTAATCAACAAAATCTGTCATACTCATGAAACATTCATTCATTTTGCTCTGATCATTTTGAGTTTTGATATTACTTGTAGTATGTGTTCTTTTGCCTTGTGTAGCTAAATCAAACTAAAATTTGACAGAACAGCATCCCTAAATGAAAGAAGTATCCTAATACTTAATATTTATTGTTCACCCTAACGCAGACTGTTAAGGTCACCTATCTCACTGATATCATGTTTGCTGCTTTAGTAAGTAACAGAGGAGACTCATTACATCAATTTATCTTGATCAATTTAGCGCTGACTTTACTTTTATGTTAGCCACAATAAGATTGTCCCCTCTAGATTCCAGTCCCGGTCATTTTTTCCTAATTCTCTACCAAATTGCTCTCCACATCATTTCCTCACTTTAGTAAGTCTACATATTCGACTGTCTTGGATTTAACCCAAAGCATAAATGGCTGACTTTATGTACTGACATCATTATAAACGGTTTATAAGTGATTAGAATGAATTTTTAATATCACACTGAAGCTAATAACAATGGAAAACAGTGAGACAAACCTTATTAATTTAGATAAGCCAACAGGGAACATTTACATTCACCCATCTTAAAGCTTTCAGTTCATTATTTAGTAGCTTGGGCCAGAACTGTAGTGTTTTAAATCATTCCCACAGTAAAAACACACTATCAGATCAGTATTCAGGAGCCAAAGAGGCAGATATTTCACTGAAGAGGCAGCAAATACCATTAATAGAGCCAAAACAGAGCAGATATTATTGTTGCATTTGTTAGTGTGGCCTGTGGCACCATTTAATCGTAGCTCTACACATAGAAAGATGAACAACCAATAACATTCACATCCATTCCTGGTTTTTTTTGTTTTGTTTTGTTTTTGGCGGTGGGAAGAAGCCGGAGAACCCAGGCTGATGATATTTAAACTCCACACAGAGAAAAGTCCTTCTTGCTGGAAGGCATCAGCGCTGCTGTCTGTAGACAAAACAGATGGTAGCAGCAGAACACACACAAAAAGTTTCTGAATCTGATCAGTTTTATTTGATCTACTAAGAATACACTAAAATATGCCTAGATCAGCCCCAGAACAGAACTTTAGGATGAGCTCAGAACATTTTATATTTTACTGTAATCTCACCCTGGGCTAACTTGTCTCCTGAGCTCTCAAGTGGCCGTAGTACTTTCCCCAAATCCTGAAGCCCAGGGTACACAAAACATTAACACTGCATACATAAACACACACCCTCTTTCTGCACTTCAACACACTGTCATGTGTACCAGCGCATGTGTCCTCACATGGCCAGAAACATGTGGCCTGCTGAGATCTGAGCTCTGTGGCTTTTGAATCTCTCTTTTCGACTCGCTGCGCTAAAAAATGAATAAAGCTGAAGAAAACACGCAGCCTTGTAGCTCCTAAACAGAAACTCAGGGCAATGATTCAGCAATTGAATCAATTGAGGTTTTCATTAGAGGAGCAAAGTAATAATTCACTAAGCTTCTCGCAGATTATGATGCCTGCATTGCTAATCAAAGCACAATTTTTTTTCTATTGTGCATGTTTATTGTGACAGAGGGGCAGAGCAGCAAATGAAGCAAATAATTATTCACCACTTCACAGACACAGTAGTGTCAGAAACTGTTATGGAGCCTTTGATGCACTAAATCAGTCTGCAGTCACAGCTTCTTCAGATGTCTTGGTTTATGCTTATACTGCCGGCTCACTGAGAAACCCAGGACATAAAGGATGCCAGGGTAATAAAACATCATAAAACAATCACTGATAAGGATGTCAGTGATTTAAATCTCTCTGCGCTGAGGTAACCTTGAGAAAATTTGATTTTCACCCAGCTCATGAAAGTGTTTTTCAGGTTTTTCAAATTAATTTTTTTTTGGGAAATGCAACCGTCTCCAAAACTTGTATAAAAATTCATCAGTACTTGACATACCCTCCACTTCTATGGTGAGGCAAGAATGTATTGCATTGTATATTTCTATATATGTACAATATCCTATGGAGAACATGACACACCTTCAGAGTCGTTTTGTTAAAACCCAAAACAATAAGAGGAACAACTGCTTTTCCAAATTAATTCATGCATGACGTAAAGCTTGTGTGCATAATTTGCATGGTATGATCTAGACATGACCACTCGTGTTCTGAAACATGTTTCCATGGAAACCACCCAGCACAAGATTTGTTAAAAATTTAAAATGTCAAAAAAAAGGCTCTACTTGAAATACAGTGCACTCCAAGCAGAAAATGATTACAGATGAACAGATTGGCATAACAATGACTATATCCCCACGTCATTTAATTAAAATCTCGTTCATTTAAATTCCATAGTAAGAAAAAGAAAATGTATGAACTTCTTGATAGTACGAACAGTCATGATAGTTACCAGCCATACAACATTTGTAATTAAATTAATGGCGACAGAGTTGAGAGATTAAGTTTAGTACCCCGGCTCTGATCAGCCCATAATATACACCAAGCTCAGCACAAGAGAGATGATAAAGTCCTTAGATGACGCCAACTGCTTATGGTCTATTTGAGTGTGATGACAAATATTTATGTGTGTTGGGCATTAGTACAGTAATCCCCAACAAAGTGTAATTGATGCGAGCAATCTAGTAAATTAAAATGTAATGAAAGCCAAACTCAGCAATCCACCTGAATGCTGTACCAGGCTGGGCCACAAGTGGTATGACAACAGTTAATTCATGGTTATGAATGTATGTTCATTATGTAAACTGACAGCCAATTTCATCTTTGACTATTTGTAATGGAATGGGACTTTCAAATGGTTCACTTATTAATGTAAATCAATATTCAGTCTAGTTTCAATTACAGAAATTGGAGTGGATGTCTGTTACACAATGTTACAGCATTGATAAACAACAGAACTATCAGTGCTTACAATTAGAGTGCAGGTGGAGGTGATGCAGTGCAGGTATTCAGCTCTACAACAGTCAGTAAGGATGTGAGTCAGCAGAGGTAGAAATGTAAAAACCAGAAAGGGGGGGCGTAACCTCTTCCCCCCAACAACTTGCACACTGGATATACCTTATAATTTGTCAAACTCTTTCAAAAAAATTACTTAAATCATCTAAATCATAAGCGAATGGTTCAAGTTTTTTTATGTGTGTTTCCTGAAAAATCTGAAAAAAGGACTTGGGCGAATATTTTAAGACATTTTCAAATTTATGTTATAAATATGAATATTGTTGGATAAGAAGCAGCAACAGTAACCTTAGCTTTAGCTTTGTTTACTTATATGTCTGCATTACCAAAAGAACTAGTGAAAGCACAAAACTAAAACTCCACAAAAGTTTTAAAGCAACTCATCCCATAAACTTCAAAGCATCACAATGCATAAAACAGCCACATCAAACAGACGAAAACCAAACACATCTACAAGCTAATATTTCACTAAACGACACGGTAAAAATGACATCTTAATAGCTTAAGTAAACAGTTTGAAATTCATTTTCCCGCTAGCAGATCATCAAGCGAGACAGAAGCATTAGTGGCTTCATTTGTTTAACCACTAAAATACCCACAGCTGAAACATATAACCAAGATTCACGCGACAGCATCAAAGTAAAAAGTTTACCTTTGTCAGTTCAAAAAGTGAAACTAGCAGAGATGGCAAAATACAGTCAGCACATAGCCTGGGGGAACTAGGATTCAGTGGATGGATGGATGGATGGATGGATGGATGGATGGATGAATGGATGGATTTTGTAGTCCATACATAGCGTTATAATCCTTTGAGAAAGACATTTTCAGATGGAGTTTATCAAAGAATACAGCATGTTATTGATTTAAATAAAAACCTGTACCTGGACAGAAGCAACTAATGCTGTAAAAAAGACAAATCATTTCATAATTATTACGGAGCAGAGATAATTTAGTATATAATTGTACTTTTATCAGCCCTGGAGCATGACATCATTCTGACAATGACAAGAGAACATGTCTAAAAATATTTGATTAAAACAGAACTTAGATATTGGTGTAAAGGCTGTACCCACAAACAGTTGATTTTAATATATAGAACTTGCCTCGAGACACCCCAGTCTATTCAATTTTAAAATCAGCGACAACTTGATCACAGCCAACACTTAGACATTTGTGAAGACGGTATCATAAACTCAGAAAGAGCCAGTTTCAACGTTAAAATGACTGTAGTCTCTGAATACAGTGAAAAATTAGGTTTATGCTAATTTATACTATTTTCTCCGGGATTAATAAAGTATCTTTCTATCTATCTATCTATCTATCTATCTATCTATCTATCTATCTATCTATCTATCTATCTATCTATCTATCTATCTATCTATCTATCTATCTATCTATCTATCTATCTATCTATCTATCTATCTATCTATCTATCTATCTATCTATCTATCTCGGTATAGTTGAAATGCAAATGTTTGATGAATGAACTGAACCACCTCTCCTGGGTCAAGATGTTCCTCACGTGTCAGTATTCCTACGCAGACTGTAACACCCAGTCTGTATCAGTTGGTTGCCCAGTAAACCAAACTGGCAAACAAAGACCCATCACGAAGCTTTCATGTTTGCTCCCAGTTAAATATCGTGACTAGAGGCTGTGGACCATGTCTTATCTCTCATCCCTGATGCATTGTTACATTTACAGCCCTTTTATGAATCATTAGATGATGCAGTATGTTCATGTCCTGGTGGAAATTAATTTTCTGATCATGTACGAATGAAAAGACACCACACTGAAGACGTGAAAGCTCTTCCTCAAGTCAGCAGGTTTCCACCTCCATCTGGTGAAGACTGGTGAAGACTGTTATTAAGCATAAATAAATCACAGCACACGTGACTGATTTTGGTTATTTGGTTAAAAATCTTTATTCCATTTCAAAACCATGAATGAGGAAAAGTTTTCAGGGTAGAAATTTGAAATAATAATCAAACAGAACAATCTGTTTTTTCCCCACTAAAATAAGTTGACAGATAATATAGAATCCAACCTGAAATCTAATCTTCCAAATGAAGACCCTAGTCCACATCATTAATAATGTTGAAGTAAATATAGAGTCAAGGACAAATCGTGTCGGGGAAAACGGGACAATGAAAACGACAATGCGACGGTTTGATACTGGCTGAGTCAGTACATTGTAGGGAGATAGACACCTTAGATGACATCGACAGACCCTTTCCCTCAGGGAACTTGGTCAAGCCCCAGGCTGTGGAGTGGGCAGACAATGGCGTGAGAGTTAATAACCTTAAAAATGAATAGAGCTTTTTCTAAAGAGGGAATTCATTATTAGAAAATGAGTTACACCATCTTTTTTAAATTAGGTGCAATTTCAGTACAACAGATAACGTCATGCCTTAAATAGTAACACATGACTGATTCTAGTCTTAAAATGTTTTATTTAGAGTTCTCTCTATCTGAAACAATTTTGTATAAACTGTAACTGATTTTAATATATTGTGCCTACCTCGATCTTGTAATTATAATTACATGTATATGTGTGTTTCACTCAGAACACTGTGGCGTACTTGATGATCCATACATTGTCTATTGCTTCATTTTAGGTGCCCAGGAAGCATCTATTGACGGTTGCTTTGGGAGCAATGAGCAGAATGACTGAAGCTGAGATTTGTCTGAATCAGACAGGCGGGGACAGCCTCCATCAAATTGCGTGTCAAATAAAAGCATCTCACACATGAAAGACTTGATGGTTTCCCCTAGAGCTGGGCCTTGTTGCCATGGGAGTGGAAGGTGCTGTCGGAAGAGGAAAAAACACAGAGAGACAGGCAGGAAGGAGAGGAGTGTCATCTTTCCATGTACAGTACCTAATCATGCACATGTTTATTCTGCCTTGAGATTAAATATGTTCGTCACTTTCCTGTTGAGCAAATAAATTCAGTCCTCCCCACCTGTACAAAGATTAATTGCCTTTCTGTTTAATGGCTATTCACATAATATTGTGAAAGCCCTATCCTGATTGTCCTAATGCATTTAACCATCCTACCAGCATGTGTCTGCTCACAAGTGTTATCAGACCCTGGGATAAACCTGAGAAATAAATGTATAGGAGCTGACGTGTTACACAAGGTCTTATTATTAGCTTCCTTTTTACTGATGAACTGTCAAGATACACAGTAACCAAACAGCCATAACTGTGAGTAATTTCTTATCATCAAATTAGACTTCAGTTCTGTTTTTATAAGTTTGATCGGATGTGAGGAAGTCAAACCTGTAATACGTTTGGTTGTTATGTACCGAGCAGGTCACGCTTGGAGTCAGCTCCATGCAGCGCCCGAGGTGACTGAGTGGGCAGCACAGAGCAGGTGCACGGGCTAAGTGAGTGTGTTATATGCAGCTGTGTTTGACTTACGGTAAACTGGGAATGTCTATACAGGAGAGGAAATAATACACTGCATCAAGATCTTATTGACACCATTCTTAAATCGATGTTTTAAATTGAGGATGGATAAAGAATACAATGAATGAAATAGAATTGGAACATTTAAATCCGATTAAAAAGAGCAACTGAACCATGAACCATCTTTTTTTTTTTTCATAAATAATATACCACAAGCAATCAGGCAGAGCAGTATGCTTTGAGCTTCATAAGACATTGCCAGTTCATGTGTCTGCGTGATTCTCTGGGTCAGATCTGCTTTTATTTCATCAGATGATTCCCCACGCAAACTGATGACGCAGCTGAAACATAGCATACAGCCGGCTCATTACTTCCACCAATTTGGTGCAAAGCTTATATGCCGAGGCTCTGTTTGCCGGTTTGAACAACGGGCTGTAAAAGATGATGTCACTGGCCTGAATCACCCTCAGCATCACTGATGACATCATGGTATGGTCTGACCTCTTAGACTCATCTGATTTTGATGAAAGTTGAATAATAATCTAATGGACCAGTTATTAAATATCACTTGTGAAAGGCCTTTCGTGTGTGAAATGTGCATGTAATGCCTACAACGTTCAGATAATGATTTTGCCTATATTGTCTGTGTTCGGTCATCAATACCTGCAGGATATTTGTACAGGATGTGAAGGACATTTTCCCTTTCTTTGTAACTTTGTAACTCCCAATTCCAGAACATTTATTGCCTTGATGAAATAAAAACATAGAGGTAAAATTTGTGCTGCAGATGGAATCATTCAGTCATGTTTACAGTGACATTGTACGCTGTATATGTTTTGGCATCACATAGGTGCCTGGTTAAACAGTGAACAAGATAAGGAAGCTGACTGAATGCACTCATTGACGTAGGAGGCTGTAAAACAGGCAAGTGAGATGCAGCAGGGGAAGGGGATAGTTTGAATGTTTTGGTGTGAAAACATTTTCTTTTCCTTTTCAAGTGAACAGCGACCAGTTAATCTACTCGTCAGTGAGTATGGAGCTGAATGGAAAAGGAGCATTCAATATGTTTAAGTTATAAAGATTGTTTCTAAATATAGTTGTCGTCAATTCCAGCTCATTACTTTGAAACTGTAAATGTGCATTAGCTGGACAAAGGCGTACTGGTAAATGAAGGTAACCAAGCAACTGTTTTCAAACACTTATGTCAGCGCACTTCTCCTTTTTGTTCGTTTTTATGATGTACAGCTCTTAAGGAGGAAGATGTTTCATACAGATGTTGTGGAATCACTTCTTTTCAGTAATAAAAAAAACTTGAAAAGTTTTGTAGAAACAGCCCAAAATCTGTATTTCACTTTATCAGTGTTATCAGTGCTATGTGATTGTTATTATATGTACAAATTTGCAATATTTGCTTTTTTATTTATTTGCTATTGAACAGGGTCAGATAATTATTAATACTATGTTGATATCGATAAGTTATCAATTAAAAAACATAGAAAGAACAGTACTGAAAACACATTTGTTTCAAGGCTGAGGTGTTTTTAAAAGGGTTTTTGGGTCTGTTTCACAGAAAGCGAACATGAATCGGTACTGCTTTCATTCATGTCCACTGATGGATTACATTTTTGTATGGGTGGCACCAGCTCTGATCAAGAGCCTAATGCTGCAGAAACCAATGTGCTATTTCAAAACCAACATTCCTGCTCCTGTGAATGCGGATATATCTGTGGAAATCCCTCCGAATCCTATCAGTGGTTGACCAGCAAGGGGAATCACAGGTAATTCTCTTATATTACAGGGTATTTCACAGCTGAGTCAACACTCAATACAAAAGTGGCCAATAACACCAGAATCCTCGCAGGTTCTGGAAACACGTTTTGCGCTGGGAGATATTAGTTAGACAATGTAGCTCGTCTGCGTGGGATGTTTAGGTCTCTTTGTCGGAAATGACATGCTCCTGTGTATTGCGGCAGCACAACAGCCTGTGTATTAGACCGTGATTTACAAACACAAAGCCCTAATTTCCATCAAAATGATTGAGAGGGGGATTGCAGGTTGTTGTGGCTGAATCTGTTCAGACTGAAGGTGGATCATGAGCTATATTTGTCCAAAGGCTTTCATCAGTAGTTCAATTCAAATAGTGGAATATAGCAAAGCATTTGCATTTTAAAGCTCGTGTCTTTACTATCATTGAGCTTTAAAGCCAATTCTTCCAGCAAGTTATTATTATCACTTTGGTGCAGGAGCTTTTTATATATAACTGAGTGCTTCCAATCTATTCCCATTAGCGTATTTTGTTCTGTCACACACTGTATAAGCAGCAGGTGTCATTCCCCATATCAGAGCTTTTCCTCAGCCCAGAGGAACCTATTAATCTTTAACTAGGACCTATAGTGGCAGCCGATGCTTTTAAGCTTGATCTTTACTGCTGAAAGCAGCAGGGCATACTTAGCTGGAGCCTACATCAAGAACTGATTTGACTAGTTGAGTAAACACACATAGAGGCGTTTTACGTCTTCGGCATAGCACGTTTTGAAAAGAGGCCTGTTTGAGCTCATATTCTATGTTATAAGATTAAAACAGCTTTTTACTCTGAATTTACATGAAAAAAATTCCAATTTCTTTATTAAGGTTTTTATCCACCCACATTATTGTGAAATTCCGAGCATGATTACTTTCATTCAGAAAGTAGTAAATTGCCCTGCCTAGTTTAGGTAACCCCGAAAGCTCCATTTCGAAAAAGTCAAGTGCTTGTTTATAAAGAAGTAAACAATCTTTATTTGAATAAATTATCTATCTCAGAACAAAAATATTTGCAGTCTTTACTGATAAATGTTATCAACGACATTAACTTCTTTCATGAAAAACCAATAACAAACGTGATATTTGTTTCGTAGAATGTGACTTTATCAGCCTCAGCTGTAATTCTTTGTAAAACATCCATTTTATTGTTACATGTTTTGTATTTTTGTGGATAAAAGAAAAGATAAAGCTCACTTTGAGCACGGATGAAAATTATGTAGTCAACAGTGAAAACTCCCCTCCTGGGTTTCTGGTTTCTAATGATATTTTTAATCATTGTAAAGGTCAGAAAGAAAACAACAGGCTTAGAAGAAATACGAGATGGTGGTTGTGTGACGGCAGCTGATGCTGCGGCCACATTAACAAAACGAGGAATCAAACATTTACATCTACATATTTTTGTTTGCTTTTAAGCAATTACACATTTAGTTTGTGCATTTCTTTTTCCATAAGTGTATCCTAAGCACTGAATCCTAAAACATACAAATTGAGAGAACAGGACAGGCAAAGTTGTTATGGGATGAGTTTGTAATGAAACTTTAAAGACAAACATCCTCAGTGTTTTCCAAAATATAATCACTAGAAAATGTTATTTAACAATACAAAAAAAGAAATAAATATTAAATTATATAAATAAAGAGCTTAGGCTCGTTCTTATGGCAGCTTAACTACATTTCATACTGGTTTTAAAGTTTGACTACTCATTTGTGCATCCGACCGTGGCACTTTTGTATGTATTACACGAATGTGCATTTTACATGGCTTTTAGCTTCCTTTTCATTCCTTAATTATTTTTTTGTGTGTACAAACTTTGAAAAACACATCTTTTTAAAAAAAAAAACACTTAAGGGAAGTTCTTAGGTTTATAATGTGACAATACTAGAAAGAGGCAAATCGCAGTCACCCAGGAGATAGTCTCTTTTCAGGGTGGACATTTTGTTCACCACTTTGAAGCGAAGCAACCACCGGCTGAGGTCTTCATCCGAGATGTTATCAAAGAAGAAATCCTCATTGAAGATAGGATTACGGCTCTTTCTGATGACTGTGCTACGTTGCTTCTGGACTTTTCCAGGAACCAGGGAGAGGCTAACGCTGCAGTTGATAATCTTGGGGTCAACTGAGAGAGGATAGAGCCCCTCGACGCTGATCAGTCGAACCCGTAGTCTTTGGTTATCTGAGCAGTACTCTGCTGAGAGTCTCAGGCTGCCATCTTTCCCTACAGGCACCATCCTTTCTTTCATAACTCTCTCTCTGTGTAGAGTCAAGTCCATTGGGAACATAGTCGGGGGCGCCAGGCTGCAGCTGCTTGGAAGGCCTTCAACTAACCCCTCTGATGCCCTCCTCATGACATTGGGGCTATTGTCTGTGGAGCTGCCTTCATCTGTAGAAAGGGAATTGTTCCTTGACACCATTGCCTTTCTCATGTTCCTTGACAACAGCAACTCGTGGCTCAGTGTTTTGAAGAGAGAAGACTTGGGGGGGCACCTGGTCAGCAGTGGCGAGCTGAACGGGGAGGACTCAGTAGAGGAAGTGGTGTCGCTGTCGATAGTGGTCTGCCAGTTCAGGGTGTATCCTCTCTGGGAAAGCCTAGAGGTGAGGTTGTTGAGACTGAATGAGGAAGGAGAGGAGGAAGGTGAGGTGGAGGAGGAGAGTCTGGAGCACATGCTGGACTGACTCCTGGGTAGCAGCAGGGGGGAGGAACCAGGATCAGTGTGGAAGAGCGATTCTTTCCTACGAGTGTGAGGGCTTTCTAATAAAGTGCAAAAGCCGTAGCAGGTCTGAGCTTTGGCCAGGTGTGGAAGAGACAAGGCAGCCTGACTCTGGGGGTCTGCATTGGTGGTCTCCTCATCACTGCAGCAGTCATGGGGGCTCTCATCCACGCTCTCCACCTGAATGATGTGTGGGTTGATGGACTCGTAGCACGTCACCTCTATTTCAGGGCTAACCCTCTCACAGGGAGATGCCTTGATAACACGAGCAGTTCGGCTCTGTTCCGTGTTCCTCATCTCCTGCAAGGATGGGATTGTCGGGGGGATGAAGAATTCTGGGATGTTGTCAGGGGTGATGACATTCGGACATAGAGAAATCCTTTTGAGCCTGCTGCCCTTTTCTCCAAACATGATGTCACTGATTTTAAAGCCGAGTTCTGCTGTTGAGAGAGGGAGGTTAGATCTCTCCACTGACACACGGATCTTCTCCACCACCCACATGGGTCCTCTTGTAGATGTCGGGAAGAGCTGTACAAATAAAAAGGATGAGTTGCTTAGTTGTGCTTTGAAGTCAAACACACAAAAAGTTAATAAAAGAAAATAACTTCTTTTTAAAAGGTTTTCTTACCTTAAGTTTTGAGTATATGAACAATCCACGAGGTTGTCCTGAATTGGGTGGACCTAAAGTACAAACTTCAGGATGTTTTGAAAAGTTCTAGGAGGGTCTCGTCGCAGCAGATGAAGGTTCTCCCTTGTCAGGATCTGCACATCTTTGGCTGTCTGAGAGACAAGGGCAGTCTAAATGAAGGAGGAAACCAGTGAATCAAACACACGCCCCCCCCCCCCCTATGCTGCTCCAACAGGATCCTCCCTCCTACCTCGGCCTCCGGTTCCCATGGAAATGTGCAAACCACAACAGAGCTCAATGCCCCTCTTGAATCCGGGCCGCTGTTCAACCAGATAAGCCTACTATAACTGCAGGACGACTGTTCCAGAATCAAATGGCAGGCTTTTATTCTTTGTGTTTGTTTTACCGTTTGCTTAAATTAGGTGGTGTGACCTTCTTGTGTGAGCATAAACAAGGTGATTTGATAAGATTAGGATTCGGAACAATTTCAGTTTACCTTGTAGTGCCAAAAGTCAAGGATTAGAGCTGGCCCTCATGTCAATTAGGCCTTTGTTTCACTGAAAACAATATGTGTTATCAGAGTATCTGTGGTGAGAACTGTTGGTGGAGGTTTCTGGTATTAATATATTCTTTATTCTTTTTATTTCCTCCATTACCTCTTCATTGATGCTGCTCATTTTAAGAGAAATATTTAAGCCTGGAATACATTTTCCTGCTGCATCACCACTTCACTAGGGAAAGTCAGTGTAAAATATATATGAGTCGATACACCCTTCCTGTCGTTGTGACTGATATACTGATATACTGAAGTAGAAGTATAGTGTATTTATTCATCCACCAGCATGTCACTGATTATTAGAGTGTAGTGTAGAGATATGCTTTATAAAAGATACATTTAAGTGTTGAAATGGACAGCAAGAGCTCTGACTGTTACACAGTCACACTGAGCGCTGCACATTTATGACACGTTGTTGCTTCCCTCTTGTGGTGGGATATGAAGGAGCTGTGTCACCGATGAGCCCCGAACATGACAGGAAGTTGTGTTTGTGATGGATCTGTACTGGAACAGCTATAACCCGGATGACCTTTGGACTCTCCCATGTTTGTTCCTTGTATTTCCTTTACTGTGCGTTGAAAGGCAGCGATGGAAAGTGGACAATCAAATCACAAAACTTCCACCATGCCCTGGCCAAAGATCAAGTGGAGACACTTGGTTACCATGTATTCCCAGGTATTAAAAGCCAGCATGATGTCATTGTTAACAATATACCAGGAAATCGTCCTGGAAATTCTGAGAAATCTTTTCCAAGGAGTTCAAATCACAACAATAACTTAAGCGTACCTCTCCAATACTTCATACTGCTCTCAAAAAGCATAAAAAAATTTTTAAATTATTGATATTAAAGAATGTAGTAAAACTACAACTATAGGAAACATCCAGCAATGTACAGTCTATTCCTCTGAGAACATTATGACATTTGCTAGTCAGAACACACACGTGCAGACATACATGCTGTGGAACTGGTTGTGTGTTGTCAGTTATGTCTGTCTGTATGTACCAAAACACAGATATTTGACATGATTCAGTTTTACATCATTTAATGTAAAATGCAAGAACAGGTTCACTGTTCAGTTGGCACTGATAATTAAGAATTGCAGAATAGAGAATGGAATCAACAAAAATATTTCTGCAGATCAATTCGATGTACGTATGTGTGTGTGTAGGATACGTTAATAATGTGAAACGATATTTATGCAATTGACACCCAGGACCTCATTTGTCTTGTGAATTTCCCAGTTTGGGATCATTAAAGTATAGTATATCTACAGTATCTATCTATTCTCTTACAGATGCCTTAAAATGCTATGACATGAAGATCGCCACAGGGGGGTAGTATACACCCATGTTAACAGCCGACAGCACACCCACTGACGAGATCAACTGAGATGCTAAATCTGATTCATGCATGCGCTGAATGCTCTCTAATTATTACAAGATTCACAAAGATGCCAATCCATCTAAATCATCTCTTCAGACACTGGACTAGAGCATACGGTTTATGAATCAATCACTCAGCCAAAAAATAATTCAGGCAACCATGAATTTATCCCCCAAAAAAAAAATCCAATGTGCATTAGTGGGACAAAGATTAATTCCCCATAAAAACAGATTAGTCTTCAGTTTCTAGCTGGACATGTGCTGTCATTTTCTCCCTATACATTGGATTGCAGGTGTAACATCATCTCCCGTTATAATCTTGGCTGATCAGCGCGGACTCTTCACTGAACTGTGCGGTCGCGCTTTTTGGACAGGTATTCAAAGCATTTTCCCCACAATCAAATCAGCAATTTCTTTATTATTACGTTAATCCAATGGAATTGTCTCCTATAAACCATCTTTCTTAATCTGTGTAAATCTGAGATTATCAGAAACCATGGGTGAGCGTGACGCCGCTTCCTCCTCTGAGCGCGTAGATGTGCATTGGTTCTCTCCACTGTACGAGCAGCGAGGAGGGGCTTGATGCCGTGGAGGAGGCAGGCAGGCTGAGCTGACCCGCTGGCGGTGTGTGTGTGTGTGTGTGTGTGTATGCGTGTGTGTGTGTGTGTGTGTGTCTTAACCTACATCCCATCATCCAAGCCAGATCGCATGCTCTAATCAGTGACAGACATCAGGTAGGATATCACCTTCATTTCTCTTTTCCCCCTGTCCGTTTTAAACCTTGGCGCCGTTGCGGGAGGTGCTGTTGCTCCAAAAAACGGGGCGCACTCCGGCGGAGGCGGACCGCTCGATGTTGGCTCAGGAAACATGTTATATTATCTTTCCGTGGACGACCTTCTTCTTTTCTTTTTTTTTTACACGATCAGTATTCAGCTTCACCATCACCGATCTTTGCATTTGGATCAGT
The DNA here is from genome assembly GCF_040054535.1 of Antennarius striatus. Taxonomy (NCBI): domain Eukaryota; kingdom Metazoa; phylum Chordata; class Actinopteri; order Lophiiformes; family Antennariidae; genus Antennarius; species Antennarius striatus. The sequence continues at coordinate 9,853,826 of NC_090779.1, forward strand.
CGATTTTTTTTGTTGCTCAACCTGGTGCGTAAATTATAAGGCTGTCCAATTCTGTGTCTTCGCCTGATATGTGACTGGCTGCTTCTGACATTGACAGAAATCAGGTAATAAGATGGGGTTTGTTTGTTTTTTCACTGACCTACTTGTTTGGCTGCATGTTGAATGATTTCGTCTCTCAGATTTCATGCTTTTAGTAGTGGGATAAATAGACAAGGGACGCCTCCGATGCTCCAGCATCGCTGCGGGTGCTGCTGAGACATTATTCTGTACACTAAGTTGAACTTGACCTGAATGTTATTATGGATTGGCTCGGCATAAAAGATGACGTGCGCTTGCAGCGATGCAACCACCGATGATGTGCAACCATCAGCATGCAGAGCTGGAGATGATCAGTTTGGTCAAGTTTGCTGAGACTCTTGAGCCCTAAGAAGTCCTTTAAGTCAGCTGCAAGTGAAAAATTCACCCACACACCTGCAGAGGTCAGAGGACCCTCCACCTGGCTGGACTTCTGTTCCTTCCTCCACCAGAGGGGAAGGGTATTTATTCCATCATTAATGGAGACGTCTCCTTACCCTCTGAGCCTCCCTCCACTCCATTGTATGTGCTGTACTTTTGAACAGATGTTATATGAGCCGTGACATGTGGTTGTTTCACACAGGGCAGTACGTCTGGCTGGAATGGGCCAGGATGCTCACCCCCCCCCCTACCTTCTCCAACCCATGTTTTATATTCTGTGTGAACACTTTTTTTGAACAAATGCATGCATGCATGTCGAGGCCGATGTGCTCATCCACTAAAAGAAGTCGGCTGTCATGACCAAGTGTTGGAAATATTTTGTTCCACCCATGTACAACGTCAAGCAGCTGAGCATTCACAAACGAGAGGCAGCGCGGCTATTAGGGGCCTGTTCAAGGATACTTGAGATGTGAGAGGGGTTTCAAGCAGATATGGAGGAGTGACATGTTTTACTCAAGTGATGTAACTAAAAAAAGTCAGGATGAATCACCGCCTTGCAGGCAGCTGTGATCCAGAACGGCTTCATACAGTAAGGCAACGACGAGAGTGCTGGGGGGTTTTGACTGTAGCTGGCAGCAATGGCTGAAAATGAAATCCTCTGGTGGTACTGTAAGTCAGCAGTCAGTGCAAGATGGCAGAATCCATCAAGCATATCATTACAAAAGTATATATTGGCTCCTCTAACATGGCAGAATTTCTGCATGTTGCCGAAAGAATCTGTACGATTCCTCCACAGGATCTCTTCCATGGGTGGGTGTTTAGTGCCACATATATAAATGGATAAACTCTGGTTTGATTTGCGCTGTCTTTCTGTGAAGCGTGCAGTCCTTGCAGTGAATATACAGTCTCGGGAGTAAAAGGGTTAGATTTTGACAGTTGGAGTTCAAGCATCACCAATTTTGCTTTTGTGCTAAAGTGTCCTTCATGTGGAGTAAAAAAGAAGTCTCAGCAAATTTCTTGACCGTTCGCGCTGAAGCCGCAAAGTATTCTTCTAAAAAGAAATAAATGACACCAAACTTTAAGCTAATATGTTCTAACATATTCCTCGAGTACTTTATCCAAGATCTGTAAAATGATAAAGTTGATCACTTGCACATTTTTATGATTCTGTTGTTATATTTGCATGTGACGTATGACAGCAGATTCTGATGGGATAAATGATCACATATATAGCATCTAAAAATATTTGATCAATGGACAATCGCAAAAATGTACTAATGGAGAATAATCACCACATTACATATCGCTGAAAATGGTTTATGAATTGCAAATACTCTTTGCCAGATTGAGCAGGATTGTCTGTGGGATTAATGCACTCGTGTTTGTACTAGACTATAGCTTTAACAGATTTGCTCACTTTGTGTATACATGTGATGGTTTCCATGTCAACGGATGGACACAATATTTGCAGTGGTAAAAGTAAATAACAAGGCATTTACATTGGAGGTATGATACTCTACATGCATTGGTGTACATTGCTGTACAGTCTCTTTGCTGGCCCGTGTTAGATAAAGACATGGAAACCTCCTCAGTCTCAGTATGTAGAGTGCGTACGCTACACTTTCCCACACAGTGCACAGATATTATTAGATCACAGCAACACCAGTGTCACAAGCTGTAATGCTGCATGCATCTGCCAGCAGCAACTGATAAAGGCTTAGTGTTTTTTCAAACATCACAATAGATGCTATTCAGACCCAAAGTTAGAAAGGCAATTTTTGTGTATAAAGGTGAGAAAATATTGATGTTCATAAAAATTCTAAAATTTTCCTTGATAATATTTCTTGAAAACCCTTTATCAATTCATGAGTAATATCTTAGAGATTTGTAGCCATTTGCCTCTTCTTCACTCCTTGTTCCATGTACTTATTCCAATTGCACTAGGAAGCCAGAATTTCCGAACGAGTCAGAAGTTTTAACTGAAACGCTCCATCCAAGGTGGCGTCTCTGCGTTTCAGCAGCGTTGAATCTCTTCTTTTAGCACTGACTTGTTAGTGTTTCGTTAAATCAGTGGCACACATAGTATTGTGCAGCTTACACCTGTGCTGTGGTGTTGTACATGGAAACCATCACATTGTGTGTTGTGGATTCTCGCCAGCACACAATTAGTTTTCTGTTTGTGACGTGCCAAAAGAAATTTGTGATGTTCTCAACTTAAAAGTCATTTCAAAACTGTATATACAGTACTATGTGTGGCAAAGCTTTTAAAATATAAAACACTGCATGCTTTGCTTTGCTTATTAATACAAAGCACTATGGTGCATTTTTCCACTCATTACCAGCTGCCGAAGTGGCCATTACTGCGGTGATTCTGCATTATGGGAAGCTATTACAGGTGTTACAGCATTAAAAGCCTTATTTCAACCTTTTCTATCTCTACTTGAATTTCATAGTCTCATCCTGCCTTTAGTTAGCATTTTGAGCTACCCTTAACTTGTCCTATAAATAACAACCAGGTCGCACTTTCCAAAGTAAGCATTTTGATCCGCATAGTGGTCAAGAAAAATGATTTCTCCACTGGATTTCCATGCTGCGCGTTAGAAAGCAATTTTCCTCCCAGCTGTTGCAGTTGCTCCATCATCAGGAATATATTCGTGGTTGGAATTCCCCAGGAAACGTTCAGTTGGAGTGTGAGAAAAAAACAGTTTTAGAATTATTGGAGAGTGTGATTGTTGAACCATATTTCATATATGAGTGTGTGGGAGGTGGAAACTAAAGCACACCCCTTTGCCTACGCTGTGACCCTGCCTTTCATGTGTTTCATGTTTACCAGCGAAATGCCTCTGTCCTATTATTTTCTCGCCGCTGTCACTATGATCACAGACTCTTTAGCACCTGGCATACCTCCAATTCTGTTCCTACTAAACACAAGGTACAAGCCGGCTGCCACTCACACCGGTGCCTCATTTTGAATCTATGATCTGTAGTATTTCTCTCCATGTCTAAAAGGGCAAGCAGTCAATATGTAAGGTCTTTATAGATAGATAGATATATACTTTATTAATCCCGGAGGATATTGCGCATTTTATTGTAGATGATCCTTTTTTTTTGCTAGGAAACACTTGAAAACATCACAAAACATGATTTATTTAAATTAATGTTGATATTACTTGTAACTCAAGTGGTATCAGAAGAAACTGACTCTGCTGTTTGTTCAAGAATTGTTTCCATTGATATCCAGATACTGTAGAGTGCAACCACAAGACAGTATATTACTGATCCTGTTCAGTTATGATATAGAGTTTTGTCTTTAATTAAATTAAAATCATGTTTTCTGTCCATTTGTGGTCAAATCAGATGTGCAGACATACAGTATATGCAGAACATTACATTATCTGCTCCAATAAAGCATGAAACCAAAAAATCAATGGATGTAGTGGCACTATATTAGAAAAGAGCTGTGAGTGAGGCTGAGACGGTCCTAACCAAGTATTTACCGCCCATGTGGTCCAAAGCAACACGACTGCCGTGGTGCGTAAGCTACTTCAGAAGTAGGTCAGTAGATGCCGACGTGGTGTTCTTCAGGTCAGAGGCGGCGGTGGAGCCCGCGGCGCCTCTCATCAGAGGATCAAATGATGTGCCACTTTGAAGTCCAAGATAACAGGTCTGACTTCATCACCATGCATGCATACAAACATGGTCAACCCAAACACAGTAACCAAATTGGGTTAGTGGCATAAAATGAAAGGAGTAAGGGTTCCCTGAGCACAAGCTGTCAGCTTAAGTAAAGCTGTTGGCATACCTATTGGTTGCTTTGCTCCTTTTTCATATTCATGCTCGTGAATTTAAGTACATTTTGTCAGTTTTGCTTAGTTCACTTAATATCCGTCCTCCTAATCTCTTTGTTTGTGTGTGCATGTGTGTGTGTGTGTGTGTGTGTGTGTGTGTGTGTGTGTGTGTGTGTGTGTGTGTGTGTGTGTGTGTGTTGAGATAAGGCTAGTATATTGAAGTTTAATTTAGCACTGAGTGAGCATTTGGGCTTAAATTTTGAAATTGTTTCCTCTTGTGCACATTGCAGTAATTACTTCATGAGCATTCAATCTTAGTGAAGTGTCAGTGAATAAATGTGCATCTAGTGTAGCATTCAGTAGGGAGCTCTGTCAAGGCCAAAACGTCCTACACATGCCTCATGAATGGAATGTCTGAGATAGTAAATTATGTGCTGTATATCCTGAAACACATTAAGTGATAGTGTGACATACTGTTTCATACTCTTAACCACAAATGTCTGTTAAATTAGTACACAGGATATAATTTACTACAAAGGTTTCAAATCCATCAAAGCAGGATTACTGTCTTGATATGTACCACACTCTTCTCAGGGTTTTTAACCCTGGACTAGTAAATCAACCTTCCATCCCCGCTGAGGTCTGAACACACAAATACATACATACATACAGGCGGGGTTGGAGAATCAGTTCTGTTCTCATTTTTGTTCCATGGAAAAACTTAAGAAATAATACAAGAAACCATTAATCAGTAAATTGTCACTCCAGCACATAAAAACAGCATTGTCAAAGTTGATAATAAAGTGCTGTTTTATCCTGCACTGAGACGAGCTTCATCACTGTTTTCATAACCTTTCTACATGCTCTTCTAACAGTCTGATGGATAGAACAGCGACGAGGAGAAGTCAGAGTTGTCTTCCATTGGAGTCACTGCTTTCCTCTCCTTTGTCATGGAGGAAGAACCATCAGTGGTGACGGACACATTTTTCAAGTCACCCATTCACAGAAACCTGGGGAATTTAGGGAAATATTGTAAATGTATGTCCCATAGTTATCAGTGTTAATGAATCATCACCACCACCCACATCAAACTATCATACATAGTCCTTGCTCCGCCTTACTAACTTTTGTGGAGTTAATTTAATACAGTTTTGCAGAATCCAGCAAAGAAACAAGCATACAGACAGAAATGTATGAAAACACAATCTCCTTTGGCTGAAGATGTTACCCTGATTTCGCACAGAGTCTGTTTTGTTTCAAGTGAAATGTCTTCAATTTGGTGTTCCAGAGGAATGCTGGAATGATCTGAATCATAGCCCGGTGCTCCTGCAGCAAACTGATTATCAGGGGTAGTAAAAATCATGTGACACATATGTTAAACATCATGTGATGCATCTATATCGTCTGACAGGGACAGAGCAGCTGACCCAGAGCGCTTTCATCTCTGTTGTACGACCAGCTTTAGTAATACAATTAAGACTCTTGAGATTTTTACATTCAATTCCGAGAGTAACCGATATCAGTATTATTCATTATTTCTATTGTATTTTTGATCATTCCAGGCTATATATTAGAAAAAAAATGCTTGTGTCAAATCACAGGTATGATTTTTTTAACAAGCTCTCGACACATTAGATGTTTGGTAAATGATGTGAAGTGAAATGCTTCAGTCTTCTTTGAAACTAAAAATCACTTCCGCTTCCATCTTTTTTTATTTTTTATTTTATATACTCAATTGATCCCCGAAGGGAAATAACTTGAACTAAGGATTTGTTCTTTTTGTTTGACATGTGTCACGAAATTCTCCATGAAAGTGTTTGCTTATAGGGTTGTTAAAAAAATACAATGGAAGGTTGTGTCATCAATTATACTATGGGAATATTTTGGTGGTTTTCAATAGAGCGCTGAGTGTTTTTCGCTGACAGGGCTCCCTGAGGAACGCCACAGGAGTCACAGGTCAAAGACTGTTGGACTGACATCCTGGCCATCGAGCCACTGACCACTGATCCGCATCTACGATACATCAGAGCCACATTCAGTTGAGTGTCAGGGCTCCTGCTTCACAGCACAGTTAAGACAATAATCACGTGGTGAGACAAAGAACTGTTTTTCTACTATCTTTGTCAGTGTTGGTAAAACCAGGTTGTCAATTGCTCCGTGACGTGATGTTAGACTTTTGGGTATTTCCAGGCTTGCTGGGACAGAGGAGAGATGGAACAGCAGAGCGACGATGTAAACAAAATGATATTGCTGCTGAACGGAAGCATTGATCTAGGGTACAAGTATCAAGGCAGTAGTTTCACATCAAGGTTAAGTGAGGACCATCCTTTGTGTGTCCAGCAGCTGTCAGGTTGTTTTGTGGCAGGGGGGAAGGGAGGAACTGTCCTGTCTGAAGAGCAGCTCTGAAATTACTGCTGTTCTCTGTGTTGATACTCTGCAGCCTGCAAGGGTTGCTGACCGGGCGAGATCTCTGTTTCTGTCTCTCTCTTTCTCTCTGTATATTCAAGGCTATGTTGCGTCAGCACCTTGAGCTTCAACTGTGGATTGCAGACACTCCTGTGGAAATGATTTCATAGTAGCCAGGCAGGAGTGCATTTAGCAAAGCGATTGTGTTACTTTAGCCTTGTATATTCAACTCATCAGACGGGCAGTGACCTTGCACAAAGGGCAGAGAGACTCTCTGGTTACTGTTAGTGGAAGGCAATATCTGAGATCACATTTGTTACTCTGGTTTTTTGAGATGGACTGATAAATTTGGCTCTGGAGTCAGTGACACTATTGCTTTTTGCTTTTCAGTGATCATTTAAACATGGCTGTGGAAACTGTGCCTGAGCGCGTACCTTACATTACTGTACATTCAATGACGCTGCTCCATGACTAATGATATTTCTGGTTAGTCTGGAAACTGAATCTATGAGATGATTTAACTCAGCCTATACAAAAGACCCATGCAGCTGTATCTTTCATTCATTTTCCTGCTTTAATTTAATGAAAGGATGTGAAAAGATGTACTGATAACACTTTGTTGTTGAAACAGAAAATTGTCCAAGCACTAAACAAACACCGTACACAGAGATTTACCTCATAGCAGGCGGTAATAAGAACAGCTGGTGGAGAACAAAAAGAAGTAAGGTTAGAGTAACATTCTCCACATGGTCAGGAACACATAGCGGTCTTGGTCTTGGATGTATTCATAAGTAATTGCTTGTCAAAGACTGAATTTCACAATGTGATTATATGGCGATGCTGTGTTAACTGCTGGTTCTCTCGACACAAGTAGCCAAAAATTAAAAAAACACAAGAAAGTGGTGCTGCCTTAAAAAAGGACTGACGCTAACTGACATAATAGCTTCACACATATTTATAGCTCCATACTTTATAAGTAAATATTTGTTTAGAAGTCTTTGTAAACAAAATTGGATAACACGAAGGGTCTTTGTTGAGTGGTACCTATTTGAAAAAGGATGAACTTTTGTTTGTTTTATGAAATGAAAAGATAGCTTTATAGGAAGTAAATGTCTCTCACAGGATGCTAAATAATTTTACAAATGATTGTTTTGGTATCAGTGGATAATCTCAGACAGGTCAACATGAGCCTCATCCACAAAAGCCACAAGGAACAGTGAGGAATAAAGACCGACCCCTGACATTAAGTAACAACCAGCTCAGTCGGGGCTGAGCTGGTTCCATAAAACACAATCAACATACTCGCTTCAAGAGGCCAAACGTACATCCGATCGGGTCACCTCAGCAAACAGCACTGATGGAGAGAATGACGATGAGGTGAACTTTTTCAAAATGTGAAAATTGTGAAGATTCCAAGAATCTAAATACTTCAACCAATAACAATGACAAACAAATAGACTAAGAAATGAGAGCAATTGATTGATTAATTTAGTATTCATGTTTCATATGAATGTTAGTCATGAGCTGTGCTTTCTTTCTTTCATTCCTGCTACATTGGACTCACCCTGTGCTGTATATATACAGTACATACTGCATATATACTGTTGGCACACTAAAAAGATAAGTTGTAGTGGTTACAGGTGTAAATTTAGATTTAGACATGTTGGGGTACTTTTCCTCTGTGAGTAGGTTCCATAACTGTCCATGAGCTCAGGACTTCAGCTGAATGTCGGCTTGTAGTGTCAACATCTCATCCTCCACTCCAGAAGAGTTCAGGTGAAATGGTGCTGCAGTTTTTGATACGACTGACTCAACCCCAGCATCTACCTGAAAAGGAAAGCACATCAATGTAGGGACTGGCTCAAGCAAAGAAAAGTGTTGAAAGCCTTTGTCAAAGATTGACAACAGACAGTTGTCAATCTCCCTTGCATCTCCAGCTCTGATGCCAGGTTCTGACAGTTTGCCAAAGCCTGGCCCTACAGCTTTGAGGGGAGATGTTGCATCTTTTGTTTGAAAGTGTTAACCATTTATTAATTAATGAATGCCTCCTTTACCATTTCTCCATCTTGGAATGAGTTCTTGCCATTGATAATGAAGTCATCAATGCTTCAGTGGCAACTTTCACTTTTGAAGTTGGCTATAAGAAAAATTACTATAGTGCTATTTTTATATAGTGCTGTGAAATGATCATAGGGACAGCTTCTAGCATTTGTTGGTTTCTATACATTCATCTGACCCTTTCAAATGTTGACTCAATCTGAGTTGTTTTACAACTTGACGTCCAGGAAGTCTCTGTGGGATAAATGCTACCTGGCCTGATGGCAGAAAATCATTAGCAAAGGACATTTTAATTCAAGTCAGACAATGATTATCCCTTGCTGTTTCATACTGAAACCTTATTCGTAAGTATGCCGTTATTTTTGGAACCGAACAAAGGCTGAATACAAATTCTGATTTCTTTAAGCACATTGGAGCCAATGAGCTGATGCGATGTTTGGTTCCATTTCCCTTTTATGTCTCAGCAGACACTGGTGACGGAAAACCCATAACTGACCCACTGTTTAACTTGTACCATCGATAATATCCAATGCTGGAATGGTCAAACACGCTAAAGACTGTTGTGGGCATTATTACATTTACCAGAATTAAGTATTTATCTTCAGTGAAGAATAACACTAGAGTCATCACATAATTTAAGCTCCATAAGAGAGAAAAGAAAGCAACCTCCTGTGAAATATCATGCATGTATCATCTGTCTGATTTTCCTTCCTTGGTGTTTTCTAATTTCTTCCCTGCAGCTACTCTGTGGTGACACCAGTCCTACCTGCTCATGTAGGACTGGTGACAGTCAGATAATCATTCAGCAGAGTAATCAAGCTATTTATAGAAGCGTTGTCGAGCTGAATGAACAGCTTTGACTTGTGTAGTCTAAGTCAGCAAGACACCAGAACAAATGGTCATTGTTTTGATGATGGCTGTGCAGCTTGACATGAATGGAGAGTACTTAATGTAAGCTGAGACGTTATTTGTTCAAAATGCACGCTCCATGCATGTGACTACATGTTTTAACAGCATTAAGCAGTAAGAACTGCCCCTTTCCATTTTGCTAGAGCATTATATCTGGACTGTTAATAACTGTATGCAGTATTAACTGGATAAAGCAGTGGCTACTTGAACAAAGTAACAGCTTAGCAGCTCTGAGTTGAACCCCTTAATGAGCTTTGCTGTATGAACAGGAGACAGTTCTGTAGTAAAAAAAAAACAGTGCTGTCAATGAAACTTATTTAAATGTACATATAGCCAATGTTCTGATGATGGTAGAAAACAAGTCAGAATTTAATCAGAAAGAGCGGAATGTTAAATTTGTAACTAATAAAATTGATGGCATTTCAAAGCAGTTGCTTTTAATTTTATGTTTTGACCACTTTCTTCTTGGAATGAGCTGGACCTCAGTAGATCTCCATTTCTTCCTAATGCAGGTGCTATTTTTCTGTCAGTGTATTCGCCAGTGGGCACATCTAATGCCATGGGTGTTGTGGTTGACTTTCAGGCCTAGCAGGCACAAATCACAGTATGATGTCATACATGTTAACAGACAGTTGCACATACAATCCCTCTCAGGAGTGTAGTAAAGTATGTACATTTGAATGGTGTCTGCCCACTTGTACATAACATTAATTCCTAGTCACTGTAATCAACACAGGGTTGACATTATACGAGCAATGTTCAATTTTGTCAGGAATCTACCTTACCATGAACAAATTGCTGAAGGTTCATGCAGAGTTCCAACTATTTCTTAAAGATTTACCTGTACAATGCAAAAAAAAGGCAAATGACAATCCATACATGGCAAAGTTTAATATTAGGAAAGATTTGAATTTGCATCCAGGTGTCTGTTGTTATCCAGTGAATAAGTTCCTCGGTATAAATTTTGAAATGCTATGGAGTTAATTTCTAACCACCGTTACCATCTGTTTAGTCTTCTATATGGCAGATGTTTGCTTCTCACTCCTACGAGTTTTCACTTTAATCAGACATTAGATTAATGGACATGCAGTCAATGGATCTTACCTGCCCACCCGCAGTGAACACTGCTTCACTATGCAAGGTTATACACTGCTATGATGATGACCTCTGTGGGTGGGATGGAGTCACATAACACAGCCATGTGTGTGCCATCCTGAGGTCAGGGGTCATCTTGGTACTAATGATCACAGCTGTGGCTATATGGATTTTTTTGTTACCCCCACCTTTGAGTAACAATGACAGTAATGAGTTCAGTCCTGCAGTAGGTGTTACATAACTGTGGTAATGTGAGGTAATGTGGTTATTGTCACAGTCCTACACTTGGCAATGCTCCTTATACAGTATGAAGCAGCAGATGTGCAGCCGGTTGCCTCTGGTCTTTCTTCATTTCCTCTGATTTGTGTCTGCTGTGTCTCATTCATTATCCACGCTTTCTGGCCTCGTCATGATCAAAAATCAAAATAGCACACGCCACATGTGGCATTATTTATGCTGTTATTTATACTTAATTGATTTGTGGTTCCCGAGTGCTTCAGGAGTATGGGGTTCGGGACCCTTTGCTGAGGGTTGTCCGGTCCCTGTATGACTGAAGCCAGAGCCTGGTTCGCATTGCCGGCAGTAAGTCAGACCTGTTCCAGGTTGGATGTTGGACTTCGGCAGGCCTGCCCTCTATCACCGGTTCTGCTCATAATCTTTATGGACAGAATTTCTAGGTGCAACCAGGATTCGGAGGGAGTCCGGTTTGGGGACCAAAGGATTTCATCGCTGCTCTTTGTGGACGATATTGTCCTGTTGGCCTCATCAAACCTGGACCTTCAGCGGCACTGGGACGGTTTGCAACTGAGTGTGACGCCAGTGGGATGAGGATCAGCACCTCTAAATCCGAGGCCATGGTTCTCGACCAGAAAAGGGCGGTGGGTCAGTGGGGAGTCTTTTCCCCAAGTGGAGGAGTTTAAGTATCTTGTGGTCTTGTTCACGAGTGAGATTGACAGACGGATCGGTGCAGCTTCTGTAGTGATATATTCACTGTATAGGTCTGTCGTGGTGAAGAAGGAGCTGAGTCACAAGACGAGGCTCTCAATTTACCGGTCAATCTATGTTCGTACCTCCACCTAGGGTCATGAGGTTTGGGTCATGACTGAAAGGACAAGATCCTGGATACAAGCGGCTGAAATGAGTTTCCTCCGTAGAGTGGCTGGATGCACCCTTAGAGATAGGGTGAGGAACTCAGTCACCAGGGAGGAGCTCGGAGTAGAGCCGCTGCTCCTCCGCCTCGAGCGAAGCCAGCTGAGGTGGTCTGGGCATTTGTTTCGGATGCCTCCTGGACCCCTCCCTGCGGAGGTGTTCTGGGCATGTCCTACTAGGAGGAGACCTCGAGGAAGACCTCAGACAAGCTGGAGAGACTATGTCTCTCGGCTGGCCTGGCAACGCCTCGGGATCCCCCCAGAGGAGCTGGAAGAGGTTTCTGGGGAGAGGGAAGTATGGGCATCCATCCTGAGGCCCCATCCACACGATAACGGATATTTTAAAAACGCAACTTTTTTGTTGCGTTTACGCCTTCCGTCCACACAACAACGCAGATATCCGGAACGAAAATGCAACTTTTTAAAAACGCTGGCCGAGGTGGATTTATTTAAAAATGCTGGGTCTGCGTTGTCGTGTGGACGGTGTATCCGCGACTTTTTAAAAACGCTGACGTCTTGCCTGCGACGAAAACCGCTGTGACGTCATATTTACGGGCCCGTGTTTTGTGACAACAAAACACGGAGGATTCTTATTGGATAAAATTTGACTCAATACTGCCACCACATGGTTTGGCATGCTTATAGCAGTCTTCGAAAACGCACTGACGCTGTCGTTTGGACGCGAATCGTTTTCAATGCGTTTTTAAAAAGTTCCGTTTTTTAAAAAATCCGTCATCATGTGGACGGGGCCTAAGACTGTTGCCCCCGTGACCCGGCCCCCGATAAGCAGTTAAAGATGGATGGATGGATTTGTGGTTACTTTTACATATGTAAAGATCCCATACTGGGAAACCTGTGCTATATTTACAGTTTGACTGAATTTCGTTGTGTCTGGTAAAAGGCTGCCATAAATTACAACAATATCATAGAGCGAAGTCCTTTGAAGCTTCATAAAGACCCTATTGGAATGTGTGACAAAGAGACTGCAAAGGATGCCGAGCTATGAAAGGGCGATCTGTGTGCAACTTCAGTGGGAAACAACATCATGGCACATACTCAGAGACATTGCTTAGAATGTGGCTGGCTTGTCATGTGTGGCAACTCTCTCTGCTTTCTGTTCATCCCGTTCATTCAGGAACTCTTTGTGCAGATTCAGATTGCTTTGGGTATTTTAGACGAAACTGTTCCTGAAGTGAGTGAGACTTTAATTCAAACCAACAGCAGTAATGATGTGCTGCAAATACTTTCTGTGCATGCACCAGGCCTGCACATCCTGGATGTCTGCACGAGATGGATCTGTCTGCCTCCCTTTGGTGCAAAACCATGGGACTAATTACACACACCCCTTCCCTGCTTTCTCAGTCCCATGGGTAAACACTGCTAATCATTTGGAATCTCTGTTTCTCATAAGTGGGGAAGGACTGCTTTATCAATGGTAGAGCAGCCAGAGTCTCTGTCCTTTACTTTTCTATAACATATCTTTTGGATTTTGACATCATCACAGCAGAAAGTAGTTGACCTTTCGAGCTCTAAAATCTGAGCTGACACCAAAACTGGTGGCCAGATGGTCCCCCATAAACTTACATCATTTGTTAATGACAGACAAGTTCATTCTTTGAAGTTGGTGATGACTTTTGCCCAGGGCATCATATTTAAACTTGACGAAGTGCAGGAGTATGCAGTATGTTACGTCACTTCATACATTCTGTCTTCATGGTAGGCCTGCTGTGTTTCAGTTTGGTAAGTATTGTTATCTGATACACTGTTTTCAAGTGTGATTTTCTCTGGCATGAAGGAGAGCTATGTGCTAAAACCCAAAAGTATTAAATGTCAAACCCGTCAGAATTCTTAGTTGAATAATGTGATGAAGGATGTTGTGAAGATTTGTATTGAACTGAATTAAACCCAGTTAGCAGGCTGAGGTTAAGCATCATTGCAGATATTCTCAACAGTATTTAATGGCACTCTTAAGAAATGATTGTAACATGTAAACTCTATAAATACAAGGCAAATTTACACATGGAGTGGAACAGGAATAATTAAACTCTAGTTTATCTCTGTAATGTGTGCATTGTGATTATGACTGAAGTCATATGTTGCCTTCCAGTTCTGTTTCGAGTAAATTTTTTTTTTTTGCTTCACTTTCTGTTATCATATTCAGGTGATGAAGATCATTAACATGCTTAGAAAATCAGCTTCTGGTGGTCTTATTTCATGCTACATAACTGTCTAAATGCTGAATTGCCGTATCAACAAAAGTATGCTCAGAGGAAATTCTTTTCTTTTTTTGCACCCTGTGAAACTTTGGCAAAGCTCTGAAACGTAGGACATTTGGTGTCCCTATCATCTGCTATTATGAATCCCTTGGTCTTTCTCTGGTACTTTCATTGTCTCTCTGTCATAAATCAGATTTACTGCTACATCTGTAGTGCCCATGCTAATGAAGTAACACCCAGTGCAGAGACACGGCATTGATTTCATTTCCTGCCTCTGCGGCTGCTCCCTGGGTAACTAACTAGAGATTACATGAGGATGTCTTATAAAATAAAAGATTAAAGAATCTGTCCAACTGGAGTGTCACAGCTGTGTACTCGGGCTCACAATCAGACGCAGATGTTTATGGGGGGAGCAGAGATGGCCCTCGGTACCGGGGGCTTTTGCCAGAGGTCTTTGAAGATAAGTTTTAGTCGTGTTCATTCAAGCCGAATGTGAAGGTTGACTGGTTCTTTCCCCTCCCACACGCCTTTCCTTGAATCGGAGGATGCGACACCTCACAGAGACCCGTGGAGAGGCAGTGAATGGAGAATCTGCCCAGTGATTGGTTTTTTTGGGGGGGTGGGGGTGGGGGCATCCAATTACTGTAGAACAGAGGTGGGCACAATTTTTTGCGTGCCTGCCGTCATATCCATGCTGCCTTCAGTATCAGTTTAAGAGTGAAAAAGCAAGGTTACATAGAATGCGGATGCCACTGTTAACAAATATTTCAATTAAATTTGTTTCAACTACTTTTTAACTGTCCATTTTGTTGCCATTTTTTTCATCTTGTTAGTGCTGAGATACTTTCACGCTCGCTGATTTGTATGCTTTTTGTTACAAGCGTAATCTGGAATTTTCAATATGTCAACTAAGTAAAAGGTCACAGAGACAGTTTCTGGTTCAAGCAGGCTGTTGAATTAGAACCCAGTGATAAAATCATTTTTGGATTTGTTGATCCATTGCAAATTAAAAATATCAAACATGATTATCATCAATTTTATGATTTAGTCTATTACAATCAGGTAGCAAATCATGTCAGAGGTCTGTGTTTAATTGTCTGCAGGAAGTGATGTCACACTTGGTTTTTCAGATATTCCTTTTCTTATTATTTCTTTTTAAAATTCTATTTCCCCTCAAGGCACTGTAATATTAAAGTGTTGGGGACCCAATGTGCAGAATATATTTCGAAGCGAAGCGCATCATTTTATTTGCCTCGCTCCACATTTTAATGTCTCACTGCAGACAGGACGTTTGAAGAATCAACACCACAGTTCTGATCCATTCATTCAGACAAGTTTGGTGTAGAGGCACTGATATAGCATAAGTGCATCCCTATACTGATCCATTCAAACATTGTGGCTTCTAGCACATTGCTGGGTTAGCAGTGTACTGTATATGGTTTTGATTTTTATCAGCTGGGATTGAATAGGTGGTGAACAGTACATCGTGTTTAGTTTGAGTATGGTCAACAAATGTCATATTTGATTTTGTCTTGTAAGAATTTCTCTTAGCTGGAACACAAGACCTAACTTCTTGCACGTAAAGGTTTAAAATTTCTTTTTTTTTAAAAATTCTCTCATGTTCAAATTTCAAAAAAACATGTGATTCCTCTCAACGCAATATACTGTATGTACCACCACCGATGAGAGTTGTGGAATGTTACAACATTGGTCGTATTTGTTTGTTGTGTTGTTTGTCTGAGTGTGTGTAAGTAGATTAACTCGACATTCTATGTCCATTAAATTCAATGGAAGCAAAACAGATTAACAGATTTTGAGGTTTGTCTAGAGCAGGGGTGCTCACACTTTTTCAGCATGCGAGTTAATTTTAAAATGAAGTCACTCTACTCTACCAAGCTGAGTTGAGAATTATAACACTGCCATAATAGGATTCGTATATTTCTTATTCGTAAAAGAATATAAAAAATCATCACAGCAAAATTATGGGCAGAGGACTTACTATTAATTTCTTGCTTTATTGATCCCGATAAATGGAAGATATTACAAAAATGCTTCTCAGAATTGAAGAGACAATGTGATGATAAAGGGAATTTAAATGAAGCTGGACTCAGCTGGACTTCGACTCAGACAGATCATCACATCTTTGATGAGTTTTTGAAATAAGGCTGTAATACGATGTCCTGCCTTTTTGTGTTCACCTAATATTTTGATCCATACTATTGCTGTACTGCCCAATTTTTATTTCACATTCCACGCATCTGTTTAAATAGGCCGCTCATAATAATTTGTGTTTGTACTGTTTAGTTAATGAAGTTGTTATAGTTCATTAAAAACCTGAAATACTAAGAATTCAAGCTATCAGCTAGCTGAATGCACCCACTTTTCTAATTAGAAGTCTGTGTCAGCATTAATTACTTGTACGCTATGCTGGTAAATTTCATTAAAGCAATTAGTGAATTTCAGAAAGCGCAGCCAACAGCAAAGTACTGAGCTATACAGTAGCTGGGTCACTAATAACTAATAGCGATGAGCAATATGCAGACCTAGGAATGACCTCTGGTGTGTAGACTGTAGCAACCAGCCATATGAAAGCGTAACATGCGTGCTAACACAGTGTGTTTTCACGCTGTATGAAATGATTTGTCATTTCTTTATTTCGTTCTTCACATTTCAGTCATGAAGTATTCAGATTTTTCAATGAGCTGTTCAGAAAATATAAGAAACACTTATGACACGTCGTTGCTGTGAGGAATAATGTTAAATGAGACAACGGGGGAAAATACTGTACATTTTGTTATTTTTGCCATAAAAATACAATCCAGGGTTAGTGTGTGAAAAGTTTACCAAATAACACACAAAAGCTGATGAAAATGCCTGCAGATATCACCGGGTGAAACTATTGGATTAATTATCAAGTCACCTGATGCTGCTGCTAGATGACTGAACTAACTTGCATTACACAATCAACATTGGGATACTTGCCTTAAACTCTTATCAGCCATGACTAGTGATTTTTTTGTAAAACATTTTGACTTTATTTTTGTATTTATTTCATTTATTTCATTTTCCATAAATGTTATCCAAGACCTGATATTCAATCAAAGCATGCAGAAATTATAAGACTACTTAACAAATACAATTTCCTGGCTGGATGGCACTTGTCAGAAAAAGCTAACTGATGTCATCAGACATTAAGCGTCAAAGCTGCTGTGACTTACAAATGATAAAGGAAGCTGCTTGACAGAGGACTGCAAGAACAGATCTTAGTGCTGCAGATTATTATTTTGCACAAATGCATGTTTGATGGAAATGTGTTATAAGTGGATATTATGATACATGATGTGATTTCAGGGCAGTAATGGTTTATTGTAGTCCATTGCTCAGAGGCAGTGTGTTTTTCTGCAAACATTGCTGCTTTGCGGTGTTTGCAGCGTGCACCAAGGACCTTTTCATCCCTCTGGATATGTACTTTATTGACTACTGGCTGGACTTTAGGTAAATCAGCACAAAGAAAACCTTCTTTTTTTTCTAATGGACTAATTGTGTGAGTTCACATGCTGCCCTCGGAATAAATTTCTTGCTAATTTATGTACATAATATGAACTGTGCTTTATATAAAGGACTGTTTTTTGTGTAACCCATTTCTGGATGGGTACTGACTATTTTTATTCAGGGAATGCACAGTACAAAATGCACAGTACAAAATCCATGTTTCCTTGTGTAGTGCAGGTTTGTGTATCTTCATATGACTAATGTAGTACAAATGGAGCTGTTGTCTGAATTATTGGTTCATGGATTTTTAATCAGCTCAGATTAAGGCATAAAATGCATTCAAGGGCAGGATGCCCTTACAGTCTCTGTGGATTTGAGACCAGAACTGTTCTATGTTTGGCTCGTCCTCCTCGCAGTGCTCTGTGTCCGACTGGGAGGGTTACAGACTTAATTACACTTTGATATCAGGGAGAAAAATAACTGAACGCAGAAAATGAAGCTTTGGTATTAAACCATCGAAACACGTTGCACAGGTTCCCAGGTGGTTGTCAATGCTATTTGTTAGTCCTTGAAACAAAATCCTTGGCAGCAGGGTTACTTTGTTCTTACTCTAAAAAATACAGTGTTTATGTATGTGTATATGCCCTAAAATGTAAGAATATCCTGAAAGTTGTACATGAATACAGTGATTATAAAGGATGTCCCTCTTCTCTGATAAATGTACCATCAAATTTGCAAGGTTGATGCAGCAACTCTTGAAATGGCTTGTCTGAAGCTTGTACTTTTCTGGTTTTTGCATGTTCTTGTATTTTTGCAGAAGCGTTGCAGTTCACATGTGCAATTTTTAATTCAGTTCTTTCATCGAAACTGCATTAATATTAAATTGGCTACAGCCCTAGTGAATGTTAATTATACAAATTCAATTGCACAGCCGAAAATTAAAACTTATACAGCATATAAAATGATTATTACTATTATTAGTAAGCATCACTTTTTTTCTCATGTCTCATGGAATTAAGATTAAGATGAATGCTCGTATTTGTTTGGAAAAGTTTTACTTCTGATGCCCTTCCTGCCACAACACTGGGCATTTATCCAGGCTTTGGACCGGCCTACAATTGCATCACATTATACATCTAAATCTTGTGTTCTTTACCGTATTTGCATACCACAATGTGTAGAGCTGCTGTGTGCACCCTGAGAGTCTAGAAAACGTATTGCTCGGTACTCCTGCTACTGGCGAGTTCATTACTGTGTATTTGTGAGCTAGTGGTCAGTCAACATACTGTACACAGTTGTGGATTTACTCTGATGAGTCTATTAATCATAATGTAGAGCTGCACCTGGCAGGAGAGGCAGACAGTCAGAGATGGGCTCTAGTTCTGTAAAGCTGAGTAAGATTTGAGCCAATTATTGACTCAGATATTCATCTCAGTGTCATCAGGTGACATTAGTTATCCAGTGGACGGAGGGGATCCTGAAACCTCAGGCAGACAGTTGGAGGAAAACTACGTGTCTCAAAATATTGGTTGTCATCATCAGAGTTTTACAGTTGAAACAGAGTCATGAGTTCATTGTTCAAATACATTCCATTTTGTGTCCCTTTTATGTAATTTTGGGGGACATAGAGAACAGCATATCTGTCTGTCCATCCATCTATCTGCTCCTATGTAATGATCTGATTTAGACCATTCTTTGGAATCTTGCATATTTATATATTAAAGATGTGCATTTTCACATTTTTGAAAGTTAAAAAAATCGTTCCTTTTTTCTTTTATTTAATCACAGATGATTGTGTCATCAGGCAAACCTTTGTTACTCTTTTGACATGTTTGTGAAATGAAAAATGTTTTTGACCCAATTTTAAAAGCACATTTTGACATTTTCTTCACATTCATGCATCAGAAACCACTCAGAATGTTTCATGACCAAACACTTCATTGGTGCCTTTTGCTGCTTAGACTCTTAATTTCATTGTGTTCTATTTCCATTTATTAAAGTTGACATGGTGCTCTTCCAGATTTATGAAAAATGTGTCAAGAATTTTCCATGCACAGTATCATCATGAAAATAAGTGGAGAATATAGCAATTTGTTACTTGTAGGAATTTATGGAATTTATTTTGAACCTTTTACTGATAGCCTCCATCATGTGCATTTTCCTCTGGAGACGTTTTCCTATCTCAAAAACACATGAAGGGGTTGGGTGGATCTTGGTCTCTTTGTAGCCATGGTTTGTCAGATCGCTTCAAATGTCAGTAAACTATTTATCGACTGATGCAGGGTTGCACCGCGAGAATCACTTTTTGGATTTATGAGTCAAAAGCTGTCCTTCACATTTGATAATATGCAAATATAGAGTCAGTGTTTTTATAACAGTGAACTGACAAACCTGGGTTTAGGCATTATCACGTTTGTATGCGATGCAGCATGAATTAAAATGTGCATCACTTCAATGAAGGTCAGAAAATCAAGCCTATATTCTTCCATAGACACATAGATAAATGAATACATCAATTTAGATATATACCACATATAGATTTTTTGGGGGGGAAGCATCTTTTCCTTTCGTCAGATCTCCTGAAACCTGCTTCATCTTTGTAACTAAATTGTAGTTTCCTGTTTACAGCCATTACCCTAACAATTCTGTGTTCAATGAGCCATCTAGCAGAGCTGGGTTTACAGCTGATGATGCGCTTTACATTCAGATGCCAGAGAGAGGGAGAGCAATGTGTTTGTCTGCATTCACATTAGATGCATCCAGCAGTCTCTAAGCTCATTATAGTAATCAGGTTAAAAAGAGGGGAACTGGGGAGCACTTGGCCTGCAGCATGTTTCCTCTGGACTTCCCCAGTGAGATGAAGAACCTCTCACACAGACCACTGAGACCCGGCGCTGCAGACGCCCGCAGCTAATGATCAGTCCCCGCTGCTTCTGTTTGTATGAAACCCACACCGGGGCATTCAACTGCACCCATGCTGTCATAATGACCAGCTTGTAATTGTAAAGGCCCTCTGATACACGGCCATTCTTCTGAGTTTTTGATCCATTTATTGTGGTCCACACAAACGCATCTAGTATACAGCAAGTCCTTTTCAATGCAATTCACTGGATTTTGGTCAGACTGAGCATAAGCAATGAAACCCAGATGAAATACTACAAAAGGCTTTCCATAAGGTTTCCCTTTGTTAAACTTCCCAGAGACGTAGTAGTGACTTTGTAAACTGTATATCTACAAATCTAACATGACTGTTTATTGGAGATGTGGTTTTTTTCTGTTTTAGAATTTGCTGTGTCACAAAAGCTGTGATTTAACCGTAATCATAGTGATGATCCTGTATAGCGACCCTCCCATTTGTGCCTTGGTTTTCATCCATTTTTACACAGCTAATGATGCTCTTGAATGCTAATGGTGAAAATGTTTTGTCCAGCCTCATGACGGACAACGATGGAAGTTCAATCAGCAGTAGTGATAGTTCATTTTGCTTTTGTGTGTAGACATAGAACAAACTTTAGCTTCCATCTTACGAACCAAAAATGAAAGTCAGAGCCTCGCATCATTTCATTGGTTTCTTTAGCGAAACGCGCTGCTTATAAAAGGCCCAAGATTTTTTTTTCTGCTTTGGAGCTGACAGAAGTCACCTGACCTGGGAATTGCCCAAAACCAGGGTTGCTATGGTTACCAGCAGATGTGGAGCATGAAATAGGGAGCCTGTGAGTCCTTAACTAAGCATGGCTGCATGCCTTTCATGCTCCACTCTTTATCGTGGGACTCCTCTATCTCAGTGTAGATCCAGCGTCGGGGGGTGTCCACAGATGTGTGGTTGTGTGTCCCACAGCATCACTGGAGATGTGCACAAAACCTGCTTCAGACAATCGGCACGCATCTCCTTTTCCACAGTATGCAGTTCGCATCCCGAGTGTGGGTGTGTTCTTTGTTGACCAGATGTTTATGAGGCAGATTTAAGCCAGAAATGTTTGTTCATTGTGATCACACACAAAGTTCCAGAAGAAAAATCTGGAAGGGCAAAGAGAAACTGTAATGTTAGAAGTTATTTTATGGTTGAAGGCATATACACTATCATGTGTCCCACTGATCTACATGTTTTAGCTGACATACTGTAGATCTCAGCAGTGAAAATTGTGCAATTGTGATGTACTGTGTAATTACAGCACTTCATTAAATTTTTGAGTTTGTTTTCTCATAATTATACAAACATTCATTGAGGCATATCAACTGGAAAGATAAAAATGGAGTAGTTTACACATGAAAGGCTTATCTACAAAAACAGATGAAACCTATTCTTATAATTAATAAACCAACCCCACTGTGAGTAATGTTCGTTTGAATGCACAAAGCAAAACATAATTTATTAAAACATTGGATATTTCATCAGAACAGCCCAACACCAGTCTGACTGATGATCCCTTTGATGCACACACAAAAAAATCATTAAGGAATATAAATAAAAACCCAAGACCTATCTGCTTTTGCAAATGAACCTTTTCATTTAAGAATTGGGATTCATTTATTTTATTATTATTTATTTATATGGCTTTAAATGATTTCACTTCTTTCAGTATTTGAGAGAATAGCTGAAGAGAGAATCTCCACTTTGAAAAGCATCACTGAAGTCTTTGCTACTCTAAATCACGTTATCGACTGTTTTCTCAGAAGGATATCTAAATAGGCTGATGAGAAATGTATTTATTCGATATATCTTCTCTTCTCAGCTGTGAACTTTAGATGTAGAGTATCCTTCCATGAGTTTTCTCATTGGAAAAGAAAAGACCAATTTGTCTGCAGGCCCTCCTGAGCCTCCACTCAGAGAACTTTCTTATTTGTCTGAGGGAAGATGTTGTATACACCTTCTTTGGCCAATTTAAACATTTGATTTTCCAGTGCTTTTGGTCCTCGCTGAGAGAAAAACAAAGCTGCAAGGAGTTGCATAACGATACTGTGTTTGGAATGTACTCTCAAGTTAACTGAATAATGGAGTTCTTTTTTTCTTTTTTTTTTACATCTGCCTTGGCCTTGCACAGTTTTCTTTCAACTTTTATTGTTTGCGCTACATGTTACTAAATCATTCACTGAGAAGAGATGACATGACTCCTAACCTCTTTGGTTAATGAAGTGGAGGTGAAAGACTTTAGTGGAATCATCTTCTGTATGGTTTGTGTATGCTGGTTTTAGAACTGTGTCTTCACCACGCTGCGGGGATCAGTTGGTCATCTCCTCACAAAAGTGTCATTAAGAATCTCTGCCGGACCTCAAGCCAACCAGGGACTTTGCAGTAATGCTTCCACAGGATGGTACTTTCTCTTTTCAGATCCCACCATCAAAGAGAATCAGAGTTACCTCCCTTAATATTCTGCTTATCATCCCTACACACTTGAGATGAGAGCCCTTCTGCATGAACCTGGGTTTGTACACCCAAGTACAGGCCAACAACATAACCTCTACCTGAACCTGCTCTCATGCAACAACATGGTTTCTCTCACCACCAAGGGGGGGGTTTATATCATTGAAGAGAATGCTTTGACACTGTTCTAGATACACACATCAGCTGTATTTGACTCCTTCTAGTTGTGCTCAGGCTGCTAAGCATCCAAGGACGGTAGGGAATAATATAAAATGTGTAGAAAAACACTTTGTTTGTGGATCTTGGCTTTTGTGTGCCAGGTTTGCTCCTTTACGGTGTTCCAGAAGATATGAAGCGCAGAGTCCCTCTAGTGTATCACGCTTTGGAGAAAACCCGGTGCATGTTCCATTCCGCTGCTCTTGATACTGTAATCAGCATGCAAGAGGTAGTAGGCAGGCAGCTACTGCAGCATGAGAGGGAGAGAGCTGGGGAGGAGGCCCAGACCGGAGATTGGAGTCGCTTGATTTACGGGAAATTGAGGCTCCAGACAGATGATTCCGATCATGGGAGCCGGAGGTGTGAAAGTTAACGAATACTCCTGCTTAAAGCTCCATGCACAATGAGTCATTCTCGATATTTAAATAAATGACTATTTGATTAAATATTTAAGTTGTGCATGTGTGTGTTATGCACACGCTTTCACCTCTACCTCTTCTGTTGTGCTGCATTTGCATTTCCTCCCACACAGTTTATAGCACAGTTAGGTAAAATGTTGTCGATCATTCTCCACTGTCTTGTCAGAATCGGTTGTATAATGAAGTGCTTTTCATGAGAAGATTGTGCATCTGTTTAATTTTGCTGTATGGTGCAGATCACTGAGATGGCAGGTGCTGAGTCGGCATGTTTGTAACCCATGTGTTTGTGATGCGATGATTTGACAACTCAGGTCTGCCTTATAGCACGTCGGTGCGCTAATTGCTGTCACATCTGAGGAGACTTCTTTATGCTTCTTAATCCTGCTTTGGCTCTTGTTGTTTGGCACACAGGCCTGTTAGTGAATTTTTCATTTAAATAAGCTGTCTTTTCTGTACTCAGTCTGCGTGCTCAGTGTTTTTGGGATATATTGGCATAATTCTACATATTGCACATTTTCTGTGATCAAAAGTAATGTCAGAAGTTGACTCCAGAAATGAGATTTGACTGATAATATTTTAAAGAAATGTCAGCTACTTAAAGATAATTTACTGACTTTAATTTGCACATGCACAGGTTGGACCCTGTATTGATTTTTTTTGTCGTACCGTTTGTTTGGACATTGTGCTATGTGTTTGTGGAAAATAAGCAGTACAACATTCCTACATTTCTTTAAATTTATAGAATATGCCAGTTTGTGTAAATCTTCTTTCCATCACCAAACACTTATTTAATGATCATTCATAAATGTGCACCTGTTTTGGAGAGGTAGGTTAATTTCCATGTTAAACTGACCCTCACAAATCAAATGAAGCTCAGTAAATATAGCAGAATGTGCAGCCGTGCACTTCATCTTATCTCCCCTGTGATTTGTGTGATCCAGCTGTATGTGTGGAGGAGCTGAGTACACTTCACTGATTGCACATAGGTGGCATCTCAGATGATGGGTAAATTGTCCTTCCACGTCAGTTTTTGATAAACAAGTCTCCTGTCTGACGGTGCAAAACGCATCTGAGAGGAGGTAGAGAAGGCTGAATAAATCATGACCACCCAACCAAGAGCCAGAACTCTCATTCCCTTCTTATCGTTCAGGGTTTCGTATGAAAAAAAAAAAAAAAAGTTGAAATGAAGCCATCCTTTTGTTTGGCCATGTGAATGACAATCCATTCTTGCTGCTGTCATTCACACACACCCATTCTGGGGATTCTGGTCCCTGAACCATATGTCACTGTACACCAGCCCATAATGTTGAAATGCACTGCATGCTGCTAATGCTGCAGAGTTTCTGATTTATTGCCTGTATGTAATTTGAGAGGTGAAGGTTGTGTTTCCGTGAACAAAATCTCAGAATGCAAAATTGTGTAGAATATGTACGCGTAGTCAAAATATATGTGACAGTGTGAGCGCTGGGATGAAGGCGACTGATAGATATCTTTTCAATTAGTTCTGCTTTGAAAATGTATTTGAAATTTAATTGTTCAGCATGAATTGTTTTCAGCCCATGGTAGGTCGGATATCAAACTCACCATATTGAGCAAACAGTAAATAAAAGCTGTGTTTGAAGGGACTTCATCAGCACCTGTTCAGAGTTCTATCCTCATAATAGTCTTGAATACAGCTATTCTATTCAGAATTGCGTCAAATGTGATAAATATGAAAATACATTCACAATTTTATTGAAAGAGAAGTTAATCCATGGTGTGTTTACTGGATTAATTCCCACAATGTTAACTTTTTGTGGTAGATAGAGACTGTGAATTTTAATCTTCATTGTTTGTTTTTCATTCTTCTTTCTCAAGTTATTTTTAAAATGCAAAATAGAAAACTACTCTACTGACTCCAAAACTGTTTCCCATGATTACATCACTTAGTCTGCCATGTATTAGCAGAAAACCACATGTGGTGCAACTGCACCAGTGTCTGCATGGTGCTCCAAGAGTGGTTGATACTGATACTGATAATGAAATCATCGTGGGCTTAGTGCTTCTTTTTTTTTTTGTGTTTGGAAGTAACCTACATCCATTTGGAAGTAATGAAAGAAAAACATGTTTTGGCAGCATCTGTCAGAGCCACTAATAGCCACCACTCCCACTGAGGTTCTCACTCAGGCACCAGATTGACCCTCCATCACTGCACTGGCTGACTGACTCACAGACTGGTTCAGCGGTCGGCTGGCTGCAGCTGCTGGGCGGAGCTCTCCTCTGATCGCTGTGTCTGTCTCCATCCATAAGGAAGTTCATCCCTCAAATCTTTAAATAAGGGGGGGGGGGGTGACACATATTGATAACTGTACTTGAGTGTATTGACTGCAGGACTGGAAGATCCAACCAATGATATCTCAATAGTAAAAGAACTGAAATAAATACATTCCCAGTGTCCTTTAGGAAAGGAAGAATTTGTGATCTAACTGGAAAAAATGTAGGAAGTAATAGAAAATATGCATCTGTGAATGCCTTTATCTGTTAGAATCAGAAGGAAGTGAAATTGCGCTGTCTTCGATGCCGTTGCTTCGGAAGCTGTGCTGCTAGAGGACGCTTCACTTTGCTGGATATTTTTAGTGTAAGAGGAGCCGCTCTCCCTCCCACGACAAGGACAAGATTCATGATTTCTGTCAGTGTCTGCTTCCTCCAACTGCATTAGGACGGAGTGTGTCGCTCAGGAGCTAAGCTTGTAGTCCAAACAGCGGGTCGTGTGGAAGCAAGATTCTTTTTTCTATATATTATTTGTCTGACTTTAAGGAGTCATTCCTTTTTTTTTCTTTGCTTGCTGAAAAAAATACGCTTGACTAACATTCCTTGTGAATATCATGCATCACATTTGTAATATGACATCTTGTTCATATTAATCCCAGTGAACCTAAAATAACAAGGGTCACTTCTCCTTCATAATAACACCCGGTGATTGCTGTGTTCTGCTGGACCGAGGATTAATTAATTTATGAAACTAAAGGGAGGAAGCGATAAGGGTGTAGGCGAAAGCCTTTCATTTATTATTGGAGTTCTGTTCAATGGACTCCAGATCCTGCTAAGATCTGAAAAGCATCAGGAGGGAGACATTTGAAAAATTCTACATTTAGGGCAAGGTTAATTTTATATGTTCTATCTGATAAAATGTTTATAATGTAATGTATTTTTACTCTCTGTACCGTCTCAGAAACAGCCTCGCTCCATCCATCATTCTCTTGGCAGCTTACAAATAGTAGATTTTTGCATCAGTGTGCCGTAATCATATTCTCCTCATGCAATAATGTGGGGATGGCGAACTGACAGAACGATATCTCTGTGGTCCCCTGTGCTACTTAGATTACAGCCCGAAGGCTATTAGATAGATGTATAATAATTTCCTATATGGTGCTTGTAAATCAAGAATGTCTCCTACACATGCACATGTATGTAAAGACATATTTATGGCGGTTGATTAATGTGTGCCTCTTGTGTGCTGTTTGAGCTCTAATTCACCAAATTTAAATTAGATCTGAAGCGCTTTAAATGATGGCGCAGCTGTCATTATATTCAGAAGCAGATTTCACATCTGGTGGAAATAAAACACCTGACCTTGACACGTCTCTCCATTGTGGAGTTGAACAAACATGCGGTTTCAGGGTTGCAGAAGTATCCGATTTAAATATACAAATGATCCAAACGGCATCCCTTCTGTAAGTGTTGTGTGACCTGCCGTAGGACCGTCTGTGCTACAGGAAAATGGTCTCTGGAGACGTATTACGGTCCTGCAGGAGACTGACCTTGCCTTTCATCCATTGAAGGATACAGTAAAAGTGGCGGATGTGGTGAGGAGAGAGAAAGGAGGTGTGGTACCTCAATTAGCATTTTCTCAACACGTGCTGTAATCCTGCTGTTCTCGACAGTCCTGGGAACTGCTGAGGTCAGGACTGCTCTCAGCCCTCCATTTAATGCTACTGACACACTGCATGCTTAAATTAAACCATAATAAGCATCCACCAGGGTGGAAGTAATATGCTATAGTAATTGTGAGGGCAATGAAGGATGTAGCCACAGTATTCTCCTGTTGCTTCACTATGTTGTTTCTAATACTGTCTTTTTAAATCTAATCACAGTCCTTTACAATAAACCTCTACATGCTTACTAGTTTCCACATTAATCTACATTTTATACCTGAACAGCTTTTTTCTTTTTCTTTCAAAAGCTGTATGTCGTGTGAGTGTAATACGTCACTGTTCTCACTCACAAATGCTGCTTAAGCAGAAAGAGTGGCAATTGTTTTGTTTACTTATTTGCCTTAAAATGTCACACCAATGTGGGAGATAGTTTACAGGCCGTTGTTAAAAGATGAGGTGATACCATACACTCTGAAAATATGGGATTATTTTTCTTTTCTAATGTAACTCTTGTTTCATTTCTCTATTAATCCTTTCCCACAGAATGCAAAGATCTACTACTATTATTAATGAGTAATAACTTTAATTGTTACACACTGTAATGTATCCTAGTGCACCAGTGGTATCTCCAGGTAGCATAGACATGTCTCTTGTTTGCACCTTCATATCCAGTGTTCAACAAACTCACAGGAATTTAAGGTACTGTTAAAAAAAAAAAAAAATCAGAAAAAAGGCACCCATGTACAGAATTGAGCTATGTTGTCCTTGAAGGGCTGTCATTCACTCAGATACACACTCTATTATACCTGTATGGGTGTTTCTGATTCAAATACATGCTGTTCTATTAGACATATTTCCTCTTGAGTCATTCTATGACAGACTGGAGCAGTAATGGCAGCGGTCGACGTTCTCAAGCTGTGCGCTGCTGCTGGTATTACAGTCCATCAGTAGACCCATATCCTCTCCAGATGGCTTCTGCTTTCCCTGGTCTCTATTGAATTGACCGTCTCGACTTAATATTCAGAGAGCAGTGAACAAATCTAATTCTAAGCGGGACAATTTTGTTGTGGAATAGAGATTGTCACAAGAGATAAAATTCAGAAATAAGATTTCTAGGTCTACCTAGTAATCTGGAAAATGATAATAAAATAAATAAGGTTCAGCATTGAGAGACAGAGAGAGCTCTATTCTGAACCCTCAGCACAGATCTATGAAGTGCCGATTGCATCGGAGTGTTTGCATGAGTGAAAAATGTGCTCTCACACAACTGTAAACAAAAGCATCATCATTATCCTCCTGGGTTTCATCGTGTGGTTTCTGCAGGACGCGAAGTGACTGATGACACACTTTTTCGTTTGTCGTGGACTTACAAGCATCTGTTTTTTTGGTAGAGATGTCTGTCAGGTATCCTGGAGAAGCTCCCGTCTGCACATTCTACATATTTTTTGTGTACATTGGTATTGTTACCCCAACATTGTGAGTCTGCCATGCTGTCAATCTGTGGTCTCAAGCTGCTTGTCTAGAAGTCAGTATCTGTGGGAGAGGTGGATGACAAAAACTCTGTGGGGCTTCTCTGTCAGACTGTACAGACGAGAGCTCACGCGGCGCCATTACCCCTTCCTCTTTGTGCTCCTTCTTTCCTTCTTTTTGTACAGAGAAACACTCGGGAAGAAGAGGGGATGATAAAGCCACAGTCACAGGAGGGCTCGTTCACAATTCTATCATTAGAGAAAACTTACTTCTCAGACTTACTGCTCTGCCTCCAAAAGAGGCCTGATGATGAGCTGCATAACCTGAGAACAAAAACGTCTTTATTCTTAAGTGTGGTAGAGATCTGAATGGTGTCAGTGTGACAATTTGAACTTTTGCCTTCGTATCCAGCCACAGAGACAGATGTTATAATTCTTTTACTGTGAAAGATAGATAGATAGATAGATAGATAGATAGATAGATAGATAGATAGATAGATAGATAGATAGATAGATAGATAGATAGATAGATAGATAGATAGATAGATAGATTGATAGATAGACAGATAGACAGATAGACAGATAGACAGATAGATAGATAGATAGATAGATAGATAGATAGATAGATAGATAGATAGATAGATAGATAGATAGATAGATAGATAGATAGATAGATACTTACTTACTTTAGTAATCCCGGAGGAAATTGTATATATCCACTGCTCAGTCATTACATAACGATTAATACTGGATAAACACCAGGAGAAAAAGAAACACTGACATCACAGGACATACCACAAGACATACACTACACTAACAGACACATGCAGCACTAACAGGACTTATATACTAAACTATTACTAAAATATAAACGCTATAAAATTTAAAAAATAAACAGTATAAAATTTAAAAAATATAAAAGTATTCAATTAAAATATAAACAGTATAAAATTAAAATATAAACAGTATAAAATTAAAAAAATATATAAACAGTATAAAAAGGAGATATTTGAATGAGTAGTTTGGTTTAAATTATTTTACAATTAGCCAACCACCCTTTAGAACCGCAAATGAATTGTTTCCAGGTTTAAATCATTTTCATGTTTAAATGGAGGTCATTTACTCTTCATTTCACATCACTGTCTAAGCTGCGGTGGACATATCATGACATGTTCAGTGACATATGAGGTCAAGGGTTATCATGGAGCACAATTATTCAGCATTATTGATCTTTTTGTGGATGTGCCATTTTTTTCTATAATTGATTCATAGAATTGAATGTCTTACTTTGACAACCTGAATATCTGCTCATAAATCCAGTTTGTATGAATGCAAACACAACAAGATTATGTTGATACACAGTTTGCATCTAAACAAGCATATACTGACAAACATGCCGACTTCTGATGTGGAAAAGTGTGAAGGGAATTTTTAACAACATCGCTCATTTCATGGACCCATGGAAAATAGTCGAGGTCAAGAAAGACAATAATCACTTTGCAGCGTCCCACTCTTTCCTTGTTTTAGGGCAGAGAGAGTAAGAATACCTGATTAATTCACCATAATTACAGTGATGTGACAAGACACCCACTCTTTTGTCTTACAAAGTCTGCTGGTTCTGGAGACAG
Organism: Antennarius striatus; assembly: GCF_040054535.1. Classification (NCBI taxonomy): domain Eukaryota; kingdom Metazoa; phylum Chordata; class Actinopteri; order Lophiiformes; family Antennariidae; genus Antennarius; species Antennarius striatus. The sequence continues at coordinate 9,884,402 of NC_090779.1, forward strand.
CGTCGGCGAGGAGCAGACCGAGTAATGATGCAGCGGCAAAATGTCATTGCCTGTGTTTGACTACGTTGAGGTTATTCCGAACGATTAGAAATTTAACCGTATTTGTCTTTTTGTGCTGAAAGGTTGTGTTGTTTGCTAATTCTACAGACATTGCCACCAGTTGTAACTTTTCACACGCTTAACCCTTAAATACAATATCAAAACAGCAATGGGAACAAAGATTTTCTCAGGCAGGACCAATAACGCACAGTCACAAATAAAAGCATCCCTGAGGAAATGATATTGAAGACTCCGTGTCCTGAAGTGCTGCATTTTGCGTCTTTTTCTACCCTCTGTTGAACAATCTTGGTTTGTGTGAGGACACTTTAATAACCGCCGGTGCAAACTGGTCATAATACAAGACATCCATTTCAGAATGCTGGACAACAGTGTGGCTGACAGTCTGTTTCTACTTCCAGGTGTGTAGGTCTGTGAGGCCATTATACTCCCACCAAGATGGTGGCTTTGTCGCTAAAGATCTGCGTACGCCAGTGTAACGTGGTGAAGACGATGCAGTTTGAGCCATCCACACCTGTGTACGATGCCTGCAGAATCATCAGAGAGAGAGTCCCAGAAGCCCAGACAGGTCAAGGTTGGTTGATTGCACAGAAAGTAGAATGTGCTTAATGCACATCTAAAGGCTAAATCTACAAACGTGCTTTTTTTTTTCTTCTTTTGCTTGTTTTTCATTTGCAGCATCAGATTATGGTCTGTTCCTGTCTGACGATGATCCCCGGAAAGGAATCTGGCTGGAATCTGGACGGACCCTTGATTACTACATGCTGCGAAATGGAGTAAGGTTAAGTCATATATTTAAGACTCATCCGTCAGTGTGATTTTATATTTTCTCATCGGTCCTGAGATCTTTATGCCTCGTTTACTGTTCAGAACGGCGGATGAGGTCACAGGTGTCATTTTGCTTCCTTTTGTGGTCTTCTCAGGATGTTTTGGAGTACAAGAAGAAACAGAGGCCACAGAAGATAAAAATGCTGGATGGTGCCATCAAAACCATCATGATAGATGATTCAAAAACAGTTGGGGAGCTGCTTGTCACCATATGCAGCAGAATAGGTACAGTAAATATGACTCTTGACATGGAATCATCCAGGGCTTCAGTTATTCATCCTCAACATTATTTGAAATCCGAGACACACTACATCATTTTGAGCAGCAGCATTTGTTAAGCACTCTGCAGAATTCATGTACGCTTGATAACATTCTAATCACTTTCTATGAAGAGCATAGTGGGCATGATTTATCAAGCTCAAACAAGTTTGTTTCTAATGAACACTGAAGTGCTCTTCCTGAGGGCCAGACCGTGCCATCTTCTCCAGTCACAGAGGTGTTCCCTAAACACTACATTTCAATTATAACCGGCTGCTATCAAGCTCAATTGGGTGAGGAGGAGAGGGATGTGTGCCTGGCTGATAGCTTTATTGGAAAATGTTTGTTTAAAGTACGTTTGTTTCTGCTTGACTTCTCCCCCTTGGCGTCCATTTTATTTTGTTGGCTCGGTACCAGCTTCTCTCCTATTTGAAAGGAAAGAGAAAGATAGGGGGGAAAAAAAGAAAAAGAAAGCTCAAGAGGATAGCAGAAATGCTTTCTCTACCAATGTGTCACTTTTCATGGTGGTTTAAGTCCGCTCCCTCCTCTGAGATCCCCCCTGTCTAACTCGCACCCTTTTCAGGAATCACCAACTATGAGGAGTACTCGCTCATTCAGGAGGTACCGGAAGACAAGAAGGAGGATGGAATGGGGACGCTGAAGAAAGACAGGACCCTGCTGCTTCGAGATGAGAGGAAGATGGAAAAGCTCAAAGCCAAACTCCATACAGATGACGACTGTGAGTGTGGGCTCGCTAAAGGCCCCAGAAATGTTGTTGGTCTTTTTGCTCACATTAATGAATCTGATTCAACAGGGTCATCTGGACATGTGCTTTATCATTCAACTCTAATTTACTGCATTGACACATTCATGTTTGATGATGTTATAGCTGCTATATTCCCGAAGATACCAATTAAATTTTGAAACATGCCAAACTATTTTTTTGTCCTGCAGCTTCAGCTAAAACTCACTTTCACCTCAGCAGAAAATGATGCAAATGACTCGTTTTATGCTTGGTTAAAGTTTTCTGTTCCTCGCGTATGATCCGTATAACTTAAGATCTTATGTGTTTTTTTTAATTAATTTTACCATCAGGTCACATTTTTGTGAAGTGACTGTTAAAGTCAGTGTATGTTATAATTCTAATGTGTCCGTTGGATTGGGCAGTGAACTGGCTGGACCACAGCAGGACGTTCAGAGAGCAAGGGGTGGAGGAAAGTGAGATTTTGCTTCTTAGACGCAAATTCTTCTACTCAGACCAGAATGTGGACTCACGGGACCCCGTTCAGCTCAACCTGCTCTATGTTCAGGTAAACAAATCAAACACACATCTTATGTTTTGGCCTCTAAACTTAGAGGAGAAATGGCATTCAGCACTTCCACACTAGCTGACAAGGCTAGTTCATGAATTAGCCTGTCATTTTTTGTTTTTTTTTAAACGCGTGCAGACAATGTTTGTCTTGATTCAAACTGTACATCAACACAACAATGGGCACAACATTGGACATACTTGCGCATGGAGATAAAGTTTTGCTGCTGGTATAAAGACTTGCATTTATGTAACGCTTGTGGAGTTCTTAGCAATAAACTCCAAACGAGACATTGACATATTTTCCTTGTCTGTATCGTGCAGTACACAAACATAACATTACCATACATTTGTAGTATTTGTTTTAGTTAAACTAGAATTACTCCCCCCCACACACACACACACACACACAAAAACCCTGCCGGGATCATTTTAGAATTAGGAGATTTATTCTATGGTGGGACTGGTAGTCAAGGAGTGTTATTGTGTTTGCACGGACACCAGGAAACACCAGTAAAACTCAATATTACATATTTATTCTGTGCTAATTTACACCCCTCTATTCATAGTGTTATTTGACATATATTTAGTCCTTGTCCTTCAAAACAGTACAGTACTGACAGCACAGCAAAAGTTTTACCAGACCAACAAAACCGTGATTCAGTGGGATTGGACCCTCATATAGTACTGTATGGTGTGATAGTTGTTTGAGCTTTCAGTGACAGTGAGTCATGTTGGTATTGTCTGAGTTCCCCAAGAGTCAGCATCAGTTCTGGAAAAGAAATAGTTTATGGTTTAGCTTTTTGGAGATATGTCTGGATGAGCCCATGTCTATTTTTTTTGCTCTCTGTCACTCTTTGTGTGTGTGTGTGTGTGTGTGTGTGTGTGTGTGTGTGTGTGTGTGTGTGTGTGTGTGTGTGTGTGTGCGTGTGTGTGTGTGAGCTCTACCTGTGTTGTAAATTGAAGGATTTGTGTCACTTGGGAGTTCCCTGGGGGGGTTCAGCTGAGTCCAGTTGAATACTGCCCATAGTTTGCTCACTGTACACACCGGTGCACTCACTTCAGGTCATGTAGCATTCCCTATTGCTCTCTTGTATAAAACCTTGATAAAAGCTGCTGCTGGGTTCCTAAATCCATTGATAGAATGCCTCCACCCATCAACCCGCCTAGTCTTTTCCTGCTGTTCTCCTCCCCTCTGTCTGTTCCTGTTTTTGCCCTCACTTTGTCTTACCCTCCATTTCCTTCCCTTCCAGTTCGCCTGTCTCCACTCCCTCACCATCTCCTACACAGTCTGACATAATCGAGCACATCCACACACTGTAACCCTGGCACACATTATAGTCCACAGTGCATGTCATGCTCTCCTCTCTAAACAGAATCATATTTCCTCTCACAGCAACAACCCCGCCCCATACTCCCACCTCCCTTTGCCTCTCTTTTGCCCTTCCTCATTTATCTTTCCTTCAACCTCCCTCTGACAAACACTCAGATTGTTGCACAGGCAGATCACAGACACTCCTCACACGGCTGTGCCTCCAATTTGTCACTGTGATAAAAATGCCAAACTGATCCCTGGGAGAGATTTTTAGCTGAGTGGAACCTGCCACACGATCCTTATTCACTTTTTCTGTTGTCTTTCTTTTTATTCCTTCTTTTTACTTGTTACAATCCCATTAGTTCTCGAAAACTCATCAGCATTGAACAATTAAATTCAGACGTTGCAGATAATGGTGTTATTGTTTGTACTTCTATTGCTGAGCATCCCTGTAATTCAGCAATGATCTAAAATGTTAATTTATGATTTGACACTTCCTTGATTTCAAACCTCTCTCTCTCTCTCTCTCTCTCTCTCTCTCTCTCTCTCTCTCTCTCTCTCTCTCTCTCTCTCTCTCTCTCTCTCTCTCTCTCTCTCTCTCTCACACACACACACACACAAACACACACACACACACACACACAATGGGGCGTCTGCCAGTAACAGACTAATCCACTTTGCTTCTTTGCCACTCCCTCTGTGATGTATTTTTTCTAGGCAGGGGATAAACCTCTGTAGCAGAAGCATCATCCACTATCTCCTGCTGTTTTGCTTATATTTTTTTTGCTCACTTTTATTTTATTCTGGAAGTGTACATTTTGTACCGTGACTCCTGGATCAAAGAAAGAACAATCTGTGAAACAGTAAATGTGTTATGTAATAAAATTAAAGCATTACCTGTTGTCCTACAGATTATAACCTCATTACATTATGATGTTTTTTAGCAACAGTTCTCCATGAGCTCACGATGGAAGTTTACAAATATATGAAAATGCATATTTCTGCTCATTGAAAAATGAGAAGTGGAAAAGAGGTACTGGCTGATTACAGCATTTGAACCAAGGCCAGGTCAATTATGTTGATTTTTCTAGCTGCGTCCCCATGATACCCTCCATTTCCTCTTTTTTTAACACGTAATACTTGTTTTCCTTACATGTTGCCAAGGTGATGATTCTGTCCAATAATCCTTTTCTCTTCCATTAATTATCAACCATCCTAATCGGTTGCTGTGTGCAGTTGGAGATGATATTGTGTAGCTATGTCCCTGGTTATTTTTAAGCCTCTATTATGCACTGTGCACTGCGGATTGGTTGACTTCTGTGTTGCAGCTTCAGGCTGTGTGTGTCAAAGCTTCTGATGTCTTGTGCTTCACTTCCACTAATGCAGCTCTGTATTTAAACATTCCACAACCAGCGCCTATATCTCTCTCCATATCCGCCAATAAAAATTGAAGGCCTGTCCTCGATGGCTCTGTTCTGTTGACAGTCTTGGCAGAATTATTGCGACCGTCTGTGACTCAGCCAATTATTAATTCAATGTTAGCAGTCAACTGAGTAATGTAATGTAAGCACAGCAAAGAGCATCGCATCGTTAAATCTCACTCTGCAGCAAATGCTGATTCAGCTGAGTGTTTTATTCCAATTACTATTGGTGTTCAGCCATCATGACCTGGCACATCTCACTCACTGTTACAGTCCAGTATGAGGCCTATTCTGTCTGTGAAAGCCTTAAGTTTTCTCTACAGTCCAACACCGGCGCTGATAAATTAGATATGCATCCACCCATCCTCCTGCTAAACATAAGACCATCGTTTCTGGACCTGTGGAGTTAGCTAAGCAATTGAGGATGAACTTATTTTATTTGGTCTTCTTTACCACTGTAGCATCTTCCATATTGACTCCTTTACTTCATTAGCAGTAATGGAAAATGTGCAGCAAGCCTTGAGATGCATTCTTTGCATTACTGTTATTATAGTTTCACTTTAATTTTCTTGGGTATTTTATCATTACATTATTTAACATTTAGAGTTTGCATTTTTAAAACTGGGATAAATTGTTTACATCCACCAGCATCCTTGCTTATCGTGCTCAGACTCTGAACCTCCTAAGACAGCCTTGAAATAAGATATTTCTAAGACAAGATAATATCATACCGGTGTGCATTTACACTAACGTTTAAATGCAAATGGGTCTCAATAGTACTCTATGTCTTAATATAGAATATGAAAGTGATGTAATCAACCTGCCTGTACGGGTAGTAACCAATCATGTTATTTACATCTGCAGAAGAAAAGCAGGGATGGACAGAGGCACAGAACAGCAGGACACACAAACACAACATATTTTAGGCAAACTGTATTCGCCTTATAGCAGCACTGGTGCCTGTATGACCGTCACATATAAATATTTTCTAAATGTGAAGTTATTGTACTCTTAAAACAACCTGCACCCACCGAGCAACGCTTCCTCCTCAAGATCATCTCGTGAACAATTGTGGCAGCTCGGGTGGCATGTGCAAAGGCTAATTTTAGAGTGTTGCCTTGTATTTGGTTTGAGCTTATGTGCTGCGCTGTGACTTACACAGGAAAAAAAAGGCTTGAATGTGAGTGAAAGAGATTGTTGACTCATCACAGTGGCAAGCTGCTGCTTGGTCTTTCATTGATGTAATGGGACATAAGAATGAGCATGAATATGCGAACGCTAAAAGCACGGATGGAGCCTTCCTCACTGTAGGCAAGAACTCTCAGCATTTGGAGCCATTAATTTTGCTGCAGTCAACTAGAGAGAGGGAGAAGATGTAGAGAGAGGTGGGGGGGTGGGGGTGGAGATGACCGTCCCTGGAGAAAACAGCACATACTGACAGCTATTTGAAAGATGTCTACAGAGGCTTCGCCCTCTGCATCTATCTAAATGGTTAAAATAATTTGGACAGCCTCCCTAAAGATGTGTTCAAACATAAGTGATGTCTTGGCGCCGCAAAAAATGTTCTTAAGCCTTTTTTTGGATTTCTTACCAACATATTGAGGCCGTTCCATGATGCAAATGGTATTGCAAATTGATTGATGTACTTCTCTAATGTATTTTCCTTTTTAATAGCACATAATGGACTCTGATAACAAAATGTTGGACCTTCTCCATTTGAAAGCAGGCAGAATAATGATTATTGTCACAAGCAAATTCTATTTGCCCTCCCCAGAACAATCCATTTAATTTCAAGGGACTTCCTGCTTAAAGAATGGTTGAAAAAAGTGTGGCTTCCCAGTGCACATGAGTTTTAGATAAGGTCTCCTTTTCTAGAAATACATTAATATATCTCCTCTCAAGGCAAGTGTTCATTATGAAGTTCTGTTGGGTCATTTTTGTTGCATAATTCTTGTGCTTTTTGTAATTCTATCCTGTTCATGGATGCTTGTTTCTGCTTCTCATGCAACCCCCTCCCTCTCATCATGTCTCCTTCAGGCTAGGGATGATATATTGAATGGATCCCACCCTGTCTCCTTTGATAAAGCCTGTGAGTTCGCAGGGATCCAGGCTCAGATCCAGTTCGGACCCCATGTGGAGCACAAACACAAGCCCGGATTCCTTGAGTGAGCCTTTCCTAACTTCATATGCACCAACATTCATGATTTCACACGTTCGGCGAACAGCTGTGCATGTCCAGTGGTTATCTGCGAGCTGAACATAGACTGTTGCTTCAGGGATTTCCTCCCATGGAAAGCTCGGTGCGATGTCAGCTGTTACAACTGTTTTTCTGATATCTAGGCAGGAGGTCAGAAATGACCTCATACGTTGAGGCATGTTAACAGAAAAGGAAATGCATGCACTCAAATGAGTAACCATGTAAAAATGTGATTTACCTCCCCAGCCTGAAGGAGTTCCTACCAAAAGAGTACATCAAGCAGAGAGGGTCAGAGAAGAAAATATTCCAAGTATGTACATTACATCGCACATGTGTTGCATGTAAAGAAAAAAATTGTGTTTGAGACTCATGGGAATTATAGACATAAACTGACAAAATTAGAAGCATGTTGAATGTGTAATCTAACACGTAACATATGTGGTGATTGTTCCGTGGTGGTTGAAATTGGATTGTAATTTGTCTAGGAGCACAAAAACTGTGGAGAGATGACTGAGATTGAGGCAAAAGTGAAGTATGTGAAGCTGGCCAGGTCCCTGCAGACATATGGAGTGTCCTTCTTCCTTGTGAAGGTAAATACAAGAAAAGTGCAAATTCACAGTGAAACAGAATGCTCACAAATGTCTTGCATACAGATTTTTAACAAAAGATCATTTGCTTCCAGTCATTGTTTGCATCTTTCATGAGATCTTTAAATAGACGTTCATGACAAACTTAATAAAAGCAGTAATAGATAATCTTCATGTTTCCCCATAAGTCTGACCATATTTTATACAAGTAATACAACAAATCTACATTATCACAGCAAATCTAAAGCATCAGAGTGGAATTGGTGATGCAGCAACACATTCAGTGCTGAGAAATATTTCTGACAGTAGAAATACCTTTCATCTCTGCTTTGACCAACACAATAGTGAAACGGGAATGTGACAAGCAAAATACCAATAGGTATTAACTCTCTAAATGCAGCCCATCTGGCTGCAGAGTTGCAGGAAGGAGTGGAAAAAAAGGGAGCGGATGGACTCAGTGGTCTGCTGGGGTCTTAATGGATGATAAATGGAATATTTGGCCTCACCATTAAAGCAGCTTCCAAGGTTCAGATCGTCTTTGTGTACCGGCATGTGTGTAAATGGCAGAGTGCGTATACTGTGAATGTAAGCGCACGAACGCTGTCAGCGTTCGATGAGTAGATGTAGTGATGGAGATTTCAGGATTCTGCTAAATAATTCACTCCAGCTGCACTCACCTCTTGATGCTAGGCAAAGGCGAAGGCACAGACCTGGCTTTGTTGAGGCACATCTGAGACTTCACTATAAGCCTGCCTTTCTCATCTGTCAGTCTTTAATCACTGCAGGTTTCTGGGTTTGGTAAGCCTTCTGTTGTTGTAAACTTCACAGATATGGAAAATAATACATGCAAAATAAATAAGCCTGTATGTGTGTGTGTGTGTGTGTGTGTGTGTGTGTGTGTGTGTGTGTGTGTGTGTGTGTGTGTGTGTGTGTGTGTGTGTGTGCGTGTGTGTGTGTGTGTGTGTGTGTTGTTGGAGGCATGCATGCAGGTGTGCGCCAATGTAGCACACCATCCCTTTTATTGTAGTCTTTTGTCACAGGCTGATTTTTCACAACCAAGGTAAAGCTTTTAAAAATACGTAATTGAATACATTAAATGCCCACTTCATATTAGAATGTCAAACTTAAGATTAGAATTGAAAACTTCCTGTTTGATAATTATAAAGTATTGTATCTGAAAACAAAAGAAGTTTTTAATAACCTTCACTTGAATTTCTTGAACAATGGAATAATGTTATCTGTCCTTTTTATTAAGTGTCCTGAACCTTGGATCTATGTTGATGACTGGACTCTGTGTGTTTCTCACAGCTGTCCAATATGATCCAGTGATAAAAACAAACAAAAAAGCAATGGCCCTGAGGCATAAAATGTACTTATTTTGAACTCCCCCATCTTTACAAGCTGCTAATTTTTGTGTCATCCTTTGCAACCCTGGAGGGGAACCAAGTGCTGGCTCTGAAGTGAGCTGTAATAGATTTTCAGTGGGCAGGGAGTGGAGAGCGCTGGAGCTGGTCAGGCAGAGAGCTGGTGGAAGCGTCACACTGGCGTGCTCACAGGGACCAAATCCTGTGGAGACCCTGTTCTATAAAGCAGAAGTTAAACAATCCTGAACATTACTGGGTCAGTTCACAGCTGTCTCTTCTGTTCTTCCTCCTCTCAAACTATTCACAGAACAAGTACATTACAGCAGCGCCAGAGAAAGGGCTCGGGGATTTTGCATTCACTCCTTGAATGAATCATTTGTGTAGGTGTTTAGCACTGAGATAAACGCTGCCTGATGCTTCCCTACACGACAGGAAAAGATGAAGGGTAAAAATAAGCTGGTCCCGCGGCTGCTGGGGATAACCAAAGAGTCAGTGATGCGAGTGGATGAGAAGACGAAGGATGTGGTGCAGGAGTGGCCTCTGACAACAGTCAAGAGATGGGCTGCCTCCCCCAAGAGCTTCACCCTGGTACTGTGTGTCCACATGAAGTCATTGTTCTGCTTAAAGAGTCAAATGTTGCACACTCTTAATACTGCATGTATTATATTATTCCATAGTGTGATTTACACAACTCTGTCACATATTCAGCATTTTCCACTTTTCTTGTTGGCATAAATTATTAATCAATTGGACAATTAGACTGAATATTTTCACCTCAGGTAACGATAGAATGATGGTGGATGAAGGAGAATTTTTGTTTTTTAATTTTCTGTATCAGGTATTGACATCAGGACTGTTTCCTCCCATGCTGGAGGAGCAGTTGTCTAAAGTTCATATTTTAGAAATATTCACTGTGTATTTCACCCCATTGATTTACCCTTGCAATTTTGAGGAATGTTTCACATTCAATTTTATATTGACTGTAGTCAATTTTTAGTCAGTTCTGTTAGGGAATACGGTGCTCCAGTTTTTTAGTTTATTGAGGGCAGAAATAATGAAGGTCTTGCCAAGAGATTAATCTCACTATTTTTCTCATATTATCTCAGACTACGTCATACTTTTTAGTGGGTTTGCATGAATAGGTGTAGAGGGAAAGAAAAAGAAAGAAAAGATAGACGGTAAAACACTTTGTGCTAAAGCTCTGCTGTTCAATGCTTCCCCAAGGATTTTGGAGAGTACCAGGAGAGTTACTACTCCGTCCAGACTACAGAGGGAGAACAGATATCCCAACTTATTGCAGGATATATCGACATTATTCTAAAGAAGGTAAATATAAAAATATAAAATTAATTATCATTATATTAAGCCTGCATTGCTCACTGACTGTTGCTTTCTTTTGACAGAAGCAGAGTAAGGATCGTTTTGGCCTCGAGGGAGATGAGGAATCCACCATGCTAGAAGAATCAGTTTCACCTAAGAAGTGAGTAATACTCATGCATCATTTATACAGCGTGCTGACCATTCCTGTCTAGGTGTTCTTGATCATATTTAATTGTGTATCTTATTACATTCTGCACTGTAACCCCACCAGAGGTAATGTCAGAATTCAATTCACAAGGAATTGTAAAACTGACTTTATTCTTTATTCTCAGGACTTTATTCTCAGTATTTGTTGAATTGCCTCTGAGGATTTTTTTTAAATACAAAATACAGAAAAATGGCCTCAGGGTAATGCCGCTAAATTATCCTCTAATTTTCTCAAAAGAAAGCTGCGTTATTTGGAAGTTGAGGCATTGGAAAAGATTATATAACATTTCACTGGAAGCTATTTTATTAAGTGATTCCATCAAACGAGTCTTAACCTTCCCGGCCTAGCTTGTTAACTGATGAGAATCAGAGTAATGCTGTTGTTCCAGTGCTCAGACATTTTTTGTGACTGTAGATCCAAATGGCTGTTGGTGAAACCAACAGCAGAATAGGGCATCGTTTTCCCACTGCTTATGGTCCACTCACCTCATGTTGTGATTGTAAGCACAAAAACATAATTGCTACCTCTCAAAACAAGCCACAATTAACAATTGGAGCCTGCAGCATCTGTCGAGCTCAGCAGGAAAAGAGACATTTTTCTGCTTGGTATTTTATTCTGACGATGCCAGATCAGAGTGAAAATAGTTAAGCATGATCATTATTTTTTAAAATTCTGAAGTCCTAGCAGTTATGTTTTCCCCAATTATAGTTGTCAGAATTCAAAGATGAAACACAACTAAGAAAAGTAATTACACCATCAGTCTTAAAACCATGGGACTTAAAGATCTTTAACTGATCTGATGATCAATGCAGATATTGTTTCTCTTCTTGAAGGAGGACATGTGGTCAACCGTGTCTGCAACATACTGTATCTCTCAAGATTTAAGAGACTTTGTTATGATTTTGATTCTTAGAACAAAGAAGATTTTAGCCGAGGCAGAATCTGATTCCTTTTTCTTTGCGTCAACAGAGAAGAATAGGGACACAGCTTTATACCACCATATTTGTTGATGAAATGGATGTCATATCAGTGAGAAAGGTAGAGCTAGAAAGAGGTGGAAAATTGATCCAGATTCCCTTTTTATGCTAAATCATACCTTATGCAACAACTCTGAAACTGCTGATGACAAACAGGATTCCAAGAGCTTGGAGTAGGTTTCCTGGATTAAAGAATTAGGTAGACTATTAAATTTGGCAGAACAATGCAAAGTACTACTAGTGTGTGCTTCGCCCTGGGTGCAACAATACAGACAGTATTGGCAGAGATACAACATGTGAAATGGGAATGCACGTAATTCAATATCCACATTGTTTCTCTTTTCTCCTATTTAAGGTCCACAATTCTGCAGCAGCAGTTCAACCGAGTGGGTCGTGTGGAGCATGGCTCTGTAGCGCTCCCGGGAATAATTCGGTCCGGCTCTGTCGGTGGCCCTGACACCTTCAATGTAGGGACGATGCCATCGGCGCAGCAGCAAATCACCACAGGACAGATGCACAGGGGACACATGCCCCCGCTGGTAGGAGCGTCTTCAATGCAAGCTGATTCTGTCTTATGTATAAACTCTATGTCATCACAGTATGGCAACGATTCACATCATCTGATCATTGTCTCATCTATGTTTTTAATATGCTGGATGTCAAACAAAAATCTGAAGGTAGATTGTAGTAATATAGTAATACAAACAATGGGCAACAAATAAAAATGCACAAATAGCCAGGATATAGCATAACACGTTCTAAACGCTGTCGCACACATAAACATACAGTGTGTGTATAGATGGATGAAATCTGTGATGCACACAAACTGACATCTTTGTTAGGTAATAGAGAATATGATATTACTAGCAGGTGTCAGTGCACATTATGAGCACTGACACCTCATTTTTAAACTCAACAAACGGAACACTTCTTTTCTTCCAAATATCAGTGTGATATTTTTGTGATGGCTTGACCTTCGTGCTTCAGGTGAACTACACTCAATGACTGAGGAGGTGATGTCCATCGACCACCACACTCATCTTAATTTCAGTTTGACCTGTTTTAATCAGACAGTCTCACTGAGATTAAAAAATCATTTTACAAGAGAGACCAAGGTGGAAGCCAGTCTCATGTATTAAAATTCAACAAAGACGACAAAATTAACACAATCCAGCAACAAGGGCTTTTCACACATACTGCCCTCAAAAATGTTTCTGCTGGATTCTCTGTTTTGTTTTGTTTTTCAAATCACTACACAGTGTTGAGATCGTTGTCACATTTTCCATGCAAATCCGTTCTATATTGCTTGTAGTCCACACGATCAATCGTAGATTTCAGTGAAGAATTTACACAATGTGTGTTTCTGTTGTTGCAACTGTTAGAGTCTGGCCCAGCAGGCCCTGATGGGTACTATCAACAGCAGCATGCAGGCTGTGCAGCAGGCTCAGGCTGACCTGGGATATGTAGATAATCCACCTCCTCTGGGTCATGACTTGGTAAGTCTCCTTTCTATTTATTGCATGGTTAATAAAATATTTTAGGATAGCTTCAGGGTAGCCAGTCAGATACAATACTCCTCCACACCCCATTAAATATAGCAAGTCTTTGAGTTCTATTCTTTTAACCATGAATGGACTCTCTAATATTCTACCCTCTAGTTTTGCAAAGCGCAGACTGACAGAATTAAGCATTTACTTCACATGAAAATGCTGCATATTGGAGCTATGTGTAAATATGGAAGCTGTACTTAATGCTGGAGTGTTTCCATAGCTGTAGGTGTTGCGTAGCCTAGTCCTTTAATCCTGCATGAGCAAGTTTATATGAGTTGAAAATCACCCACTGTGATGAAAGCCAATAGCTCTCCTTTTCCTCCTCCACAAAAAGGCATCTAGGGCTTGGGTTCAGAATAAAGTGGATGAATCCAAACATGAAATCCACTCTCAAGTTGATGCCATCACAGCTGGAACAGCATCTGTAGTCAATCTTACTGCAGGTGAGTGCCAAGGAGAAGAGTGTCGGTGGGGTGGGGCAGGTGGGTGTGTGTGTGGGGGGGGGGGGGGTTAAAGTAGTTTATGAAGCTTGTGCTTAAAAATGTTCATAGGAAATCGTCTTGTTGTTAAGAATACTGCTTATCATTGCAGTTTTAAAATACGAGGTGGGAATCGATGAAGATGCTTTCCTGCCAGTGTGAAGCACTCACAGATTTTTAATAATGGATCTTTTAAAAAATGGTGTTCTCACCTGATTTTTCATATTAATATATAAATGTAGACTTAAATAAATTCTGATCTTGTTGTCCCAGCTTAGCGGCACTGTCTCTTTTTGCTCCTCTTGTTTCTTGGATCAACTCCAGTCAAGTTCCTGCCAACCTTTTGCAGGGGTTTAATCTTACCTTGCCATCTGTTTTGTGGCACTCATACCCCCCATTAACTAAAACAAAGTCTTTCATCTTCACGGTCTCCTGCTCCACTAACACGCTCATCTCTGTGGAACCATTTCAAATGAACTCTAATAATGACATCGACACTGATGTGTGTGTCACTTCAGGATACGCAAGCTGTCCCGTGGATGAGCTAAATCAATGCGGCGGTAGAAATTGTTTGTGACGATGCTGTTCCACTCTCTACAGGTGAACCCACGGAAACAGACTACACAGCGGTGGGCTGCGCCATCACCACCATCTCCTCCAACCTCACAGAAATGTCCAAGGGTGTCAAGCTGCTTGCAGCGTTAATAGACGATGAAGTGGGCAGTGGGCATAAGCTCATGGGTGCTGCCAGGATGTTGGCAGGTGCTGTGTCGGATCTTCTCCGATCCGTTGAGCCCGCAGCCGCCGAGGTGAGGAGTCCTCTCATAATTAGACTGATTCATTCTTTACGGTAATCCTGCCAGTCACCGAGCAGTACTGAACTACACGCTTTTGTTCTTATCGGTATCCTATCGAAGATTATTTTTGACCCAGAAGTCTGTTAGATAATTAACGGGGGGCCTGTGTGCGAACAATCCAGTCCAGTGTAATGATTGCAGTGATGTCATCCTTGCACAGCCCAGGCAGACAGTGCTGACTGCAGCAGGAAGCATCGGACAGGCCAGCGGGGACCTGCTTCGTCACATGGGGGAGGGCGAGACAGATGAGAAGTTCCAGGTTGGACAAAGCCCACTCACTGTTTCTATGACATTGCAGGCTAAACAGAAAGACACACACAGATTTATGGATTTTTATAGGCAAGAGGGGAGTTTTTAGTAGTAAAACAGCAACACACTGTCTCCGGCTGTTGTTAAAACAATCCGTGGCCTTCAGTATCTCTTTCACTTTCCTTCTACCTACAAATCTATTCTTCCATCATAGCTTTGATAGGAGAGTAGTGTGCTGGAAAAGTCTCATGTTCATATTCTTGTAATATATAAAAAATTATCATCTCTATGATGCTGTTATAGTGTTCTTTGTACATCAAATGTCTTCTATTAACACGATGCAAGCTAGGCCACAAGCGTTCATTGTCCTGGTCCCCTCAGTCACATGTGCACAGCTGTGCTGAGTTTCAGTGAAGGACATTGATTTATATGTTGCAGGACACCCTGATGAATCTGGCTAAAGCAGTGGCCAATGCAGCTGCGATGTTAGTCCTGAAGGCCAAGAACGTGGCCCAGGTGGCCGAGGACACCATATTGCAGAATCGCGTGATTGCAGCTGCCACTCAGTGCGCCCTGTCCACCTCGCAGCTGGTGGCCTGCACCAAGGTACCGATCTCAGACTTGTTCATCTCGGAATAGAAGCAGGTAAAGGTCATAGCAGCACAGAAGAAAGCCCACAACCAGAATACTTTCACCATGCACAAGTTCTCAAGCACTATCCATAACCTCTCAGTGTCATAATTCTGTTAATTTAACCTTTTTATTGCTTATTACATTTGTTCTTACATGTGACTTTGTGGTGCAGGTGGTGAGCCCAACCATCAGCTCTCCAGTGTGTCAGGAGCAGCTTGTCGAGGCCGGGAAGCTGGTGGACCGCTCGGTGGAAACATGCGTCAAAGCTTGTCGCTCGGCTAGCGATGACGGCGAGCTGCTGAAGCAGGTCGGGGCGGCAGCTGGCGTGGTGAGCCAGGCCCTCAGCGACCTGCTGCTGCACGTCCGCCACTACGCCAGCTGTGGAGAGCCCATCGGCCGTTACGACCAGGCCACAGACACGATCATGAACGTGACAGAAAACATTTTTACGTCCATGGGTGACGCCGGTGAGTGCAAAAAGAAGTGCTTTTGTGTCTCTCCAGTTTATCCGTTTACTCTGATTGAACTTCACAAATGAGCTAAACGGTAATGAATACCTGCTTTCACTGGACTTGTTCTTGTGTGTTTTGGCCACGTTACAAGGCCTTGAGATATTGTTCGGATTTGCGTCCCTGTTCAGCGATCTAAAAAAACCGGTTGAAACATTTCAAAGCTCAGACTATTTATTATGGTTTGAGCCGTGAGGCTGAAGAATTTCCAAACCCAGCCAATTCTCCAGGGGCTGCAGAAAATATGTCATCCAAAACCACTACAGAGCTTTCAGTCTGTTCTCAATCAGCATCAGGGAGGCTTTGAAACTTAAAAGGAAACACATGACCTGGACATTTTTGGAAGGACAATTTTTTTACCTTCTATAAATCAACAAGGAGAGAAAAGAAACTACGCAGCAATAGTCCCAACCAGTGATTCTAATTCACCCTGCTTATTGTGTCCGTACCGATGGATTCCCGAGGCTACTGGCTGTAGGTTGTGAAGTGCCCAGATGTCAGTTATTCTGAGCTGAAGGTGGGTGTTCGGAAAACACAGATTTTTATAGTGTGTGTGGGGAGATGTTACATACATCACAAAGACTTATATGAGAAAAATGTGACTCCCAGGAAACCTCCAACTATTAAAAGTTTTGAAGGTGAAAGCTGCAATGTGTCTCTGCAAGATGAGGATGCTTCTAGAAATATCTATGCACTCAGGTCGGATGGCATGATGACACACATTACGTTCATTTGTCAGCTGTCAGATGTTTCACCCCACTACATTAATAACATGCTGCTGAATTGTACTGTTTATAATTCTGGTCATACTAACACTGTTATACCATGACTGTGTTGAGTCATTCATTTGAAGGATTTTCCAGCAGTTGATGAAGTTATAACCATTCATATTACTGGATGGAGTAAAAATACACACCAGCATTGGCTGTCAGACTGCAAAATAGCCAGAAAATATGTATTACTCATAAGATAATATACAAAATATATTTTTATCAAGCACAGTTTATCGGAGTATTCCCATTTTCTCCTACGTTATATTCATTGCTCATTTTTTCTTAATTGCAGCATTTAAAATCACCCAAATATTTTTTACATATTAAAGCATCGGTGATAATAAACCTGTAATATAAATCATCCTAAAAGTCATATTTATGGTGTAATTCATAATAGAATATTCATTAAGCACCATGGATAATTTAATTTTGAAAAAAAAGTATAATTTGTTACGAATAATTGACTGCTTTTACAGAAATGGGTTTGTGGTCTTGCTGATAAAATTGCACGAAAGTACAAGAGTATATTCCAAACAAGTAGACAATTCTCGACGCAAAACAAGTGTAAATGGACAAATCAGCTTGACGCCCCGATATGGATTTCATCTGTAATGCGGGCTTGTCTTTGTGTCCTTGTCAGTCATCCAATTCTGGATTTTTCATATGGTGTGTGTATGTGTGAACAGGTGAGATGGTGCGACAAGCAAGGGTGCTAGCCCAGGCCACTTCTGACTTGGTCAATGCTATGAGATCCGATGCCGAGGCTGAAGTTGATGTTGACAACTCTAAGAAGCTGCTGGCTGCAGCCAAACTCTTGGCTGATGCTACGGCTCGGATGGTGGAGGCCGCTAAGGTAAGAGGGGAGCAGTTTAACATGATTCATTATTCATGTTTAACTAGTAACATAATTACCACACTAATTAAACTTAATTTGGCTGATTTTCCTGCAAATTAATAAGTTGTTCCCTAAAACAGGAAAACATTTCTCATTAGTTTTGCCCTGCTGCTTTAATCGTTTTGAACAATAGCTATTAAAAGCATGTTTTATAATGCTGCCATAATGTTCTTGCATGTCCAATATCATGATGAATGCGTTCAAAAAGAGAAACTGAACTGAAACCCTTTAATTCAATAGAACACACATGGTGGCTTTGCTGCATGCACTCGCTACCAGCATCACATCAGAAAATAGAGAATACAGCATCTGTGTCTCTTAATAAACCCTTGACACTGTCGGGCAGGAAATTATTAGTATGAATTACCCAAGTAAGTGAAATGCTACTTGTGGGACATTAGATGTTTTTGATCTGCGACACATTAATCACCACATCACTGAGAAAGCGTGGATATAGTGTTCACGGTTTCCTTGGAAACTGTCAGAAGGCAGATGATGTGAAATGCCTCCTTGCATTATAGCAAGATGTTTGTGTGTAGAAGTTGTTCAACTGCCACAGCTGGGAACGTAGCTATTGTTATGTAAAGCATTCATGGGTCACGGCCGTGTGTGTGTGTGTTCGTGCAGGGGGCAGCTGCCTACCCAGAGAACGAGGACCAGCAGCAGAGGCTCAGAGAGGCGGCTGAGGGGCTCCGTGTTGCCACCAATGCTGCAGCTCAGAATGCCATAAAGAAAAAACTGGTCAACAGGCTGGAGGTGAATCACGAGCGCTACCATCTCTGAGTGAAAGGCTTCTCATTGTTTTTCATTGCAAACACTTCTGTCATCCCCGTAATTTAAATATTGTTAAAACATTGCCCCCCCCAAAAAAAACACAAAAAAATGGAAAAGTGTACCTCAGCGGTCATTTGTATAAACACGGCCTGTTTGCGTATTTTTTTTTCCCCTGTCTTATATCTTTCTTTCCTGTCACAATGAACTTTCAATCCCATTAGTTCTATGAGTGAACAATCTGAATGTAAACATCTGTGCTAAGCCTTTGGTATCAGTTTGCCCCTAATGACTAGCCCCTCTCTGCTCCAAAGCACCTAGTGTTCAATTTCCCTAGCACATAAACTATGCATTACCCAGGGCTGAAATCCACTCTGTATCAGACATACGTCTCAGTCAGCCTCTTTGTATCAGATGGTCACAGTAATGGTGCTAATGATCGCCTCCTTCAGTGAAACACGTAAGCCTATGAAAGCCAAAGTGTCATGAATCTACAAGTCTGCATGTGGCAATTATCTAGCACTTTTAGGCCCTTCAAGATGCCTTGAACCTCATCTGTTATCTCCCATCATTCAGTTGCTGTGCAGCTGGGCACATACAGTCGTGTATATTGTGTCGTACCACATGTAAGAAATGCTTCTCCTGCTTGTCATGTTAATCCCACATGTAGCTCGATCTCTTTTGATCATCTCTGAGTATAATGATATTATTCATCCTGACTTTCTGGGTTTCTTTTTTATTTTCCCCTTCTCATCCAATCAAAGAGGAATTTCGTCCCTCTCTGTTTTCAATCCCGTCAGTCTTCTGTGTGACCTCAGCAGTATATTTTTAGTGTTTCAGTTTTTGGACGTGTAACAAGCATTGCAAACAAAGCAATGTTGATGATCTCATGAAATAGACTCAGCAGTACAATCCCACCCATTTCCCTCACCCGTCTTATTAAACCTTTGCTTTGTGACTTCTTTCAGTTTGATAACTGCAGAAAATCAGAGTTTAATATTTCACAGAGAAAAATAATTTTGGTTTCACTCAGACGCCACACTTCATCTTAATATTTTTTTATTTGTATTACCTGAACAGATAGCTGCAAAGCAGGCAGCAGCCGCTGCTACTCAGACCATTGCAGCAGCTCAAAATGCTGCTGCATCCAACAAGAATACAGTCTCACACCAACAGCTCGTGCACAGCTGCAAGGTAAAACACATACCCTAAAATACATATTGTATATTACAAGATAAGTGTTCTTCGTAAATCTTAATTGTTCATGTGTGAAACATGTCTTCTTGATGGTTTGTAATGCAGGCAGTAGCCGATAGCATCCCCCAGTTGGTGCAGGGGATGAGGAGCAGCCAAGCCCAGCCTGAAGAACTTGGTGCCCAGCTTGCCCTCATCATGGCCAGCCAGAGCTTTTTACAGGTTAGATTCTCAACCCGTCTTTGTCATAATATTGGCAAACTGCTCTGTCACGATGCTGTTCTTTTTCTGTCACCATTTCGCAGCCTGGAAGTAAAATGGTGACATCTGCAAAGTCAGCAGTTCCAACAGTGGCTGATCAGGCTGCTGCGATGCAACTGGGCCAGTGTGCAAAGAACTTGGCTACCTGCTTGGCCGAGCTCAGGACCGCCACCCAGAAGGTATCCCTTCATAACAGATAGCAGTGAAGATTTTGCTTTCTTTAAACTCAGCGTGTGAGCTGGAATCCAGTCTACACTGCATGATGTACGAGTGTTATTGACAAGCACTGAGGTGTGTGTGTGTGTGTGTGTTATTTGAAGGCCCATGAAGCCTGTGGTCCTCTGGAGATCGATTCAGCACTCAAAACTGTACAAACACTCAAATGTGAGCTTCAGGATGCCAAGATGTCAGTCATCGATGCCCAACTCAAACCTCTTCCAGGGGAAACGGTCAGTAAACAGCAAACATCTGATGAAGTTCAGTTAAAACACAACACAGCAGGAATACTGTCATGATGGTCAGATCACTATGATTCCAGTGGTTTCATTTGCTTTGATTGCACAGCTCGAGAAATGTGCTCAGGATTTAGGAAGTACATCTAAGGCCGTTGGCTCCTCCATGGCCCAGTTGCTGACTTGTGCTGCACAAGGCAATGAACATTACACAGGTAAGCAAAAAGAGTGTTCTGTCCAGAGAGCAGGTCTCAAGCTCCAAAGTCAAGAAGCATACTTTAAAAGCTGACATTTCATTGAGGAGTATTTATATTACAACCCTTTAGATTATGTCAAGTTGAAGTGTAAAGAAATGCAGACAGAGGAAATTATAGCTCTTACATTTCTGCCATCACTATTGTTTTTGAGTTAAACTCTCTGAGTCCAGTATGGCTCGGCTGCTTGCTGTCAGTTCTGGCTCAACTGGGAATCTCTGGGGAGTAGAGATGAAGACAGATAGAGGAAAGCATTTCTATCAGTGGACGCTCACAGACAGCCCCTCGTGCTGTGTCCCGGGGTACTGCTCTGTGCTCATTAATCTTATTTTCACTTGATTTAACATTCCATCAGCAAATGGCTCCACTTGGCTGGATAATGCAATTTGATGCAATTTGCTTCTTTTCTCCTCGGCACTGTGTATAATAATTTAAGGGCACCTCCCATGCAGGGGTCATATTTACTGTATTAAGTCATTTATATAAACAATGACAGTTTTCATTATCACATTTATTTCTTTGTGGACTGGCAAGCTGATTTGCAAAGTCAAGAAATACACATATATCTTAATGTGTCTGCAAACACAAATGTGTCTCACGGGGAAGGATTTAGTTACAGGTCCGACATTATACTCTAAATAGGAATTTTATATTTGGCTCTGAAGTTCCCTGAAGTCTTTTTTTTTTATTCCTTTCCAAACCATCACTCAGATCACACTCCTGGAATATTACACCTGTATAACATCCACAGCCATTACACTAGCTGCTTTCATGCTCATGACAGGCTGTATTTACTGACACTGTTATTACATTGATAGCTTTGCTTCCTGATTTACCTTTGTGCTTATGATCTACTTTCATTGCAACGTGTGCCTGGTCACTCACAGGTGTGGCTGCCAGGGAAACAGCGCAGGCTTTGAGGACATTGGCTCAAGCAGCCAGAGGAGTGGCAGCCAGCACCAGGGAGCCTCAGGCTGCAGCTGCAATGCTGGACTCAGCCCAGTATGTGATGGAGGGTTCAGCCATGCTGATCCATGAAGCCCATCAGGCCCTGGTTCATCCAGGAGATGCTGAGAGTCAACAGAGACTGGCACAGGTAGCACATCCCCAGAAATGAAGTACTATGACATATAGCTCTCCAAATGATCACAGGCTTCTCTCTCTGACTGACCGATACTGATTACAAAACATTTCTCCTTTCCATAATGTATTCTCTCTCGCTGTTCGGTCTCTGCGCCGTCTCTCATCTAGTATTCCTCTCTCAGGAGTGCCAGAGTAAAACTGCTCATTCTCCTGCTGCCCTTCAGGGAATAAACATTGTTCAGCAGATATCTGTGACAGCAGCATAAATTAGTGACATAGATTACTGTGCTCTGTTGTGAGCATAATTTGCATTTGCGATGTTTTCCTCCTTATAGCTATGCTCTAGG
Source organism: Antennarius striatus (assembly GCF_040054535.1). Classification (NCBI taxonomy): domain Eukaryota; kingdom Metazoa; phylum Chordata; class Actinopteri; order Lophiiformes; family Antennariidae; genus Antennarius; species Antennarius striatus. Next base: position 9,906,550 of record NC_090779.1, read on the forward strand.
ACTTTGTGTTTTGCAGCACATTGTTGGATTGACTAATAGCAGTTCACTGTGCTGTTGTGTTTCAGGTGGCCAAAGCAGTTTCCCACTCGCTGAATAATTGTGTGAATTGCCTACCAGGCCAGAAGGATGTTGACATGGCCCTCAGGAGCATTGGAGAGGCCAGCAAGAAGCTACTAGTGGATATTGTGAGTCGATTATTTACTTCGGGATTTTGTGAGATTTTCTGTGTTTTCTGCTTAAATACTATTCATTTTGATATGAAAATATCACAGTTAGTACAACTGTAAAAAGAAACACTCTGCCATCACAGACTGGAATCCTAATGATGGCTGCCACTGGTTCAGCCACTTTTGAGTTCCACAATGGTATTCATTGTGGAACAATATGCATTGATATGCTACCTAACTTCTTTAAATGGCTCCTAGTATGAAAAACACGTTTTTTCAGGTCACTACAGATACGTAGTGGTCCTCCCTAACCCTACCAACTCCTAGAGTAAATGAGCATCTGATGGTGGCCATGCTTTTGCTGTGTGATACATGCAGCACTGTCTAACCATCAGCGTGGTGCTACAGGGTTGAGATCATACAAATGCCATTTTCTCCCTCTTATCAGTAAACACAACCTCTTCATCTTCCCCACAAACTGCCCGAGGACCTGTGGCAGGCAAATTCAAAAATAAGTCAACCTTCAAAGAGTACTATTAAGTTGGATTCTTCTTCTTCTTCTCTTCCACCACTTATTCTGTAATAAAATTTCCTCCCTGCATTCCAGAGATATATCAGAGTTGCTTTGACCCTTCGCCACCAAAATCTAATCTATTCATCCTTGAAACCTAAGTAGACTTTTGTGCCAAATTTGAAAAAAAAAAAATCTGCAGGGTGTTCCTGAGATATTTTGCTCATAAGGATGGGAAGGAAGGAAGGATGGATGGACGGACGGACAGACGGACAAGTCAAGAACAAAATATATTCTGACAATGGTTGTTGCTTGACCAGAGGCATGAAAAGGAATGCTGCCCCTAGCATCCATCAACTGACTGAATAAAAGTGTGACTACTATTTCTGTAAGATAAAATAGAATTATAAGGGAACATTCTGTAGAATGCACAAACAAGACTACACATGTCTCTCTTCAAGACTCAAGGTTGTAAAGGTAATGGTCTCCTTCCTGACCCATATGAGATCCTTCAGTCAAGAAATCAAGGAAATCTGTCAGTTTGGTTTTTCTAATTTTGCTAATGAACAAACACTGGTGTAAATATATTCTCATTGCCAGATCCACTTATCAACACATTACATTGTGTTTGTTTACACTACAGTATTTTAACACTCCAGAAAACTAACCAGTAGGACCTGATGTGTTTTGTCCATGAAGCTCCCCCCTTGCAGTAAGACATTCCAGGAGGCTCAGACTGATCTCAACCACTCTGCAGCTGAGCTCAACCACTCCGCGGGCGAGGTGGTCCACTCCTCTCGTGGCACCAGCAACAGGCTGGCTGCAGCCTCAGGGAAGTTCAGCCAAGATTTTGATGAGTTCCTGGATGCTGGCATTGAAATGGCAGGACACACCCAAGTAGGTTGCATGATCACACCATCGCTCCATGTTCCATTGAAACAGCTCAGTAGTAAACCACTACCACCCCTGTTTTACACGTGACGACAAGCATTCAAGACATTTGTTAATTAGTCCTTTTCATCTAAATCACTTTGGCACATGATTGTCTCCTGGGAGCCTAAACACAGATGTAATGAGAGCTTGTACTCCTGTAGTTTTGGTTATTTTACTCATTAATTTGAAGAGATGGTGTGATTGGAGTTGATGTAGCATGACACCAGAGTTTTAATCAGGCTCAAAGACAACCTCTTATTGAGGCAAAGGGTATACTGGAGGGCGGCACGGTGGTGCAGTGGGTAGCACTGTCACTGCACAGCCCGGCATGTCCCCTGCTTCATGCCCCCAGTCGGCTGGTATTGGCTGTATCAGGCCATGACAGCGGACGAAGCGGGTATTGACGATGAGTGAATGAATGATTTACTGGAGGTACCAGGGAGAAATTAAGTGCTTTATTTTCAACTCTGATCTCTTGTTGGTTGTCGCTACCACTGTAAAAATTGTCTCTATATTTGATTTTATGTAACGGAGCTCTGAATTCATCTTTGATAAAACATTATTTTTCCTTTTTCTTCACTTTATAGAGTAAGGAAGATCAGATCCAAGTCATTGGTAATCTAAAGAACATCTCCATGGCCTCCAGTAAGCTGCTGCTGGCTGCCAAGTCTCTGTCAGTGGATCCAGGAGCAGCTAATGCCAAGAATCTTCTAGCTGTGGCAGCAAGGTGTGAGATGATGCTGAAAACATATATCTTCTTCCTTTGTTACCACTTTATCTAGATATTCAGTCCTAAATATAAATCGTAGACAACATTTGTGCTGTGTAATGTTAAAAATCCAGATTCTCTACTTAAACATCACAAAACATCTCATAGCTGATTCTGTATTCCTCCGCTGAACTGTGTCTGTCTAAAATACCTAGAAGGAGTGCAGATCCCTCCCCCAAGGGGAAACCAAGCAGCTGGTCCTGCAGGGCTTTGGGCCTGACTGACTCCTCTCTGTCTAATTAGGAAGAGTGAAGCCTTAACTCGGGCCTGTCTGTATTCACTAAAGCTGAACACAAACTGAAGACAATCTTGGCAATATTGTACGCTATGTTAGCCTATCATGGGGAGAGGCCGGCATGCTTGAGCGAGGAAGCTAAAAGCATGTGTGAGTGAGTGTGAGAGAATCCGGGCTGTGTGTGCACTCAGAGGACACATGTGTGAGCTAAAAAGCCTGTGTGACCGCCTGTGTGTTTCAGGGCAGTGACGGAGAGCATTAACCAGCTGATCACACTTTGTACCCAGCAAGCAGCGGGACAAAAGGAGTGTGACAATGCCTTGAGGGAGTTGGAGGTAGCCATCCTTATGTACACACACCACACACACACAGGGCTTCTTCTGCTCCATCCTGATTCTACTCCCTGTACATTCCTATATGTTTCCTTCATGGTAGGTTCATACACACTTTTCACATACTTCTCGTATTTATCATTTGATTAGTTGCAGATGTACATTAAATGCACAACTGCAACAACTGAATTAGTAGTTGAAGGAGTGCACTGCGCATACTGAAGTCCTTGTTTATTTAGACTAACTGAAGGTCATAATAAGGCTGTGCATATTAAAGATGGATGTTATCATGCTCATCAGTTTGGAGTGGTTCTTTTGTCTAATTTAAATTAAGTGGCTGATGAAGTGTAGAATCGTAACAAGAAAGTCCAGTGTGTGGCCACTATAGTTAATGTGGTCATGTTTGCCTCGGCACAGGCTGTCAGAGGCCTCCTAGGTAATCCCAACGAGCCTGTGAACGAGCTCTCCTACTTCGACTGCATCGAGAGCGTCATGGAGAATTCAAAGGTATGGTATTTCAAAATAATTATGGGTAATATATGCTTAGACTGTCAGAGATATTTAATGCCGAAGGGAACAGAAGGTCTCATGAGTACATTCCCTAATTATTCAGGTCCTTGGAGAGTCAATGGCAGGCATTTCTCAGCACTGTAAGACGGGCGATGTGGTAGCCTTTGGTGAGAGTGTGGGCGTGGCATCCAAAGCTCTGTGTGGGCTGACAGAGGCTGCAGGACAGGTGAGTTTGCTGTGTTGTACCAACATAGTCTAAGCAGATGACAGTGAATGCATCTCATTGAAGGTTTTACAGACTGTCACCTTTAAGGAGGTAAAATGACATCCTTTCTTCAATGCAACAATTACTTCCCTTGTCAGGAAAAAAGGGCACACTCTGGAAAATCTTTTGTTCCCGCTCATTTTCCTTTCTCAGCTTAGAAAGAAATCATTAAAAAAAATAAAAAATAAAAGAGAGCTTCATTGTCATACACCAGCTATAGACTATAAATGGTTCTATTCATATGCTTCATGCACAGCAGGTGGGGAGGGTTTAACTTGTCTGTAGCAACAAATGCAATCTTGGAGGACTATAATGAATCTGTTTTTGTTCCAAACCAGTACGTTAATATGACTGTTTTTCGCCATGCAGGCCTCTTATCTTGTAGGCGTGTCTGATCCTAATAGTCAGTCTGGCCATGAGGGGCTTGTGGATCCCATCCAGTTTGCAAAAGCCCACCAGGCCATACAAATGGCTTGTCAGAACTTAGTGGACCCAGCCAGTAGTCCGTCACAGGTAAGGGGTTCCATGTGGAGGCCTATCCTGTTTATATACAGTGTAGATCCTGTGTGACTTTTATCAAATGGCTCATTGACTTCCATAAATAATTCATTGTACACACTTCCCAGAAACGTCTCATTTAAAACTACTGTGCTCTTTAATTGTTTGTTTTTTTATTTGCAAGGTCTTGTCTGCAGCAACAATCGTTGCCAAACACACCTCGGCTCTCTGTAACGCCTGCCGTCTGGCCTCCTCCAAGACCTCAAACCCTGTGGCCAGGAGGCAGTTTGTTCAGTCAGCCAAAGAGGTGGCCAATACCACGGCCAACCTGGTCAAAACCATCAAGGTCAACTCCCCAACTGATCAAAACGTTGAGTGTAAATTTGTTCCACAGTTTTCCAGTGTGTGAGAAGCTATGAAGGCAGATCTAAATCTGTTTAGAAAAATACAAATATTCATACATTGTCGTCTGACTTCAGGCCTTAGATGGGGATTTTTCTGATGAGAACAGAAACTGGTGCCGGATCGCTACCACACCACTGCTGGAGGCTGTAGAAAATCTGTCCACCTTTGCCAACAACCCTGAGTTTGCAACGATCCCAGCGCAGATCAGCAATGAGGTATTCATCTGTTTCATTGCATGTTTGTAGTGGCTTGTTTATAATAATACAATAATTGGTTTGATGTATATAATCACTTTCTTAACTAGGTTACACAGTGATTAATAACAGAAATAAAACCAGATCAGGTAGATATAATACATAGAATAAAATTAATTCAGTCAGTTAAACAAAAATACACAATGCAACCAAAGCCCATATTGATTATTTCCACCAGCTTGCAGAAAGGAGCAAGTTTTTAAGAAGAAAGGAAAAGAAGCCTTACTCTAACTTTACCTGAGTTCAACACTCATAGAGCTCCATAATAAGAGTGCTCTAATAAATCATCACTAACTGTGACCTGGAGGTAATCTGTGGCTCTACAGTTAAGAGGCTTCGTAAAGGTCAATAAATCAGCAATATATTGAGAAGGAAGACCATTTAAGGCCTCAAAACTGAGCAGTAAAATTTAAATATTAATTTGAAAGAAGCTAGTGGGAAATAATACTCTAAGAATCATTCAAATCTGCTTGATAATTTTTGACAGTCTGCCAAAATTAAAACTATCATAGTTAAGGAAAATAGGGGGACATAAGAGAATGTCTGAAGTCTTATCATAGTTAAATATAAGGAACTTTTCTGACATACAGTATAAGACTCATGTTGAAGACCAAAGCTGTGACAAAGTCTCTTAGGCCTTTCTAAAGTCCCTGAGCATCGGAGGAGGGAGCAATAGTCAACTTTATCACAGGAAAGGCTTCAGAAGAAGCCAATAAAAGCACTCACTTCTGTCTGAAGTCGGCAGTAGGTTGTTAATAACCTTCACACCGTGTCTGTATTTCCAAGTACTTTAAAACCACACTGGGCTCTGTTAATATTATAATTATTCATAAATGATATCAGTTAGGATGAAATTACATTCTCCTTTGATATAAATGTCAAATTAGAAATAAGTCTGTAGGGGCAAAAGATTCAAATTAGGGCTCCTCGGCTATGGCTGATTAATAGCATGTTTAAAACTTCTAGAAAAGAACCAGAGAATTTTAACGGAATTCTAAAACAAATTATATAATAATAATAATAATAATAATAATAATAATAATAATAATAATGATAACAATAGTAATAATTCATTTATTAATTTATTATCTCAACCCACTTCATCCTCTTGCGCAGGTCACGGGGAACTGAAGCCTATCCCAGCTTATCTTAGGGCGTGAGCCGGGGAAACTCCGGGCGTGACACCAGTACACCACGGAGCTACACACAGACACACAAACACACACACTCACTCCTACGGTCAATTTGGGACCAGCCAATTAACCTGAAGCGCATTTTTTGGAGGTGGGAGGAAGCTGCAAGAACGCAGAGAGAACCCACACAGACACGGGTTGAACATGCAGACTCCACACATAGCGGGATTCGAACTCGGAACTGTCTTGCTGTACAGCAGCAGCGCTACCCACTGTGTCTCCCGCCTCAGCTGAGTTAGGCTCCAGGCTCCAGCTCCCCGTGACCCGCCCCGTGACCCGCGGATGAAGCGGTAGAAAATGAATGAATGAATGAATAAAAGTATTATTATTATTATTATTATTATTATTATTATTATTATTATTATTATTATTATTATTATTATTATTATTATTATTATATAATTGCCTTTAGTCAGAAACTTTCGAGTTAACCTAACCCTAGCTCTCAATTAAGACAGAGTAGAGACTACAATAGATTACCAGGTCTAAGTAGTTCCAAGCCCCTCTATTACTACGCTGACACAATACATATTGCTCTCCTACAAAGATATTTTAATGTCATAGATCCAGATTATGATCCGAGTCCAGACATATTCCGTATGATGATGATGAACATCACGTGTTGTCCATGCCTGGTTAATGTATTCATTTTGATTCAGGAATCCACCTGAACAACAAATCACCAATTCATTGGCCCCAAAACGGACTCAATCCTACATCAAATTTAATAAAAATCTTTAATAAAACCTTTAATGAATTTTTTTTTTTTAATTAGATATCTTACAGACAAACATCATGTAAACTTGTTGAAACTCCAACTTTTGTTGGCAGGGTTATAAATAACTGAGACCACCCTTGCTTTGCCTGTTGCAGAGATCCTGCAGACATGAAAATGTGCAAAGTCAGTGTCCCCTGTGAACAAAAATATAGCATAGAACATTAGAAACAAAGAGATCATTAATTATAATGGACTTATCTCTCATTGAAAGGACAGACAGTGAGATGTTGTTTGTTCACTTAGATATCAGATTAGTATTTCTCCTCTCATCCTACAGAGGTTCTTGAAACTACTACAGTTTGATTTAATGTGACTTTTGCACTCAATCCCCTTTAAACAAGCACCTTTATATAAGCCAACACACAACAGATTGGACAGCCAACATGGGGGAAATTTGACTGATGTCCAATCTTCCCCCCTGTTTTAAAGTAAAGAAAGGACTCAAAGAGAAAGATGGATTTTTATTTTTCAATCTAAGCGAATCACGTTCTTGCACAGTCTTCTAAAAGCTTTATGGCTGTAATCTTTTTGAGGGCAGTGTTTAACTGCACTCTCTCTGAGCACAGCTGCTCTAATCTTTAGCTTGTTAATCTAATTGTCGAGGGAGGCTTTGGCTGGGATCATAAAGACTCAAGGTGTTTCCTCCTGCATGTGTGTAAAGCTGTCTTTTTAATCTCACCCTCGTCTTGAGTGGACCTTTGATCTTTTGAGTATAGTCAAGCAATAGTAATGACTCTGTCAAAGACGTGTTGATACTGATATTAAACTATTAACGGGTGTGGTGTCTCCCAACTCTAACGTCTTCATTTCCATAGGGCTCAGCAGCCCAGGAGCCTATTGTGCGTTCGGCCCGTTCCATGCTGGATAGCTCCACCTACCTTTTGGAAACAGCCCGCTCATTGGTTCTCAACCCCAAAGATCCACCCACTTGGTCTATTCTTGCTGGCCACTCCAGAACTGTTTCTGACTCCATCAAGAGCCTCATCACCTCCATCAGGTTGGTATTAATTCTACCCATTGTCATAATTCTCTCCACATGATTATCAGAATCAAAGTTTATGATAGTGTGCTGACAGTTTCTGGTACCTGTGGGTTTATCCGGTAGCGTCTGGTCACTGGTCACTGCGCTGTCTTGTAGTGGACTAGATGACGATTCATATTATATCGAGCCACTGATCCACCCACTTCTTCCTTCATCATCATTAGCCTCCCATCACATGCATACAAGAGTCCAGTAGCTGCAGACCATAATAGAAGACATTTTATATACACACAGCAGGTAGAATCCAATGAAGGAATAATGTGTCGTGTTGGCTCAATTTGTCCGAAAAGTTGTCTAGTTTGGGGTTAGGACCTACTCGCAGAACACTAGAGGAGAGGTTCACATTCGTAGTTTTAATGAAACAAAGAAAATCATACAACAGGTTTTCAAGGAAAGCAATGAACAGACCAACAGGGAAAATCCAAGAGACAAGCAAAATCCGGGAAACACACGAAATCTCAAAAAGTATAAATAAGCTGAGGAGTGGGAACATTTGAAAACAGCTAACTGAGGTCTGAGCCCAGTTTAACTAGGTGGCTGCTACAGCCACCCGAATTGGGTGGCTGTAGCAACACGTGACTGGAATGAGTGGATTGAGTGGGAGCAAACACAGGACACAGAGGACAGGGGGGAAAACTGGAACTGGGACCATTACAACAGAATGTATTTGATGTAAGACTCCATGGCGCGCTGTACATTTCACACCTAGGCCTTCAGTGATGTTCTCCATAGTCAAACATGCATAAATACATCCCATAATACTGTGAGTGGCTCCCACCGCTGCCACCAATGTAGCGTTCAGGACGTTTATAACTTATCTCAAATGGGACAAAACTCCCACTCCTTTTATTGCCACTGGCACAAAAGAACCCCACGGCCACACCTTTTATAGACGTCACCCAACTACGTCACAGAACAAAACCGACTGAAATGATCATCATTTATGACACCACAGCTAGAGAAAAGAAATACAGAAATACAATAATACATTACTAGATGTTGCATCACCTCTATCATGTATAAAACAGGCTATTTTCCAGCAGGGACACAAGTCTCTTTGTGTATTTTCACTATAATCACACAGCTGCGCAAGTGCACCACATCATTTACACACATTGCAGAAGAGTAAGAATTTTTTTCATTTTTAGTATATTTGTCATTTTATTTCATTATAATTGATTTGATATAAATGAAATTGAATTACAAGAACATTAAATATGAAAACGTAGATAAATTATGTACTCACCGACAGCTGTTCAAACGCCTTATTTAAACACAAAATCCATTCTCCTTTCATTCCTCAAGAACACTCCACTAGCTAGAACAAGTTAGCTAGTTCTGGTTAGCTAGAACAGGTTAGCTAGACGGGTTAGCTAGACAGGTTAGCTAGACAGGTTGGCTAGTTCAGGTTAGCTAGTTCAGCTTAGCTAGAACAGGTTAGCTAGAACAGGTTAGCTAGAACAGGTTAGCTAGACAGGTTAGCTAGACAGGTTGGCTAGTTCAGGTTAGCTAGTTCAGCTTAGCTAGAACAGGTTAGCTAGAACAGGTTAGCTAGAACAGGTTAGCTAGACAGGTTAGCTAGACAGGTTGGCTAGTTCAGGTTAGCTAGTTCAGCTTAGCTAGTTCAACTTAGCTAGAACAGGTTAGCTAGAACATGTTAGCTCATTCAGGGATCAGACCCTCATCTCACTAGAGCTTCTCATCAAATGTGCGTCTGCATGGTGCCACCTTCTCAGAGTGAGTATCCAATCACAGGACACCTACATGTCAGGTGAACGTGAAGCCAGCTAGAAGGCCTTAGTATCACCAACTTGTGATCTGATTGGCTATCGCATCTGTCTATTAACTATATGCTCCCTTTCACTCTCAGTGCAGGGAGACCTGCATTCTAGATTCTGAAGGTCCTGGGCAGATTTCATTCAACCTGGCAACACAAGCGAGCTGAATTCTGATTGGATAAAACCCCTCTAACCTAAAAATAGAACACTGACCCAGTGTTGGCCTATGTTATATTATATCCAAATGTATAATTATATATTTTTTAAATATATTTGAATATATTTATTTAAGGAAAATGCATTAAAATATAACCCTAACCCTAACTTTTATCATAAATATTATCACGATTTCTGGTTATGTTAGACCACCAGAGAAGGCCTTGCTGGCCCTGACCTCCCACCACTGGTAAGACTTAGCATAAAGACTGGTGTATCCAGTGAAACCAAATAGCATCCACCCACCCACTCATCTATCCATCCACCCACCCACCCATTCGTATACCAAGGGATTCCCAAGATATCCAAGATATTTAATCCCCCCAGCATCTCCTCAGTCTATCCCAGAGTCTCCTCATAGTTGGACATGCCCAGAATATCTCCCCTGGGAAAGGTTTGTGGGGCATCTAAACCAAACCCCCAAACAAACTCATCTGACTGGTCTTGATATAGAGGAGCAGCAGCTATACTCTGAACCACTCCCAGATTTCTGAGATCCTCACCCTAACTCAGCTGTTTTAAACATATTAGTCTTTTTTTTTTTCACTCTTGACCAGAAACTCATAACCATATGAGTCATCCATCATCCATCCATCCATTTCCTTGTAGACGAGAATATCTCAGCTCATTACAGGGCCACATCTCAGCTCATTACAGGGCCACATGAAAGGCAAATAACCACTCAATCTCGCACCTATGGCACAATTTGGTGTGACCAGTTCACTTAAGCTGCGTATTTTTAGAGATGGTATGAAGCGAAGAACATGGAGACAACTCACACAGACACAGGAGAACATATAGACGAAGAAGAAGATCCACTTTATTAATCAACTAATGGGGAAATTACTTTTTAAACTCTATACATGTGTTGTGTTAGATGCAGAATGTTTGTGCAGGCCCCTGAAACACGATCACAGCACACAAGGGGCCTGCGAGAACGCAGTCAGTAAACACAACAGTACATGGGGAGGCAGAGTGACGGGCAGCTCTTCGGGTGGCACCCGAATTGAGCGGCTTGTAGGGGGACGGCGCTTTGCTGAAGGGTGCCTCGGCAGCGGCCGGGAGGTGAGCTAACACTTCCCACTGTCAGCTCACTCTGTGGATGTCGGATGTCTAGCGGAAGCGGGAATCGAACTGCCGATGTGTGTTTATAAAGACGTCCGTTCTACCGCTATGCCACTGCCGCCCCCTATATATAAACACAGACAGGAATTTGAACCTGGAACTTTCTTGCTGTGAGGCAACAATGTTACCCACTGTGCCACCATGCTGCCTGCCATCTTCCCATTTCATGTGCAAATATGAAATTGGTGTCAGTTTTTTATCTTTCAACAGGGGACGGGAGTTAAATAAACCTTGCTTTCACATACACATTAAAATATTACAGTATTTTCCGCACTATAAGGCGCACTGGACTATAAGGCGCACCCTCAATAATTTGTTTGTTTTACAATTTATTTCATATACAAGACGCACTGGATTATAAGGCACACACAATCAAAATAAATAAATTTATTTGATAAACTGCAGCGGCTGTAGTTGCACAATCCGTCCACTGCTCAGGCAGTCATGATTGCATTCATGACTTCCTAACTACCTACCTACCTGTTATGTCAATAAGCCATTCTGAGCCTCATCAAGGAAACCTGATCACTTGATCACTTTGCCATCTTAGCAAGAAGTCAACACGCACATTAAAAAACCTGACATTAAAAACTGGTTAAATTAATTACGAATGCAGTCAGTGCGAACAGAGCGGGTTATTTCCTGATCTGAAGTTCAAAGCAGATATTTAAGCTCCGACGTTCGTCTTCGTTTATTAATTAAATATTGTTTCGATCGATCGGTAGTCCAGTCGGAGGTGAGGTGCAGCTATTTGCTGCTGTGTGTCCTAAACATTTTTTTAACTAGTTTTTAATGTCAGGCTGCTAATTTACTGGCAAATATGACACTGTTTTACTCCTAGAACTGACTTTAACGTCGGTGTCTCACCGCCGTGAATCTCACAGCACGTCGCTGCAGACAGAATACACAAGCCTGAATGCGCCCCTCCGCCCGCCCAGAGCTATCAACTACATTTGTAAATCAATTGCAGCACAACCGTTGGCACCTTTGTCTAGCGGTGACTATGCTCTTGAAATTTCAGAAAAGGCTCGAAGTTCAGCTTTGAGGGTCTTTCAATCACCTTTATGCCAGTTTCTCCGTGTGTTTCCACAGACTAATAGAATGGACCATCACTAGATTCCAGATGACAGCACAATGGCATTTTTAAGACCAATTAAGTTTAAAGTGGGTTATTTCTGACGCCAAATAGTTAGGAAATACTGAGATCAGTCAGTCAGTCAAACTTTATTAATAGAATTGTTGAAAGGTACTTATGTTTTGCTACGTAATCACCGGTGCTCCTACAGTCTGCTCTACCGTCTGAGAGCAGCTCAGTCAGAGCCGGGACTTCGGTGAAGGCCCTTGACTACCGTTGTTAGGGCGCGTAGGCCCGAGTGCCTTGTGAGGGAGCTCCTCTGGTGGCGGAGTGCGACATGACTGCCAGCCAGACTGCCGGCTTTTTTTCAGCGATCATGTTTTTAACCAATATTAATATGAATATTAATCCATATATAAGACGCACCGGATTATAAGGCGCACTAGGGGTTTATGAGAAAATTTTAGGCTTTTAGGTGCGCATTATAGTGCGGAAAATACAGTAATTTATATGAATGTGTTTTTTACTTTTACACACAGAATAATGTCCACAGGTATTAATGTAAGTATTCCTTGTTTCATTTCAAATGATAGGGACAAGGCACCAGGACAGAGACAGTGTGATTATTCCATTGATAACATCAATAAGTGTATCCGGGACATTGAGCAATCCTCCCTTGCTGCAGTTGGGCAGACCTTGCCTTGCAGAGATGATATCTCCATGGAAGTGAGTCCATGTACCCCGTCAGCTCTATCTGATTCCAGAGAAAGAACTTAATGGTGTCTGTAGTCTTTCTCCTGTGACTTATAACATCATTTTCTGCTGTTTTAACGCACCAGGCGCTCCAAGAGCAGCTCACATCCTCCGTGCAGGAGATTGGGCATCTGATTGATCCAGTCTCCACGGCAGCCCGAGGCGAAGCTGCCCAGCTCGGACACAAGGTGCTGTTCTGACCATGTATTTTTTTCCCCCACTGGATATAGCAGGAAGACTCATTGTCCATGACATTTTTATTCTCCCAGGTGACCCAGCTGGCTAGTTACTTTGACCCTCTTATTGTGGCATCAGTGGGCCTGGCTTCCAAACTGCATGACCACCAGCAGCAGATGACGATCCTAGACCAGACCAAGACGCTGTCTGAGTCTGCCCTACAGATGCTGTATGCAGCAAAGGAAGGCGGAGGAAACCCAAAGGTACTAAACAGTTTAAAAGTAACATTATCTGAAGGCCAAATTGAGTTTTATTGTAAAACTGCCTTGTGATAGAAAGATATTTTTAAGCCCTTCTTCACTGATGAGAGTGACGGATTTCCTTCTGCCTCACCTTCTGTAGTTCTCTGAAATATCTTATTTTATAGGGAGAAGATATTTGCTCATATCAAGCTCACACACATATAACTACTTTCAAGGTTTTATGGCTTCTCAATGGTTTTAAGATTGTAGTGATTTTTTATCTCTTTACTCCACAGCTTCCCATTCTCAGATGTTTTTTCTTGTCCTCGAGTTAAAAATAAAGTCCAAAATAGCAAAATGACCTTCTGTTGTCACACAAGATTACAACACTCTTGATATATATTGTACATTGTCCTCCAGCAGTATGCAGCTGCCTCTCTGGTTGAGGAGAACAGTGTTTGAACTGGAAAAAAATGGACAGGATCACACTGATCGTTTATCAGGATTTAATTGTGCAAATTTAATGGATGACACAGGAATGCCAAACATGTTTTTTCACTACTAAAGGCTCCAAATCATTTCGAGTGTCTTTAGAAACATTGCAAATTACTTCTGCATTGCATGTTTACTTTGGTTGTTACAAGCAACAACAATCCTGCACGGTGCTGTGTCCTCTACTAAGATGCTGGGAGTACCAGCTGTAGAGACTCAGGAGCTGTTTTCAAGCTGATAAATTTCCCTTTGGCTGAACAGAGACAGTGTCACAGAAACGTTATCGGCTGATTGTTTCTCTAGGCGTCCCACACCCACGATGCCATTGCTGAAGCAGCCCAGCTGATGAAGGAAGCCGTGGACGACATCATGGTGACTTTGAATGAGGCGGCCAGTGAAGGGGGCATGGTTGGGGGCATGGTGGAGTCCATTGCTGAGGCCATGGGAAGAGTGAGTAAAGCTGTATGAATATGCAGCTTCGTAGAGGATGCATAAAATATAATTATAAATATCATCTCATAAAAAACCTGATCTGGTGGTTTAAATACATTTTACACTTATTTCTTATTTTACTAATGGTAAAATGACCTCTTCATGTAAGAGTAAACACACAATGAATGAGCTGAGAATGTGCCCTTGTCAGTGACTCTCATTAGTCCAGTGGATGTCAACTTTTAGATCCACAGCCCACCGGTTATGTTAGCTGTCATTCATCCTGCTGGGAGACATGTCACTGTGTTGGCAGTGCTGTTAATAATTGACAGTGATCTGCACACCCTTAGACACGTACGCTGTTCACATTTTATCCTTCGCTTTTTTTTTATTTCTAGTTTTTTGTTTATTTTATTTCATCCTGAACTTAAACATGTGAGAATAACCTTCATTAAAAATCCATTAGCCTAACATAGCAAGTGGAACATTTTATAAGAATGCACATATAAAAAATGTTTATATGTTCTCACGAATGGCTTTTTAATTGTTAGGAAATTATATATCAATTAACAAGTTTTATCATAAACAAATCTTGCCAAATGGGGCCTTCAGTGTTTTGCCTTTGTTTGACCTTTTAGATTAATCACCTTTAAGTTCAGTTTAACTGAACTCCCATAATAATAATAATCTCTCCAGAAGAAGCAGCACTTCATAAATGGCTTATTAACACTTGCAGCTACAGAATTGATAGTTTATGGAAATGAAAAATTCACAGAATTTTTCATGGAGTTGTGACCTCCATCTTGGTTGTCACCATAAATAGATGAAACTGTTTGGTAAATAGTCTTATTATGATTTGTAAACCAATATCAACATACTTGATACAGTAGATAGATGTGTTTTTGGGAAGTATAACCCCAACCAATTGAACAATCGGGTTGTAGTTTGTCTTTGTCAGGGCTACAACACGACTGGCAAGGAGAACCCAAAAGCACGACAGAGTAGCGGGCAAGTAAAGTCTTAAAACAGGTTTAATAATACAGGCAGGGGTCAGGTACCGGGTAATCAGTCCAACAAACCAAACGACAGACAAACAGGCAGAGTCCAAAAAACCAGACAAGGTCATACACAGGAAGGCAATCCAAAACCAGTCAGACAATTCCAAAGAGGGGTCGACGAAAGGCAGGGTCAATAACAGGAATCAGAATAACAGGCAGGAATCAAGGCTGGAGACTCAGGGGGAACACTAAAACAATCTGGCAGAGAGCAGAAGGCTGAGCTGGCTTTTGAAGGGTGGCGACAGACTGGGGAGTGGCTGCAGGTGTGTGGAGGAAGGCAGGTGCAGGGAATGAAGTGATTGTAGATGAGGCAGGATCTGGAATGATATGACATGTTAGGGAAAGAAAACAAAGCAAAGGAAAGCTTAATTGTCCGGAGACATGACACTTTCAGCACATAATAAATAGTATATGGATCAAACTATTCACGAAGTGGTGCAGTGGTCATCGCTTTCTCCTCACAGCAAGAAGGTCCTTGGTTTGATTCCTATGATCTCCCCGTGTCTAAGTGGGTTCTCACTGGATTCTCCAGCTTCCTCCCACCTCCAAAAACATGCAGCTTAGGCCAACTGGGCATACAAATGTATCCGTAGGTGTGAGTCTGAGTGGTTGTTTGTCTTTCATGTGTCCCCGGAGATGCGTTGGCGATGCATCTGGAGTGTTCCCCAGCACACCCATGAGATAAGTGGGTGAAGACTAGACAATTACGGTCGTCTCCTCTACAAGAAAATGATGATCACCATCACCTTCATTTTTCTAAGTTCATTCATGGGTACCATCTGCTTACAACCTGGCAAGACAAAAGCTACTGATCTGTAGCATTTTAACAATATAATATAAATCTATACAGTATAGAGGATTCATAATATATTGCAAAACAATTGTAATTCACATTTTTGTCGTGAAGATGTGACAAAGATACAGTAGAAGACAAGACCTATGAAATGATGATTGATGAAATAATTTATCACATTGTTAAGGCTTCTCAGTGTGCTTTTTGACAAAAATTTACAAAACTGATTCAATGATTTGGCATGAGTAGTGTAAAAGTACAGTGGTACCTCTACTTACGAAATTAATTGGTTCTGGAAGAAATTTTGTAAGTAGAAAATTTTGTAAGTAGAGACGCGCTTTCCATGCAAATGCCTTAATCCGTTCCAAGCCCCCCAAAATTCAGACATAAATGTTTTATAAAGCATAAAAATGCATCAAAAATGTAACAAATACATGTTATGATTAGATTATTACACAATAAATGAGAGTTGTGCATAACTTGAAAAACAAAGAATACAGATGATGGTCATTTACCTTTTAACTGCTTTCCTCCTTTTTTTTAGCCCTCTTTGGTTCATGCGCTCCTATCTCACGATGCCGAACAACAGAGTGAATTCCAGTCCTCCTTTTGAACTTCTCCAACCACCCACGCAATGCCTTAAACTCCTTAAATGTCCTTTTGTTTAATAACGTGGTGATTGTAGATGCATTACGACCATACTCTTTGGCGAGATTAACCAAACGCATCCCTTTCTCATGCTTTTCTAGATAGATAGATAGATAGATAGATATATACTTTAATGATCCCAAGGGAAATTCAGGTGACATCTGCTCGCAAGAGATACAATAAATACACACATGACAGAAAGTATAAGTAACATTATATACACGCTGTTACATAATTATAACAACAGGAAAAGAATAGCCTAAAATGAAAGGAAGGAAGCATAGGCACATGGGAGAAGAAGAGAAGAAAGAGCTTTAGGAGTCGATGAAGTGTGATGAGTAACACGTGAATGAGCCGAGCTGTTAACTGGTTAAGGACCCCCACAAGTGTCCCACAGCGCATCCACAGTGCGTCCCAGACCCCCCACGTCTATCCTTTCTCACCCGACCTTGATGACCCTGCGGCTTCAGACCCCCTCCTCCTGAGAGAGTGGTTGTGCCCCCTGATGGCACGAGGCACAAAGGAGGTCCTGAGTCTCTCAGTGGAGGAGCTTGGTGACAGCAGTCTGCCACTGAAGGAGCTCCTCTGCTGGGTGATGGTGGTGTGCAGGGGGTGGGTGGTGTTACCCAGGATCGACCTAAACCTGGACATAGTCCTCCTCTCTAGGACAGTCTGTATCGAGTCCAGATCCTGACCGATCACAGAGCTAGCCCTCCGGATGAGCCTGTGGATTCTCTCTGTGTCCCGTTTCCTGGCACCACCACCCCAACACACAATGGCGTGAAACAGCACACTGGACACAATGGACTGGTAAAACAGTCTGAGCAGATTAGAGCTGACGTTAAAGGAGGCCAGCCTCCTCAAGAAGTACAACCTACTCTGACCCTTCTTGTATACACAGTCCAGGTTGTGCGACCAGTCCAGTCTACTGTCCAGCTGCAGCCCCAGGTACTTATAAGTCCCCACAACGTCCACCTCCTTACCCCCGATGACTACTGGCTGTGGGGAGGGTGGTGCCCGCCGGAAATCCAGCACCATCTCCTTGGTTTTGGAGATGTTCAGCTGAAGCTCGTTCCGCTGACACCACCCCACAAAGTCCGTCACCACTCTCCTGTACTCCCTCTCATCACCCCCCCTGATACATGCCACAATTGCAGTGTCATCAGAGAACTTCTGCATGTGGCACGTACCCGAGTTGTGTTGGAAGTCTGTTGTGTAGAGGGTGAAGAGAAGGGGGGAGAGTACCGTTCCCTGCGGGGCCCCGGTGCTGCTGGTCACCACTGATGACAGACAGTTCCCCATACGGACGTACTGGGGTCTGTCTGTTAGATAGTCCGTGATCCAGCTCACGAGGTAGGGATCCACACCCATGGATGACAGTTTCTCCCGCAGGAGCCGGGGCTGGATGGTGTTGAAGGCGCTCGAGAAGTCGAAAAAGAGCACCCTCACTGCACAACTCCCGACATCCAGGTAGGAGAGGGCCCGGTGGAGGAGATACAGGACTGCATCATCAGCCCCAACTTGTGGCCGGTAGGCGAACTGGAGAGGGTCCATCGCACCCTGCACCAGGGGACGCATGAGCTCCAGGACCAGTCGCTCTAGGGTCTTCATCACGTGCGACGTGAGAGCGACTGGTCGATAGTCGTTGAGCTCAGTGGGGCGTCTCCGCTTGGGTACAGGGACGATGCAGGATGTCTTCCACAAGGACGGGACCCTCCCCAGCCGGAGACTGAGGTCGAAGACCTGGTGTAGGGGTCCGCCCAGTTCGGCAGCACAGGCCTTGAGGAGTCTAGGGGGGACCTGGTCTGGTCCGGCCGCCTTCCTTGGGCGAAGCCTCCGCAACGCAGACGTCACCTGTTCCACGGTGATGGCCGTAAGTGGGGGCGCGGCACGTTGATCCCTCCGGCCGGGGGGTCCGGCAGTTGGGGTGGGGGAAGGATCTGGGTTTGGGCTGAAGTAAGTGGGCGAGGTGGACGGAGAGGGAGAGGGGGATGCAGATAAGCCGGACGGAGAGGGGGAGAAGGAGGTTGGTGGAGTCGGATCAGATGGGCCGGGGGAACTCAGGGGACAGGCGCATGGAGTGATGGGGGAGCTGAACCGATTAAAAAAGCTGTTAAGTTCATCAGCTCTCTCCACGTTCCCCTCCACTGTACTGCGGCCCTCTCCATAGCCGGTGATGGCCCTCATGCCACTCCAGACCTCCCGCACTTGGTTGCGCCCAAGCTGGTTCTCCAGCTTCCTCCTGTAGCTGTCCTTGGCCTCCCTCAGGCAGAGTCTCACTGCCTGCTGAGCCTCTCTCATCGCATCCTCGTTCCCACTCCTGAACGCCCGCTTCTTCCTGTTCAGGACAGCCTTCACCTCCTTTGTTACCCATGGTTTGTTGTTTGGGTAACACTTGACTGTCCTGACAGGGACCACTGTGTCCACACAGAAGTTCATATAATCTGTTAAACACTGAGCTGCCCCCTCAATGTCTTCCCCATGTGAGCCCACAATAACATCCCAGTCGGTGGTCTGGAAGCAGTCCCTCAGCGTCTCCTCTGCTTCCGGGGACCACCTCCTGACCTGCCGTGTTGTTGCTGGCAGCCGTTTCACCAGCGGGATGTAGGTGGGCTGAAGGCACACTAGGTTGTGGTCCGATCTGCCTAGTGGGGGGAGGGGGGTGGCGGTGTATGCCTCCTTGGCATTCGTGTAAAACAGATCAATGATTCTGTTCTTCCGTGTGGGACAGTCTACACACTGGGACATGGTGGGGAGACATGAGTCCAAGGTGACGTGGTTAAAGTCCCCCGTGATGATGACAAGCGCCTCCGGGTGCCGGGTCCGAAGATCAGAGGTGGTCGTACAGATGGTCTCTCGTGCAGTCTCTGGGTCTGCACGTGGGGGGATGTAGACGGCGAGGACAATGACGTGTGAAAATTCACGCGCCAAGTAGTAGGGCCTGATGCTAACAGCTGTTAGCTCCAGATCCCTGTTGCACAGCGTGGTTTTCACGGTCACATGCCCTGGGTGACACCATCTGTTGTTGGTGTAGATGATCAGACCGCCTCCCTTCTTCTTGCCAGCGGTGTTCGTGTCCCGGTCCGCTCGTACGGAGGAAAAGCCGGTCAGTCCG
Source organism: Antennarius striatus (assembly GCF_040054535.1). Taxonomy (NCBI): domain Eukaryota; kingdom Metazoa; phylum Chordata; class Actinopteri; order Lophiiformes; family Antennariidae; genus Antennarius; species Antennarius striatus. Next base: position 9,926,346 of record NC_090779.1, read on the forward strand.
ACGTTAGCATCGGGAACGTGGTCCGTCAGCCACGTCTCAGAGAACACCAACAAGCTGGTCTCCCTGTAGCGCTGCTCAGTCCTGCACAGCGCCGTCAGTTCGTCCACTTTGTTGGGCAGCGAGTTCACGTTCCCCATGATGACGGAGGGAACCGAGGGTCGGACCCGCCGGCGGCTGTTAGCTCTAGCCGCTAGCCTATCCCGCTTTTGTTTACCTCCCCGGCTCCCTCTGTACCGCCGCTGGATCTCAGTGGGGATGAGATCGCGTATCCCGGGTTCTCCTCTAACTTTCATGGACAGCATTTGTTCTCTGGAGTACATGAAAACACTGCTATCCATCGTGGTTAATTAGATAAGAAAAAGACTTAGGTAAGACAAAGAAAAAGAATAGAAAGAAGACATACAGCGGAGCAGACGAAAACCTGCGGCTAGCTCGCGCATGCGCAGTTCAATGTAATCTAGCTCTAGCTTTGTTTGTATGGACAAAAAAACTCTTTTCTTCGTCTTTTCTATTCCTCTTTTCTCCGTCACTTTCCTGGGGTCCATAGTGAATACTCTAAAAGTTAATATATTTTCGTAAAACTATCAGAAAACCTCATGGGTCGAGGGCCGAATGATGAGGATGCTGCGTAGATACCTATCTAGCTACACACAGAGGTCCCTCTTAGCCAATGGGATGTCAGGATGCTAAGTAATAGCCAATGGCAGAGCAGCTATAAGAATTTTGCGTTCAGGAACCTTTGGGAGCTGCGAGTAGCAGCTCATACTGTATTTCTACCTTTCGTAACTCGAAATTTCTTTCGTAACTAGAGGCAATATTTACCTGTTGATGCGTTTCGTAAGTAGAAAATTTCGTATGTAGAGACATTCGTAAGTAAAGGTACCACTGTATATAGGATGGCTATGTAAGCATTGGAATAAGTGCCAAATTTTCTCAGGTGGATGAGGGAACACCTCCTGAACCTGAGGGCTCCTTCGTGGACTACCAAACCACTATGGTCAAGTTTTCCAAGGCCATTGCTATCACTGCACAGGAGATGGTGAGTGCACCAGTACATTATTCTATCTATTCTTGTTTATTTTCCATTACATTTCCATCTACAATGCCAATATTTATCAGTAGAGCGACAGGAACATTAATCAGCCTTTGCTGATGATGTATGTTCTCTGTGTGCTAGATGACTAAGTCGGTGACCTGCCCTGAAGAGCTTGGTGCCCTGGCCTCTCAGGTGACAGTGGACTACGGGCAGCTCGCACACCAAGGACGCCTGGCTGCGGCCACCGCTGAGCCAGAAGAGGTGAGAGGCCACGCTGTCTCTCCTGTGGTGTATGTGGGGAACATTACATACTCTCATAAAATATTTAGACACTTCGTATCTCTTTGCAATGGTGCCCCCAAAATGTCAGACTGAAATATGAGCTGAGGTCTGCAGTTTACATTTACTTTACTTTTGCATGCATTTCCTCACACGCCCATCAGTGCAGTTGTTTGCTTTTTTGTGTTACAACACTCTTTCTTCAAGGCTGCTCTAAATAGTGTGAGATCAAACTGAAGAAAAGCCCTACAGCTCCTATCACTCTCAAGGCCGCATCGTTTCTGAAAGCTTTTCTGTGACATCCGGTAATGTGTGGCAGCATTGCACTAATAATCACACAGATCCTATCAATATATTGTATATGGCAATTTTCTGGAATCCTTACTGGTTACCATAGCAATATTTTGCCTCTTTAGGTGGAGTACCACCCACCTTTGGATCTCAGTTTGAAAAGTAGAGCTATGGTGCAAGCTTTGCCTTTTTAAGCGTACTTGAACTTGACTGTAATTGTGAAGAACAGCAATTTAAACAAGAGGATGGACGTAGTGTAAGTGGATGCATGGTTGTGTTTTCAGGTTGGATTTCACATAAAGACAAGGGTGCGAGAGTTGGGCCACGGCTGCATCTACCTGGTCCAGAAAGCTGGAGCCCTGCAGCTCAGCCCCACCGACAGCTTCTCCAAAAGGGAGCTTATCGAGTGTGCCCGCGCCGTCACGGAGAAGGTGAGCTACGTGTGTTTAGGTTAACGTGAAGATATCTCAAGCATCACATGCAATATGTTTTGTCATCTTGGTTTGAAGATTAATAAGAATTTGGTGGTAAAAGATCAAAAAGCCACTGTGATGTCACACATTATGTTTTTGACCCTACCCCAAAAGTTAACATACTAATTATTACAAACTTTCACCAAACAGGATTGCTATATATGATGTTTCCAAAACTTGAAAGATAAAATTCAGTGTGGCATCGTAGGATGAACTATAGTACTTATTTGTCATAATTCAGCACCTTACCTGAGAAACAGTAGGGGTTGAAACTGTGGTGGAGAGAGGTTTTCTTAAGACAGGACAAAGTACATGATATTTATCCAAGATATTTATTTGTCAATTCAAATCCTGCGTAGGTGTCATTGATGATGAACACAAACAATGTCAGCAGATACTTATCTAACAAGATTTCTGGTAACATCCCGGGAGTTGGGCTAGCCCTTAACTCAACTCAAATGAAGTCTTTGTTGAGTTCTTATAGCCAAGCTCTGTCATGTGTGTGTACGTGGTGGGCAGTCACTGGACACACCGGCAACTGACCACGTGTCAAACCAACCCTATGTCAAACTAATATCAATACGTCATCTTTGCAAAACACATCATGCAAGTATGGTAATAAGTCTACTGCCAATACTCATCTGAAAAGCAAACTCTGCCTAACATCAAGGTCAGATAGTCCCTACGACTCTGTCAACTTCTCGAACACATTTGCATTTGCTGTAGTGTGTATTTTATTATTTTATTTTATTTTAAACATTCCACCACAAGACCATATTTGAAATCTGACTAAATGTTAGTAACATTTAGCCGTCACGGACCGTGACCAGCAAAAGCTTTTTGCTGGTCACCTGGACATCTGACGCAGATTGTTAACTGCATGTAGAGGAAGGTACATTTTGTTTCTTGTTGTAATTAATCCTTGATGTTAGAATTTTGAAAACACAATCAAAATATTTCATGAAAATATATTTTCAATGTCCAGCACAGTTGCTGTATTTTACATAAATTAAGTTGTAGTGGACTTGGGCAGAGTGCTTCTTTATGATGAAGATGCTCAGATATAAATACTTGCCAGCCATTCTGAGGATTCTAAATTATTATTAGAATAATATATAATATACTGTGTTATTTTTGATTTAACAGAATAAGCATTTAATGTATGTTATTATAGGTAATAATAGCTGTTTCTCTCTTGCATTAAATTTATTAATTCAATTGCTCCATTCACGCAGACCATTAGAGCATGCTGGCCTGACCAGCCTCACACTGCGCAGTTGATAATACTATTAATGTGTCTCTGCTGTGGCAGCACCGTTAGACTTTCTTTCCACTCTGAGATTATGATTGGATTCAAGGCTCATAGCAAACTTGAATTATTTTGGCTATCACACCTGCTGACGTGAAGCTTGAAAATGAAATATCCCTCGAACGGTTCTCTGTATGTTCATGAGGGACAGGCAGATTGCATTCTTCAAAGGAAATGTGTGACTTGCAGAGTCAGGCTCATTGATTTTATGTAATTGTGCAACAGTCTCTGATTTTGAGCTATTTTCTCGCTCCCATTGTCCTCCTATAATCCGGTTTATACAGAGCTTTCACTCCAGCCTCACGTAGACAGTAATTATTTTAGATATTTGCACCCCTGTGACATTTCCATGTTTGAAAAATATGTCGACATGCTATGTTTTCCAGGTGTCCTTGGTTCTGTCAGCCCTGCAGGCGGGGAACAAAGGCACCCAGGCCTGTATCACAGCAGCCAGTGCTGTTTCTGGAATCATTGCTGACCTGGACACCACCATCATGTTCGCCTCAGCTGGAACACTTAACCCTGAGAAAGATGAGTCGTTTGCTGACCACAGGTACAATGACCTTTAAACAAACAGAACCAACACACTAAAATAGGATAAGATAATGAAAACCTCTCATCGCCAAAACAATTGTGTTTTACTGCATGTATTAAAGAGTTGAAGTTGAGCAGTATAATCTACTTCACTTGCTTTTCAGACCCAATTTTCTTTTGATGACTCTTAGGAGACTTGCATTTTTGAGTCGAATATTTATACTCATTTCACATAATACATAAAATTGAAAATTGCTCTTTCAAAGCACACATTTTGATAAAAAGGCAACAGCTGCCTTTCATGTTGCTGGTACTTGAGGGTGCCTGTAGAGCAGATTGTGACACAACGTGTCATCCCTCAGGGAGAGCATTTTGAAAACAGCCAAGGCTCTGGTGGAGGACACCAAGCTGCTGGTTGCTGGAGCCGCATCCAGCCAGGAGAAGCTGGCCCAGGCTGCCCAGTCCTCAGCCAAGACCATCACCCAACTCACTGAGGTGGTTAAACTGGGAGCGACCAGCATGGGCTCTGAGGGCCCTGAGACACAGGTGATGGAAATTCAAGATAAATCCACAGATGTTACAACCATATGTAGTCACAGTTGTACGTCTTTTATTTTCCCAGCAAAGCTCAGTTATTTCTTTTTAATTCAGCTGCACAGAGCTTTAACTGGCTATTATGAACAATTGTCATTATACTATTGTGTAATATAAGCTAGCTCTAATGCCTGCCCTCTAACTCTTCATTCACCCAATGTTACATTCTCTGTGGAGTTCCATCTGATAGACAGCATTCCGTCTCTTTCACTGTGCATGCCTCTCTCTGCCTTCCATTAAGTCTGAAGTATCATGAGTAGGTGGGAATGATAAGCGCTATAGTGTTAAATCCACTCCCCAAGGTGCTACTGATAAACCAATACCCTGACCATTGTGCTGTATTGATACCAGCTCTATTTCCTCAGGTGGTTCTGATAAACGCGGTGCGGGATGTGGCCAAGGCTCTGGCTGAACTCATCGGCGCCACCAAATGTGCCGCCGGAAAGCCGGCTGACGACCCGTCCATGTACCAGCTGAAGAGCGCTGCTAAGGTAAAGGAATGAAGGCTCAAACAAATGACACATCTGGTATAGCTTCTATTGATTTCAGCAGCGTGAGCCTCTAATTTATTATTCAGCTTATGTCTTCGCTCTGAGAGGAATGCATTTGGACATGTCTACAAATACTCTCTTTGTAACATTGCTATATTTAGTTTGTGCGTCCAGTTGAACAATGTAAGGATTGTCAATAGAACAGAATGGTTTGACAGTTCTTGTCTGAGGTATTTTCATATACCCTTTTTCTGACGAGGCCCATCACTGAGATGTGCATACGCAGGGAACAAGTCTATAATCCCAAAACATTTTATATTCTATATGACTATTGAAATAAATAAGACTGTCAGAACCTGACCGATGTACTCATTAACATTCTGGTTCAACCAAGAGAAGCTAAATGAGTGAAGATAGTGTTTCACGTCAGCAAATGATTTGTGTCTTCAGCACTTGAACTTTTTAGGGTTTACAGATTGGCCATCTGCACTGCGCAGCAGCAAGAGATTCTAAATATACACCCCCCCCTCCCCGAAACCCCTTTTATCGAGTCCAGACACTGATGGTGAAGATGACTGATTACTCTGCTGGGGCTAATGAGATGATGAAGATGGGGGATAATATCATTATTCTATTCTAATATTTTACAACTCTTTTTTTTAAATTCTAGGATGTTGTGAAAAGTGTTAAAAAAAAACAACCAGAATTTGATTATTTTCAAAACCTTTTATAATCTAAACACAAAGGAAAGTGTAATCCAGTAAATATTAAATGTAGGTTTTTCTTAATAAGGACACATCACATAAAAAATTTTGATTGGAAACTAGAAATCTCCTGGCAGTGTTTTCAAAGGATTGTGAAAATCAGAGGTATCCATACAAACTAGAAGCAAGAGTTCCTGATCATCATAAATGGTGGGAATAAAAAGTATAGATCAGACCTTCTGTTACTTTTTGTGCGGTCACTGCAGCAGAAGAACAAATATCACCACTCTATTAGAACCAGCAACAAAGACTCTGACATTTCTGAACCAACGCTCCACAACTCGTATGTAAACTGACTTTTATGATCCCAAGAACATCTTTTAAATCAAACTGTTGTATGGAGTGTTTTCCCATGTAAGTGGAGTTAGGGCCACCCATGGACCTGGTTATGTTGACAGATCGTTTCTGCTCCTACAACATATGGTGAGCTGCAAATGGGACACTCAAAAACTCCTTGCGGTCATGCTTCTCAAATTCCTGACTTAATAATGTACACTTTGATAAATGAAGCACAGACAGACCAGAATGCATCAAAATGAATAAAATATAAACCGTTTGGGGGTGAATTCATCCTAGCTGTCACTAAATAAACCAGAATTTCACTGGTAGATCACCTGCTCATAAGTCCTCTCTTCCTCATGCTGCTAATGTCTAAATGTCCATTACACAAACACCTCATCTACTTGTAGCCATTGTTCACTGGGATGGAGTCAGTGAAGGAGGAGGAGTTGGAAATTATTTCAGTTTGTCTTGCAGCTGAGGAGAAAGAGCTCCACCTACTGGTTTGACTGTGAGTGTCATCATTTATTTGACAGGTCATGGTGACCAATGTGACGTCTCTTCTAAAAACAGTGAAGGCAGTGGAGGACGAAGCAACTCGTGGGACAAGAGCACTGGAGGCCTCCATTGAATGCATCAAGCAGGAGCTGACAGTAAGGCCACTGTACAGGCCTGAACTCATCTTTAGGGTAGCGCGAGTCAACTGCCAAAAGCCTCTCTGCAATACTAGCTCACGCAGAGTGGAGGATATCGGTGTTTATTATTCTCAACAAAACAGAGGAGCTTTGTGTTCTTTTTTTTTGTATTATCTGTTCGGCTCCTTTCCATCTTTCTTCCTCCTCAGCTCCTGCAGGATTCTCAGCTCTTATCAGGGTCTGGTTAGCAGGTGCAGGCAGAGTGAGACAGGAAGACGTTTCCTAGAGCTTGTTTTTTTTTTTTTTTTTTGTAATTTAATGCTAATCCTTGTCAGAGGACCTCCCAACCCAGGAAGAGGTTTTACCAAGAGCTGCAGCCAAAGTCAAATCTAAAACAATCTACTGCGCTCATAGTTTTACTGCTACTCATGTTGAGTATGAGTATTGAGACATCCCATCATCCAACACTGTTTGCTATTATGCAGATGACATGTAAACATTAATGTTTCCACATGTACTAACACATGTGCTCCTCTACCGAAATCCATCATCTGCGTCTGTGGGTCTCTGTCATGCCAGGTGTTCCAGTCCAAGGACGTCCCAGACAAGTCCACCACACCTGAAGAGTTCATCCGCATGACAAAGGGCATCACCATAGCAACAGCCAAGGCAGTGGCTGCAGGGAACTCTTCCCAGCAGGAGGACGTGATTGCCACTGCCAACCTGAGCCGCAAAGCCATCTTTGATATGCTGACTACCTGCAAGGTGCTAATCCACACCGCTCTGCCAGAACAGGCTTCTCACAGCCACCACCAGGCTGCCAGGGATCTGCTGACAGCAGATAGCCCATGAGAGTCTAGTCTACTGCATGGATTTGTCCTGCTTGTGGTGGCTGGGGTTCGGCTTCAAAATCAGGATGTCCTTCAGTAACTGTTGAGCACCTGTGAAAAAAGAAAGGGAAGTTTAGAGACAATTTTCACCAGAACTACTAATATATAAGAATCAATACGAAAAAATAGTATCAAGACTATTCCAGTCCCAATCCGGCATATTTTATGATTATTGTATGATCTGATTTTGAAACTTAGTTGCACTTGTGTCCTTTTACAGCAAGCAGCATTCCACCCTGATGTTAGCGAGGAACTGAGGAGCAAGGCCCTGCAGTATAGCTCTGAATGCACCGCCGGATATATCAACCTTCTGGAGCAAGTACTTCAGGTTAGCATGAGACAGTCATATGTTTGCTAAATACATGATGTAGACAGAATATATCCACAGCCACAAGATGGAAGGTTGTATCCTGTAATTTACTGTTACAGATCATACTTTTGTACATGTAGGAGTCAATCCTCCCTGGCCTCCTGCCGTTCATGTTTATCTTTTAGTCTGGCACCAGTTTAGAATCTAAACTGAAGGAATAAGGCTGGTGATGTCCTGTTATTTATCATTAACAAACCCTAGATACATGTTTAAAGCAGTAATGCCTTTATCCTCCACACAAGTGTTGCAGACAAAGTCGAATGTAGCATAAATTATTGTCCAAAATCCATTACAAACAAATTAATTAGCTTTAGTTGTTTCCGTCAGTGACATGAGCTCTGTGATTTATTTCAGACCAACCCCACATACTGTACACCATCCAGCTGCTGGAAATACTTAGTAGTGCACCAATGTGTATGAACTTAAATCAGTTGCTAACAGATGCAGTTTTTACTCCCACTTGATGAACGTTCCCTATAAACTATAGTGGCTTCACAGAATGGTGTCGGCCTATAAATGCACTCATCTTTACATATCATAGCCCAACAGTGCAGCTCTTCAGACGACTGGATTAGTTGCTGAGCATCTCGTTGCATAAATCTCCATATTAATCGTCTTATTTTCATTACGTTCCTCAGTTTGTAATAAAACTAATAAGACAAGTGTGAACATAAGTGTACATCTAACAACTGTTAATCAATATTTAATTAATTCTTGCATGCATATTTATGTACATTGAGATCGTGTTGATTCTCGTGGGGATGATTGGATGCTAAAATTACTTCATGTTACAATTTGCTGTGTCATATGACGAGTGCGTTGCCACTACTTTGACTGTGAACTGCAACAAACTAAAGACTCAAATGTGAAAATTCTTGGTTGTTTTTTGGAAAAAAGATGAATATCCTCATTTAAGTATTAGCTTCTTCCACTGAAGAACTCTAGAATATGTGTATTGCCAGCTGCCATGTGCACATTAGAAAACTTTTTGGTTATTGGTTGGTTATTGGTTGGTTAACTTCTTGAATATTCTATGCTTTCTCAATCACCTTTTGCATGTCTCTGGCTCACGCTTGTGTCCTGCTTGGGACGGGCTCTCATATTCTCAGGTTTTGCAGAAGCCCTCGGCCGAGCAGAAGCAGCAGCTGGCTGCGCACTCAAAGCATGTGGCATCGTGTGTAACAGAGCTCGTCCTGACAGCTGAGGCCATGAAGGGTGAGGCCACACACACTCCTCATACACATTTTCACAAACTTTTACACACGCGTACGAAACATATGCAAACAAAAGACGGGCTTGACAACTTTGTGTTTGATTTAAAGCCCGTTGTCACTTATTTCAGGATTATATGAACCATTTAACACACAATAAAGTTGTGTTTACAGAACATTAGAAAGACTTTTCATACTTTACTGGGTGCTTGCATGCTGTCCAAAAGTTATTTACAGAAGATTTTAATTTTCGATAGACAATGAGCCTGTATAGGCTGTATGTTGTAAAACTAGGAAACCTGAACTTGCAGAATCCTGTCGGTTTTAACCAAGAGGATTTCCATCAGGAGCCAACTCAATTAGATAAATTGTAAAAAGCCATGATTGGAATTGTAGCGATGTTAGAGATTAAGCAAAGAAGTCCTAATCCTCTTGACTGAAAAAATATCATACTGCTGAGCGAGGCCAACAAACCCGTCTACTTCCTCAATAAAGATAGGTCATGGAAATCTTTGTAGGATGGTTATGATACAAACACAGCAGATTGTTTCCTCTACAAGCTGCATCGCTGCATCTGACAGGGGTAATAGATTGTGTTTGGATGAGAATTAGATTTCAGTGTATAGCCTGAGACCCACAGGGGCTATCCACTTCACCTCTCTAATGTCCCATGTGTTCTCTCCCCCCCTTCTCTTCCCTTGCTGCTTCAGATGGAGGTAAGTGGGATGTGGTGTGTTTTGTGCCTCCAGATCACTTTCATAGAGTAAGAAGGGGCTAGAGGAGTTAGATGGCCCTGGTAGAGTGGGGTGGGGGGTGGTGGGGTGCAGAACAGATTTCCCCAGAGCTCAACATAATCTATGAGAACATCGTTCCATCTGCTTTACCAAGCTGTTCCCAAACAACTCTTTTTTATGGGCACTTAGAAACCTATAAAAAAGACAATGATCCATCAAATGTGCATTTTTTTCAACTTTTAGTTTATTTAACTTTGAGACATTACTGTCACAGTGCAAGCATTATTTTGGAGTGCACAGAGTTCATAAGCTTCAATGCTGCTGAAGTAGGTATTGGATAATGCATCTCCCTCGTGCCTGGATGATGTTATTTTTATTCCATAAAATAAAACTTAATATGCAACAAAAAGCCTTTTTTATAACCATTGTTTGGGTTTGCGACCTTCCCCGTTCAGGATCGGAGTGCGTGGATCCGGAGGATCCCACTGTCATCGCTGAGACTGAGCTCCTCGGAGCAGCGGCGTCTATTGAAGCTGCAGCCAAGAAACTAGAGCAGCTGAAACCAAGAGCCAAGCCCAAGGTATAGGTGCCCTTCTCAGTTTTTGCCCTTCCCCCACCCCACAAACCCCCACACACACACAGATTTTTGCCATTAATGTGTTGACCAAAGGCAGGAAAGCGTGACATTGACCTTGAAGTGGAGTCATCTTTTTTCACTGACTCATCACAGTCATCTTAGTAGGAAGAAACCTCATGTGGACCCACAGACGGGCCAGTGAGCTAACACATGATGCTCGGAAAACTTTCTGCAAAGGTTCTTCTGGTCATTATTTTGAGTTGTGTTGCCTGGAGACATAATTGCACCACTGGGTCCTCATGCTTATTTTGGATTGGCTTCAAATGTGTGATGAACTGTTGTGACCCTTTCCAATAGAGAGGGCCTCTGTCTTATTGAACTTATTTCCTTTGTTTTATTGCAGTTATTTCTGAACACTGAACTGAGAGAGGCTTTCTCAGCTCGGTTTTCATGTCCCTCCATGTTGTGGTATTGCCTCAATAAAAATAAAAAAAAAACCTTTACCACATCATTTGCCATAATGAAAATTAGTAAAACATGGGAGATGATGATACTTATGGTGTTTTTGGAAAGAGAATTCCTCATGTTGCTCTGTCTGTAATACAAGGTTATGTTTGCGATGTGTAACTGCATGATTTTGATGTTTGTGTGTCTCTGGAGAACAGATAGTTGAATCCTAGTCCTCTTCCCTACCTGTAGTGCTTCCCTCCATTTCTAAACCTCTTCCTGTACATTAATTAATGGTCAGCGCAGCCCCTCTGACTGAAAGCATATTTAGGACACTACTGAATTATAAAGACCATTTAATTCTCTGTCTCATGCTGTAATTCCTTTGCAACAGCCTGTGTTCAAGAGGGCCTTTATGTTTATAATGGGATTAGTGAATGAAAAGGCCGTTTAGGTGTCATTGTCTCCCTCTAGTGATCTAATGGGATTCAGGCTCTACCAAATAAAGAGAGGGACGCCTATGAATTTTACAATGTTTTCTGTTTTGTAAGGCAGTAATTTAATTATTCTTTATGATTAAACCTTACAAATACAGTATACACAATCTGACCTGAATATTCGCCCACCCACACCAGGCATTTGTGTAACACTGTAGAGGACGAAATAAAGTCCAAACATCCAACCATATTTATTCATTTAATGGAAAATTGCTGACATTATTATAGTGCAGAGTAATCATCATTCTCTATCATAAAGCTCATAAAGCTCAGGTGTGGCCTTGCAAACAACTGCAGTGCACCACATTCTGATTTTAGAATTCTGACAGTGTTCTGGCCTGAGTTATCATTCATTGAGACAGAGCTAACAAACTATCATATAATTCCCAGAGGTGCTAAGACACTCTAAAGTTTGCAAAATAGCCCACCTCATTTTAAAAAAATTAATAATCCGTCTTAAACTGCGTGGATTCTCCTTCCTCCTCCTAATCCTCTGATCCTTTATCCCTCCCGCCCTGTAAAGACGGAGGGCTCACCTGCACCTAGCATGCTTCCTTGCCCTCGCTGCCTTCCATGCAAACATGCCCCCCCACCCCACCTCCCATCCCCCACCCCATCCTCTCTGAGCCGTTGTAGACCTGGAAGCCTTCTCTGCAGGGCTCTGTCTGATATGTTTGATATATTAGGTTGTTATTCAGTCCAACTATATATCAAACATATTCCTACAGTGTCCCGCCCTGTCTCCAGCCACGTGTGCCTTATGTGTTTATGGAGGTCAATCACTGCAGCAGAGATGGACTTTCATTAAGTGTCTCTGATGCATTGTAATATCCTGGTATTAAGTTTAGGTTTACAGAAAACCTAATCTATTACCCAAAGTTCTGAGTTACCAGTCAGGACACTGAAGCACATCTACTTTTATTCTCTGGGGGATTTAAAGAAGCTGGTGGAGTTGACTTACTGCAATTAAGAATGTGTACTTAATGTGGAGAAATTAAAGGTCTTAGAATTAGAAGAATTCATAAATTCTCTGTTAATTGTAGTTATTTTAAGCCTATTAATAAATTAGTCCTGTGTTTTGAGTGGGCTTTAAAACAGCATTTGGAGAATACAGTTGAGCAGCAGTGAGTCAATTAGATGATTGTCACAGCTCCTGATATTCGTATTCATAAAATCCTGGCCTTTGTTTAGCAAAGTAACACAGATATAATTTATCTCTATTACAGGATGCAAACTTTTTACGTCAGAACCAATGTGTGCTTTTAATGTCAGCAGGCAGATGAGACTCTGGATTTTGAGGAGCAGATCTTAGAAGCAGCAAAGTCCATCGCTGCAGCTACGAGCGCTCTGGTGAAATCTGCATCGGCCGCTCAGAGAGAGCTGGTGGCCCAAGGCAAAGTGAGTCAACTCAGACATTTAGACAGACATCCTACATTAGCGATCATGTGTGATAGACATCACATACGTTTGATCCACAGGTGGGATCCAATCAAGCCAATGCAGTGGATGACGGCCAGTGGTCTCAAGGTCTCATATCAGCTGTAAGTTGCTTAGAGGATCATTTCAATTCTCTTTCTAATCACTGTTGAACCTGTGACCCACATAAAGTAAGGGCTAACGTAACCCACGTGTGACGTGGTTGATTCCTGTAGGCACGCATGGTAGCAGCAGCCACCAGTAACCTGTGCGAAGCGGCTAACGCCTCAGTGCAGGGCCACGCCAGCGAGGAGAAGCTCATCTCCTCAGCCAAACAGGTGGCAGCTTCCACGGCTCAGCTGCTGGTCGCCTGCAAGGTGAAGGCGGACCAGGACTCCGAAGCAATGAGGAGACTTCAGGTAACACAAGAATGTCATTTCTCATTCTTCGATGGCAGCTGTACAGGCGTGTGGACTTTGCATGTGCTAACTTTGTGATAATGCATTTGAAGGCTGCGGGCAATGCAGTGAAGCGAGCATCAGACAACCTGGTGAAGGCAGCCCAGAAAGCAGCATTTGATAAAACTGAAGATGACAGCGTGGTGGTAAAAAACAAATTCGTTGGAGGCATAGCTCAGGTGAGACAAAATCTTGAAAAATGTGAATGTGAGACTTGGAACAAAAATAACTCCTGTTGTGTGGTTTTTGCCCTTTTCATAGATTTTTTTTTTTGCAGCTCTCACTGATATGCCAAAATGCCAAATGTTCAAATGTTGTTTTTCTGAAATTGTGATGAGCTGCTATGGATAAACAGCCCATCAGCTTCATTTCAAAAGCTGTTTACCAGGTCTACCAGACACCCACAGCTGCAAAACATCACATCGCTCCGAGACTCGAGCGCTCTTTTTCCGTTTCATCTTTGCAAAAAAAGAAAGAAAATATGACAGTAATTGAAGAGTGAGTTTCTCTTTTCCAAAACTCAAGGGTGCTACAGGAAGCTGTACTTTTCGTAGAAATTGATTGAGTTCCTGTCTCAGTCAGCAGTGCACCCCCACGGGTTGTCGGCATGTCGGTTTTTTCTCTCTGACCAGTGGAGATAACTGTCTCACTGTTGTGTGATCACTTTCAACCACGCTTGAGCTCAGATGAGTGTTTCTTTACCCAGTTTACACTTTTACAGGTCCAAAGATTAAATTTGCTGACACACTGTAATTATTAGTTCATCTTTAAAAAAGTTATTAACTTTTATCTGGAAAGAGATCATAAAATGCTTAGATTTATTTATACATTTGTGTCTTTTTAACTGTAATGTTTAGATGCCCCCAATTTATACCATGAATAGTATACAGTATACTGTAGTACATGACATCACCTGGCTGCACAGTGTTGGCTGAGTAATGTGTAGCTGTCTGGATTTCATATCAAGCTATCCACAGGAAAGGGATTAGTCAAAGACACATTTCTGTCAACATTCCTGTTCCCCTCAGATCATTGCTGCTCAGGAGGAGATGCTGAGGAAGGAGCGGGAGCTGGAGGAGGCGAGGAAGAAACTGGCTCAGATCAGACAGCAGCAGTATAAGTTCCTGCCCAGCGAGCTGAGGGAAGATGAAGGATGATTGTCCAAATTTACCAGGCACGAGTCACGAGACCCTCATGTTTTGGGGGGGGGGGGGCGGAGTTCGAGCTTGTAAAATTGACTGCTTTACTCCCACATAAGCGAGGAATATACAGCACTTAAAACAGACCTGTTTGATGAGGAAAAACAAGGGCCTGTGCTGTGCTGTGTATTTGTGTATGTGTGTGTGTGTGTGTGTGTGTGTGTGTGTGTGTGTGTGTGTGTGTGTGTGTGTGTGTGTGTGTGTGTGTGTGTGTGTGTGTGTGTGATGCGTGCGTGTAACTGTCAGTACAGGACAGAACGGTGTCACAATTGTCAATATAAGCAAATGGAGATGGTGTGATGAAGCTGTATGATATGATAACTGTATCGTTGCTTTTTTTAGTGTTGCTGCATCATAAGCATTACCGATTGTTCCAATCAAAAATGGAAGATGTTACAAATACAGAAATCCTCTATAATCACTGAATGTTCTGTATTTGCCAAGGGTTCTAAGCAAATAAAAATGAATTGATGATATCTGAACAGCTGGCAGAGCAAAAGTAAGGGCCCATCGGGGGAGGGGAGGTGCTCATTTCACCATTGGCTTACATGCATGATGAGGTCTATACATATCAATGAAGCTACTAACCAATAGAGTAGTATAGGGTGGAAAGGCACTTGTATTTTACTAATAAAAATGTGAAGTTGGGTTTTGAGCTCAGATTAATAAATGTTTGTTCTGCTTGACACTAAACGATGAGACGTTCTGATTGGAGCAGACATCAAAATACAAACCAATAAGAAACCACTGGCCTTCAGCTGCCAAGATATGAAACCAATTTTTTTTTTTTTTGAGAAAGCAGTGGTTCTCCAAGAACAGAGTGGTGTAATCTACATCATTCAGAAGTCCTGGTCTATATGTGACCAAATATGTCACGCTGCTTGTGCTTCACGTCACCTCTTATAATCTCATCAATCGTTCCCTCGCACACGGCCGTGGAAGGAATATACGTTTACATAACTTGTCATGTGTTTGGTCTCTCTTGTGTTCTTCTCCCCCAGTAACACTGACCAGATTTTGTTCAGGTACACACTGTGCTATACACATAAACATAGATACAGTTCGCAATCCTCCACCAGTCACTGCCCTGTCGCGGTAAAGGCTTTTTCACTTTAGACTGTCGAGAGCAATATATCACACTGAATATTCTAAGACGATTGTAATAAGGCTCTGCCGTTATCGCTTAAAACATTGGTTATGATGTTTAAGACTTTGAATAAAACCAACATTATGCACTGAAGTTATTCATCAATGTGTGCACTGACTTAGGCAATTTATAGCTTCAATTAAGTAAAATGTAGGTTGTGACAGTATTCTCAAAACTAGAAGGAATTTTATTTTATTATTCCCCTCTCCTCAGTCTGTCAGTCAGGACTGCATCGTGTAATAGTGCCTTACTTGAGTCTGCTTGTGAGCAGATGAAGATCAGGCTGGTTGGTGGGAGCCTGAGCCTTGTCCTCTCTGGATCAGAACATAATGCCAGTTTGATTCCCACTGGCGTCTTAATAATCTGTCACCTAGTCCTTTGCCAAACAATAAAATGCCTTGGCTGGTGACCCACTTGCCTACAATGTTATTATACTGATATAAATGGTATGTGTGGATACCTTAGGATTCAGAGACCATACTGAAGACTAATACTGGATTGCATTCCATGAGCATATCGCAATTTGTGTCTGTAAGTGAAAAATATGTTGAAATCTTAATTGCTAAGTCTTTTCAGAGGGACACGGATAACTTGCTTGTTTCATTGTCAAACCACTATAAAATATGTTTCTTATCAGTAAATATAAAAGTTACCCTGAAATATGTTGTCTGACTGATTTGTGCAAGTACAGTATTAATGGAAGTAGAAAAAGTTACTATCTCTGTTATAGATGTTGTGCTTTCTTTAACAGACTGCATATGTTTTATTTGATGCTGTATGTATAATATTTATCAGTTCACAAAGTTATTTTTTGTATTCACCAAAAATAAACTGTTTCAAACAACCAGTGTACACTTCAACTCCCTTGGTGCTTTCTCGTGAATTCATATCATATATAAAGAGGGTCGTGAGGCATTCTTTCCAGCAGATGTCAGTATTAGCCTTCACAGTTCAGCCTGAGAGGTCAGTGAATGTTTGAAGAAATATGTTCTGCTCTTTTAGTGGAAGGATTGGCAA
This sequence comes from Antennarius striatus, assembly GCF_040054535.1. Taxonomy (NCBI): domain Eukaryota; kingdom Metazoa; phylum Chordata; class Actinopteri; order Lophiiformes; family Antennariidae; genus Antennarius; species Antennarius striatus. Next base: position 9,942,994 of record NC_090779.1, read on the forward strand.
AGTTAGCAAGACCAAATATGGACATAGTGGATGTGGGTTTTTTTCCCCCCTTCCTGGTTCACAGGCCAGACCTTGAAGTATGCAGTAATTTCCACTTAGGTATTTGAGTCACATTAATGGATGTAGCTCCAACGCTAAAACTTGAGTGTAGATCAGTTTAAAGGTATCATCATGTTGACTTTTTGTTGGTTTGGCAATAAATCAGACTTGATCATGAGCTTAGCTTGGCCTCCAGTCTGCTGATCTTCTCAGCAGCATATGGGGGCAGAGTGCGTAAAGGATGGTTGGTGATGGCCAGCACAATTCACTGAGTCTTCTAATGAACACCATATTTGGCTGTTTGAGTGTTTTGGTCTCATACAAGGCCAGGCCACAGAATGGAGAGGGGAAACTGAAGCCATGTGTGTTACTGGGAGTGCCCATCCTCTCTCCCTTCAGTCAGACCAGGAGGATGTTTAACTTTAACAGTTATTGAACTGTCAAAATCTCAATAGATTGATGACTTAAAGCAGAGTTGTGGAAAGATCACTCATATATTTTACCTTAATGTCAGTATTTCAGGCTACTTAGAAAGCCATTATTCAGCATGATGAAATGAAGAATAAAAAAAATAGCCTCAGCTCAGAGTTCACTTTGCCCTTCATCTATTTCTCAAACTTTCTATTACTTCCACTAGAAAATGTATTTTGTCATCCATGCCTATTTGTTTCTTTGATCGATTTGTAGTAGTTTTAACAGGAGTGAGCCAAATATTAGTCACCCAATTTCCACATATCAACATGAAAGAATGGAAGAGCCAGGATCATCTGAGAAAAAGAATGTCTCTGAACATGGTGGAGAGTATTCGGTATCTCCAGTATAGCTTGCCAAACCCACGGCCCACACCACTCCTGTAGTCAGTAGTTTTTTGTTTTGTTTTTTTTAAACATGCTATCCTCCAATGTTGTGGAATGTGAGAAAAAAATCCTGTATCCATCCCTGTATCTGGAGCTTCACCAAAGTATTAAGGTTGAATGGGAAATAAATATAGGTGGGCCATTTGACAGAGGTTAAAGAAATGGACTAGCAACCCAACAACCTAGTCCAGTAAGAAGCTCTCCCATGGCTAACATTTACAAAATAAGAAAATATTTGCATCCAACTCTAACAACTTTGAAAATAGCACATGTATACTTAGATTATAGCTCATACAATTAGCTTCATACCATATTCAACAAATGTAGTATTGTGCAGTATTGTTCAAGATTAATTTATGATTAAATTGGTCCAGTTGCACACTGTTGGTGGTTAGATGATGATAATTTAGATGGTGCATCCTCACTGAAGTTGAACCCACATGAGGAGGTGGGGCTGAGGTCGTGGAGAGATGGGGCAGCTTTGGGTCAGTGTGTGGGGGCAGTATTTGTGTTTGCTGTTCCATCACTAGATGTAGATGCTTTCTCACAGGCTTACAAAACTACACAACACAGGAAGTCTCAAAAATAAACCAAATGAATGTAGGTCACTGGTAGTTTTGTACAGCGGGCCACAAGCTCAGTGTTTTTGGTATTGTGAGTGACTTTAGAGGTGGGATTTCAACTACCCGCCCAATCAAAAACCATAAAACGTTCCTGGCATTTTCTGTTTTATTTCCATTGGTTGAACATATAAAAACGTCTTGTTTTTAATTCACATAAACCTGGTTGGGGTCAGTCCACCTCTACCTCTAGCCACAGCTGGCCCATTCTTCAAGTTTCATAGAAATCCTTTGAAGGTTTTACATGATCTGGGTAGCGAATAAAACAACCAACACAACAAACATCCTTCAGAGGAACTAATTCATAACTCACGATGTGGAAAAAGTGTATTATTTGTAATTAAATATGAGAGCTGGATAGAGGTGTCAGATTTTCCGACCTTTACAGAAGAACATGTTATACTGACTGCCAGTAAAGTTTTTGATTTGTTGGCATCCATCAGGCTTCCGTTCACATCCTCTTATCTCACCACACACACAAAGGGGCTGACTTTGTTGGCACCAGGCTTGGTGCTTTATTTGTGACATTGTGATGAATATCATTAATGTCCTTGACCCAAGACAGGCTTGCAGTAATCCTTTGTATTAACACTGTATCTGTGGAATATCTTTGTTGTGTTGTAGGTTCTTGCGATCGCTGTGACATGTGCCATGCCTAATCCCAACAGCCTGGCAGACATTTAGTTCAGGCTTTGTGCTATGCTCAAGTTCTCACAAATGAAGCTGTTTGAACCTGTAGCTCAGCCAAATGACACTGGGTCAACTCTCCACTTTCATCGTTTTGGCAGTAATCTGCAGGATGTCAAATAAGCCATAGCAGAGCAACTACAAAATGCTCTTGGATCTCATTGGCTCTTTCAAATCCATATATTTTCCAGTGTGGGCAATACATCAGTGACTGTATCCACAAAGATGTGAATTGAGTGATGGCTTATGCTAAATTCAGCTTCAGTAGTCAAACTAAGAGTTACAGTGTGTTACTTATACTCCTTCGTTCAACTTTCAGTATCAATCATCTCCAGAATGTGCCTGTAGTGTTGAACTATAGTGGTGAATTCTTATTTATTTTTGAAAAACAGCATAAATCTCACTATAGATAAAACCTGGATGTGAACTGACATGGTCTATGTGTTTTTAGTTAGAGTCCAGGTCTATTGAACTGGCATCATTACCCTTTAGAGCACAGAGAAGTAGCCTTGATCATTTCCTCCCATCTGAAAGAAAAGTGATGAAAGACAATCTGTAGTTTGGAAAAAATAAGAACAGCTTTCAGATTTTGAACTGGGCTGCCCTCTCAATCTGACACTATAATTCTTTTCCAATTAGAATAAACTGTTGTTGTAAACTACTGGCATTGTGTGGGACTTTCACACTTCATATCCCATTTTAACTGTTTTTAATACTCATCTGTTCATTATTATTTTGAGGCACCTTTACTGATGTTTTTGTGCCAGTAATGAAATTGAAATTAACTGATGTCAGCACTTTGGAATTGTGAAGTTTAAAAGGGGGCTGAGTTGAAAGGCGGACGTTTACTGGCATCGGTCTGTTCTGTCTGGAAGGCTCACCTAGCCCAGACCCCGTGAAGACAACGTCAGAGGGAAGAGACTTAATAAACAGCGTGGGATTAAATACCAACAGAGATGCTGCCAGTGTGGTAGTGTGCACACATGTCTTTTGTTTGAAATAAATTGCTCTGAAATGCGTGAACACTGAGATTTAGCAGTGACTTCATGGTTTTGTTGGAAGGTTACCGGTTTACTCATACCCGCATACCACCCGTCTGCCTGCTCTGGGAAGCAGCGATCCCTAACATAAACCTGGGTGACAGCAGCTGATGGATCTCATCCTCAGGTCTGGAGCACATGACTATTTTAGGTCAACAGTGGGATCTCCCAACATGTTGTCTACGCGACGTTTCATCTGTGCAGCCTCTGATTTAATGAGAAGAGAAGACAGAGTCAACTTCTGTGCTTTCGTAGCACAGAACTAGTAAACGCCCATAGGTGCTGTGAGTTACCTCTGATTGATCGATTGGTGTGTAGCCGATAGATCAATGTGATGGAAGTTGCCTGAGACCAGCTGTGGTGAATTAGATGGAATGAAACCATGCTGTCAATAACAAAATGTAGACTCTGAACTCTGGACTGAAACTTTCCAGCCAGAATGATATTTTGAGTATCACATTTCATGACGTGCATCACATTCAGGCCTCAATCTAACCCCCTACAACAGGGGGAATCCATTCATTTCCATGAGATAACTGATGGGTGGGACTCCTGCTGAAACACATGAGTTAGTCACATTCATGGTGTCCATCCTCTGATGAGTGATGGCATCCACTGTCTATTTCCCTCACAGCACAGCATCTCCTGTAGATATCATGTGAGGGAGCCTCACTATTTCTACAGTTAGCAGAGACAGCAGAGCTATATCGGGCCTCAGATGAGACTTAAAACTCAGGTGCTAATTTTGGACAACTCCAGCAACATGAGGAAGATCTATTAAATGATAGTGTTTCACTGCACCACAACACACGCTCTTCAGTGTTAAGCCTCCTCTCAGTGATTAACAGTGATTTTCCTGGTTTTCTAGTCACAGACAGAACTGAGCGAGCTGTGGAGCAGAGGAACCATCTTGTCTCAGACTGTGCTGCCGACTGGAACTGATCCGCTGTGCCTCCAGGGTTTTAAGCTGTCTAGATTGAAATGTAACACTCTTCAATCCAAACCCTCAGTCTTAATAAGGAAACTTTGCTCAGCCCTTGTTAGATGAATTTATTTTGGCAAAGAGAAAAGTCCTTGGCTCCTTTTCTTCTGTGAATGCTGCAGGATTCCCGCCCATGTCAAAAGCTGAATAAACACTGCACTCAATGCTCAGCAGATTTTTCTCAATGCTGATGCCAGTTTTCATGAGAGGATTTGGGGACAGACAGAATGATCAATCAGTGAGACTTTATTTCTACTATTAGGTCTTTCGTGGGCAGTGACATCAGACTTACTCAGTTTCAGCCTCAGCTGATTGCCTTTGAAGGCAGGGAAAACTTTCTTCACAGTTTTCCACAATGGTGAAAAGAATTGTATTGTATTGTAAATTTACTGAGAACAATTTGAGACATTCATACTGAACTTTAGTTTTACCATTATTATCCTTTACACATTTTCTAACCATTGTCATTTTACTGTATTTTCAGACTAAGGTTTGAAAATAAAAACAGTTATACTATCAAATTATATATTAAACATGATGAAGTAATGAACATTTTTAATTCATGGACATAACATAACAGTGAATGCTGACGGCCCTTGTCACATTTTGACCGTCACTGGGTTGCTCATGCTCCCACCATTAACTGACTTCCCTTCTATACTTCTCAAATGGTTTTAAAGCAAAAGTTGGAGGAAGTCCAATAGGTGATGACACATTTGTGCAGAGTAACTGTTTTTGTCTTCATTTTAGAAGTCAGAGAGTATTTGCGACTCGCAGTGTTTTCTTTTCTATGAAAGCCTGGTCCAAATGGTTCTTTGAGTGTTAAAGACTGCCCTATTCAGAAAAACAGAAGACTACCCACTACAATATTACAGTATGTTTATTGAGTTCCTCCTCCATAAGTTCTGGCAGTAAAATACTAATCAAGAATGTTTGGTGCCGTACACACTGTACATAGGCCCTTCACTTCCCTCAGTCATGTGGATGGCTTAAGGAGGGTGATAGCACAGGTCACAAGTAAACGTTTCACAAATGCTATCAAATAGCACAGATTTAAGTGGCTTAGGACAGCTTCTTCACCAAATGTGTGCGTGCGTGCATGCGCGTGTGTGTGTGTGTGTGCGTGTGTGTTAGTTATCAGGGCCATCATTCTGAGCTGTTAATAGATACTTTTTTGATTCATATACCTCACCAACGGATCTAAATCCTTGCACTTTCTGTTTTTCCCATGCTTTTCATCGGAGTGATGTGTTTGTCCGACAGCCTGTGAGTATTATTACCTCCACAGTGTACTGTGTGTTGTTATCTGAACTATCTGAGGCCCTGATGCTGGAAAAAAAATCAGACCACACCAAATGAATGTCGGTTTGTTTTCACGTCTGTGCTTTCACACCATTGTTTTATGATTGACTTTGCACAACTGTTTTATCAAGCTCCATGACTGTGCAGTCATTCTGATCCCGAGAGCAGTCACGGCATGTGATCAGACCTGGGCCTGCACACAGGGTTCGGTGGAAGAATGCAGGTGCTGCAGAGCTGTGGGTTCCCGTGGCATTCCTTGCTGCACAGACCACCGTGACCCAGTCGCAGTGATCGTACTCTGTGAGCTTGCAAACAGTCACACAAAACCACAATGGAATGTCTCATCATAGATTCACACACTAGCTTCACATTATGGCTTTTCTTCAGGAAAGCTATGGTCATTCTGTGGTTTGAAGTTAAAATACTTATAAGCTTGATGTAAATGTTTGCTTAAAATGTGTAACAATGGACTTGTGTGTTAACCAAAAAATGCAGAATAAGTTCTGATGATATAGTATTTTTCCTCAAGGAGAATTTGTATTGATTTTGTTGTGAAGAGAGGATATATATTATCGAAAAGTTTATTTGTGGTCACCAAATTAAAGGAAAGAAAATACACCACCAAAGAAGTCCAGCATCCTCCTCCTCCTCCTATTGTTTCAGTTCTGCACCAGAAGACTCTGACAGTCAGGTCTGTAACAGGGAGAACAGTGGCTGAGCTGGAAGTACATACCAAGAAGTTTTACAGCCCTGTGGAATGGAAAGAAATATCAAGCACGTCTTTGGGCCTCACAAAAGCCCTCTCCTCTGTCTCCTCTACCTCGCTTACACCAGAGAGCCCATATATGGACACATATACGAAAGATTCTCCCTCCGTGTGCAAACACGGAAACTTCTGGCCCTGTGACACGAGGAGCAAAAGATTGACGGCAAATATTTAAAGAGGGGTATCAACAATATGCCGGCCAGCTGTGCAGGCACAAAACTATAGCAAGAGCAAGAAACACTGAAACTATTACACTGTGAGAGGGTGAAGATACGAACCGTCAAAGATTTAGAAAGAGCTTTCAACAGCCTCAGATCCCTGAGGGAAGGCCAGGACACAACTTTGATGCTCTGGTAGGAATCTCTTATCTTGAACTGGGAGAGGTTCAAGTTGCCTGTAAACAATCATTTACTCCACACTTCCCCCCTCGACTCGCCAGTTAGTTGAGCACAAGTAAAAGCGAGGAGTGTGATAAATGTTTTCCGAAATTAAAGACAGACTTGTACTGGAGAAAGTCAGACGTCTTTTCTTTTTTTTCTTTTTTGTTTCAGTTCTCATGCCATGACATGTCTGGTCATTTTGTGAATTTAATTTCACACATGAATTCTAACACGGCATTCTGCAGGAGTTGGAAATGGATCGTCACAGTTCCCCCCGAATGCTTTTCTCCCCCTCCCCTCTTTTAGTCGAAGCTGACTGAGCAGCATCAGATATAGCCGGCGTTCTGCAAAGGGGGGAACACAAACAAATAGTCTGGGAGGAGCCCTATCGAGGCCACAAATATTCCTCCATTATCCCACATTTGTGTTTGCAGCACTGGAGGCCTTCACTCTTGGTATTTATACTCCACAGCTAAACTCCCTTCAGTGAATCATGGCTGCTTGTGTCCTACAACTTAGTGACTTAGCTGACTTAACTTAGCTGTGCAATAAAGAAAAATGTGAAACACATCATAAAAAATCCAAGTTAGTTTCAGGAGAAATTTAAAGCACCCCAAAAATAAAGAGAAATATTTATATATATATATTTGTGTGTGCTACATCTGACCTGCAGGAGATTTATTACATACAAGGGATTACAGATTCTCTCGTTTATGAGCAGCTATTTGTACTGCAGCAAAAACTTGACGCAGCAGGAATGTTACCCATCTTCAATGGAACACCTGCGACTGAAATATTTGACCTTCATGCTGCTGGAATTTGACTCCTCAAAGTATTAAGCGTGGTGAAAGTTGTGAATTTTTATCACCTTAGGCTGCTCTCACATTCTCCATTAACTAAACATAACGTTTTAATGGAATTACAACTGACCATGGGACACATGTGATTTACATCCCTAATGACAGATTTATAACCAAACAGAACTGTGTGAGTCAAGGTGTCACAGCCTTATTGCAACTATCCATCAAGTAAAATACAGCAGCAGTCTCAATTCTGTGCTTTCGGTTGTATGTCTTCCTGTGCTCATTGGTATACCAGTATGAACCTTGCATACTCCCAGTATATCTCAGTGGAACATTACAGGGAATAAACTCAGCACCAGTAGGTCATACACCGGGCTTGGGTTACAGTGTGGCTTGCACCCACTCCGTTTTTGCTACGCTAAATGATTATGCCCCTGCATGGGGCTATCTAATCCCAGGGGTGCCGTCTGAAGCCAAAGACTTCTCTCTATATTTATCTGGATGATGCCTGCAGAAATCTTCAGATGGTATTTGACAAGGAGCAAATGAAGACCGTGCTTCTCAGTGTTTCGATCTGCGGCCATGCGCTCGCCGTGGATCGAAAAAAAACCCACAACATTCCCTTGTTGCTCTGCGTCAGTTACAATCATTAGAAAAACACACACACGCACATCAGAATATCAAGCTTCACACCAAATGACACATTTATGGTAAAGAGCAAGCAGTTTGAGATTTTTTTTCCCACTTGTGCAGTAACATTTTAGCCATGAGAGAACTTTAAAATGTCTCCCAAGGGTCGTCTTATGCAAACATGATTTCAGGCACAACAGCCGAGGAAAGCTCAGCTTCTCCCTCAGTGGCGACTGAGGAGAACCGGACATTCCATATACATTGTGGCTTGTCAGGCCTAGCTTTTTGAGAAATGCGGGTTTACAGTATTAGTATTAAGGAGCTTTAAATGCTATTGTTTCATTTAAAGATTCAAGTGGAGAAACCCAGAGCACCAAAATCTGGAAGATTTTCTTGAACGTCCATGTGAAAGTTGATCACTTGATGCTTTGTGTTTCCACCTTTTCCTCTTACGCATCCACTATTTATTTATTTACATCACAACAAAACATCTTTGTAGCTTCAGAGTTACACGTTATTTTTATAAGCATGCATGGCCACAGTAAAAAAAACCCTCATTTGACGACGAGGTAAAGATAATGACAGTTTACTGAATGTGAAAATGAGTCCGGCTCATCACTGCACCTGTGTCACTCAGCTACCCCCCCCCCCCCATGTGGGAGGCTCAATCAGGACAAGGAGGGAATAGACATCCCAAGATCTGTCTGGAAAAGGAGCAACAGTTGTCCGGGTAAGTCAGACACACTGGATGTTGTGAGGAATGAATTCCTGCTACAGTGAGGTCTGATGACAGGCCGTCAGCTGTCTGCAGTCGCTGTTTCAACACCCACACAGGCTCCGTATGATAGTAAATTCTCGTTGGCATTCTCATCTGTGACAGGAATCTCCCGCAAGTGTAAAATAACAAACACTTATTTGTTATCAATTCATACTTCTACTACGAGTAAGCCCCTTAAGCTAGAAAGAGCTTCTGTGTTTCACTACCAATTTAAATGCAATGACCGGACGCGGTCTTTTGTCAGCTGTTCTGGTGGTAGGCGTTGAAGGCCTTGAGAGGCCAGATTTTTTCCAAGGAGCACAAAATTATATGTCTGGAAATGTGTTTTTTCACTTGAACGTCCATGAAAACGAAACTCTTTCAGGAGTTGTGGTGACTTTAGAATGCCACCACAGTCCAAAAAGTACTGGGGCTATTTTCAAAGAATTGGTTAGTTCTTCTCCCTTTTTAAACACAGAGACAAATGAAAACTCAACTAAGCGGTATGTCATTGATCTCGTCACGAGGGCTTCACTTTACAGTGATATGCGAAATTAGAGTGGGGTAACGTTAATTTGTCACTACTTTCACCGCAGTGCCTGTTGGGCCCTAAGCTATTTTTACTGTGCCAGTAAAGGAAAACATCATAATTGGGCTTATTTTCATTCCCAACATGCCACAGCAAATCCTGTGTGCTGTTACAAAACTCCCCGGAGTCCATTAATTGAAAATGATGTTGAAGATACTAAAGCTCTAATTGGAAATCTGTATTTAAACCAGGTCTTTAATGTCAATGGTGAAGACATTTTGGAGACAAGTATTCTGAAAATAGCAAATATGACATAAATATAATCATACTGTGTGTATGGTGATCACAGGATATGTCTGTAGAGCCTGACTTGAAAATCATGTTTGTACACTTTATCCTTTGAAGAAAACAGATTTGATATTATTACAATTTAAGAATATTCTAATTTTGTGTTTAGCCCTAAATCTGGAAATATTTTCAACTATTTAAATGTGGCACCTTTGTGTAAAATGTACATTTAAACATTTAAGGAAAGCAAAAGACTGAATTAAAGCATATTTGATCATTCACATCTGCATCTCTGCAGCAAGCTTCGTCCATTAATCGAAGTTAAACTGAGGTTAAAGTTGTTAAATCTTGTGAATCTTGAGCAAAAGGAAAGTGGCCTGAATGAAGAAAGAGTCTGTGAGGCCAGTATTTTTTTCAGTGTCAGTTAAAATTGTACAAATGCCAGTCAATTGGCACACAAGCTGCCCAGAGATTATCAGAATGCATTTCTGTTCCTGTACCTGTCAATCAAAGTGTGGGACAGAGCTGAGGCCTGCAGCACCAGGACAACAGCATCCATCACAGCAGAACACAATGTGATGAGAACACTATAAACACTGTCAACCTATTCCCATTGGACAGCCTGTGTTCAGCCTGTGAACCAGGCTGGAAGGCTTAGCGACAATAATGTTCAAAACACACCAAAGCCTGGGAGGGACGAGGCTTATTTTAAGCGACATATCTAATAGCATTAGAACTTGGACTCCTGGCGCAGACTCTTGGGTGCACATTACTGACTAAAGCAGGTGTATGAAAGAGAACGCCATCCTAAAAATATCCTTAAGCATCTCGGTTCTGACCTGAGGACACTTGGAATGTCTTCATAGAGGTTCAGCTTCTCATTAACTTGTTTGCTTTTTTAAAAAAAAATAATGTTAAAATTTGAAAAATCTATCAAATTAAAAGAGGATTTGGGGATTAAATAATGAATTATTAACTATAAAATTATTTTTAAACCTGCAAATATTATAGCATTACTTGGTATTCATGCAAAACAGTTACCATTAATCAAACATCAGGTCACTCAGCTGTTGAGCTGCTGTAATGAAGTTCTGCCTGTCCTCTCAGCCAGACTGGATCAACACTTAGCACTGAGGATATCCGATCCATTATCAGGTAAACACTTCCCTGTCCAGAGCCCCCGAGACTGTGAACAATGCCTCTAGGGCCCGCTTGGCTTACCAAAAGCATCTTTTCTCAGACAGCCCACTTGCCCTGAGCTACTACACTTTATCCCAGAGGAAGTCAGACCCCCCCCCCCCCCTAGTCAGACGCGCTCCCACAGACGCACAGCAGGACAAGATCCTGATCCAATTGTCATTGCCTTCGGTTCCAAACCCAGCCTGTCACTGCGAAATAAGAAAAGTCAATTAACAAGAACAGATTTCAGTAATATCAACCCCCATGGCGTACTGCGCGCTTCTTTCTTTTTTTTTTTAATTCTGTTGTAGAATAAAAAATTAAATTGCGCGCAGATATTTAATGATCTGCTCATCCAGTCAAAAATGTCATCTGCTCTTCTCTGCGCGTTGAGTGGCTTAGGTTACATTACAATTAGGAAGCCCTTGCTTGGAAGCTGCCCTGCCGTCCATCACATCCCATATAAAGGCGTTTCAAAAAGTCAAATGTTGGAGCGCAACGAATCACCGAGCAGGTCCTTAAAGAACGCCTGAGCGCCCACACACGCCTCCTCCAAAAAAGTATTGGATGTCCAAAGGAATCCAGTCGCCCCCCCCGCCTCAACATACATATTTGACAGGGCACAGCGAGGCAGAGCTTGCACTCCAGCTTAGCGTTGAGTTAGGCACAGACGCCCCAAGCCCCTCGCTCCTCTCCTTGGTTCTCATTTGGACGTTTTGTCGGTGCAGCCGGACAGCCGTAAGCAGCCATGGATGCCATCAAGAAGAAGATGCAGATGCTCAAGCTCGACAAGGAGAACGCCTTGGACAGAGCTGAGCAGGCTGAGTCAGACAAGAAAGCAGCAGAGGACAGAAGCAAACAGGTCGGCTGAACCTTCCCCCCCCCCTCCTTTTGAGGATACCCCCAGAGATATGTTAAAGAAATTAAAAATAAAAAAAAATCAGGAGTACCAGTAGCATTGTAAAGCTGATTAAAGCTGATGCCCTTTAAATGGATCGCCTCCTAAAAAAACGGATAATTACATTCATGGATAATACCAAAGAAGGACTAATTTACAGAATATCCTCATGGGTTTTTTTTGTTTTGGTTTTTTTTTTTGCTTTTGATTTTTATATGTTACTAATCCACAAACTGTTTTGGCAGTCGGTAATGTAAATGCAGCATAGTCAAATATAATAGTTAACATATGTATATAAGTAAATATGTTACAGTAGATTGAATAACTGCATGCTTATTTTATAACTCTGTTTAACTCTAAAATGTCTTTTATATGCATGTATAGTTAGACGACGAAATAAGAGAGTTGGAAAAGAAATTGCGCGTAACTGAAGACGAAAGAGATAAAGTGTTTGAGGAGTTCCAAACGGCAGAGGAAAAGCTGCTGACTGCTGAGGAGGCTGCTACCAAGGTATCTGATCCAGACTTGCATGGTCTCTCCTAACTTTTCTCCTCTCTTTCCCCTGTCCTGTCCTCTCCTGTCCTGTCCTGTCCTGTCCTTATGTGCTTTGTGTCTCTCTGTGCCGCTCTTGCGTCTTTGTGCGCTCACGCAACTTCCCATCTCCTGATCACCTCAAAATTCTGCGCATTGACTGACACTCACCTCAGCTTGAGGACGATTTGGTAGCTCTGCAGAAGAAGCTGAAAGGAACTGAGGATGAGTTGGACAAGTACTCCGAGGCTCTTAAAGATGCCCAGGAGAAACTTGAACTGGCTGAGAAGAAAGCCACCGATGTAAGTAAGGAAGGGGTTCTGATTGGCACTATTCCTGCACCACGCTACTTTACATTTTCATTCTCTCGTCACTGAGTGTGGGAACCGACAGTTCAACACCACAGAAAAATAAAGTACACTTTCTGAGGGACACCGCCCTCATCCATCAACTACCATCGTGGAAAAATGACACGAGTGGACTTTGTAGATCTGATTGTTGTTGAACTGTCTTATGTTTTTTACAATTATTCACAAAACAAGTCTGCCCAAAGAATGTCAGATTTTTTTTCTCACTGTAAATTCATCATCATCCATGGGCTATAACCAAATTCTAACTTATTTTATATACCAGTTTGGATGTGTTCATACAGGTCTAAAACTGAAGATGTCATTTTCAGAGTCGACAGTGAAGTTGCCTAAAGTTTAGTCTTCCTCAGAGCGCAGGGAGCGTGCGCCTGGATAAATATAGACCACTGCTTTATATGGTCAAGATAGAGTCCTATCTGCGGGCTGCGCTCTATGCTTACCACAGCAGTCAAAAAGACATTTTCCATCAAACTGTCCCAGCAAGCCTACAAATAAAAAAAAAACCCTCTAATTTGCATATAAACTGGCCCCTTTCCTTTAAATCCACTGACTTCATCATTTAGGAATTTAAAGGTTGTGACCCAATGAAAAATATGTTATGTCCACCAAGATATTTTATACTATTAAGTCAAGGTCAGTGTCCAAATTACTTTGACTGTCAGGCCCATCGTGGTAATCCTTTAATTGGATTCCTATGAGGATTTAGTACCATAACGTTATAGTCTAGAGACTTTTTTTTGCCAATAGCGTTTGTTGTACTTGAATCCTTCGAGCTTAAATCTCGCTGTAATCGCCCTGAAAATAATTTAACTACTACTTATGTTTCGTGGTTTACTCCCATTCCATCTACTTGGAGGGTTTAGAGATATTTGCAAAGTCTTGAAGTCAGCCTATAATTACTGTATTCAGGGAAGACATTGAATGGACCGTCTCTTCGTCTCGTCTTGGGTACCGCTCACAGATGACCGGCAGAGGGCGCCAAAGCTCCTTTGTTCGTCATCGATCGTTATCGTAACAGTATAATCTGGTTGTGGTTTTTTTTTTGTTTAGAAGACGTTGATATTTATATTAATACACTTTCATATCGTATTATATTGTGAAGTACATAATTCTACAACAAAAATCAGCACAATTCCGCATTACACGTTCGAGATAATGTCGTTTAATTTTGAAATTAGAGGCACTTCCTGGACAAATAGCGGGCTTCGAGTGCGTCTCCAGAAGCGTCCAGCCTTTCTTGACGCAGCTTGTATCGCAAGTAGAGGACGTCATCTCGCTGCTTGACATTTTCTCGGAATAGCACAGCTGTGATCCCTTTTTTTACCCCGTAGTTTTACACTTTTATTTAAAAAAAAAAAATGGCCGGAGCTTCATCGCTGGATGCCGTGAAACGAAAGATCAGATTCTTGCAGGAGCAGACGGACTGCGCGGAGGAGAGAGCCGAGAAATTACAGAGAGAGCTGAACACAGAGAGGAAAGCCAGGGAGCAAGTAAGCATGTTTACTGGGCAGACAGGACGAGCCTGTCCTCATTCCGACTCAAAAACAGTCTGATCTTTGTCTTGATGCTGGGGGCTGAGCGTCCAGCTCCGCCTCGCAGTGCCCCGCTGAGGTTGAGCGCTGCAGCCGGCCGGGGGCTCGTCTCCGGTAACGTTAGGCCGCTGGTGCCAAAGAAATACCCGTGTGTGCGCAACGTGTCTGTGAATGACCTTTTACTCTTAATTAATCCCGCTCCAATCATCGTGTTACGCTTCGTTGTAACGGTCCCATTCAAATTGCTATCCAGGAAGTTTGGTTTATTCTAACCCCCCCCCCCCCCTCCCTCCCTCACAGCCATCAAATGATTCCGCACAACCAGGAAGTCACAACTTAACTATGGCCACGTTTTAAGGTACCCCAGTGAGTTTATGCACTCTCACTTGCCCTTATAAGGAGATCAGGTTTTCACAAAGACTGAGTCCCATCCGTGTTAACAGTTATCTAACCCAGACAGACCCTCCTGCAGTCTGCTTGTCATGGTAATCCACCCTGAGTGAATTGTTTCAGGTAGAGTCCATCTTAATGGCTCGTTAGGAGCTTTCACAACTGCAGATGCACTTTGGTCCAGACGTGCGATCAAGCACAAGACCGCCAAGTTAATGGGAGCTCTGGTAGTCTGCTTTCTTTGTGCTATTTGGAGAGTCTCATACGCCCTGAACAAACACTGAAAAGCAGAAGTTTCTGCTGGAATCGGAAAACTCTGCTCATGCAGATCCATATTTTGCAACTGTGGTCAGTTAAATTACACTTAAAGGATTGCAACAGTTGTCAGAATTGTGGGGAGTATCTTTCCTCTATACTTGTGAGCAAAAACTTTGAAGCCTTATTTGTCTACTCTCCAGAGACTAGCTTTAAGAGTCTATCCAACCTAACATCATTATAAAATGAGATGAACGTCCTTGGAGGCCTCATCCTGACAGGTGGCACACCTTTAAGCAGCACACTCCTCTGTGGATTCTTTGGGCTGACATGTATGTGTGGATTTGTGTGACTTCCAGGGTTGCACTGGTGAAAGACGACGACTTCTAAATCTTCTTCTTTCCCTAGGCTGAGGGAGATGTCGCTTCCCTTAACAGACGTATCCAGCTGGTTGAGGAGGAGTTGGATCGTGCTCAGGAGCGTCTCGCCACTGCTCTGACCAAGCTGGAGGAGGCGGAGAAGGCTGCTGATGAGAGCGAAAGGTGGGTGCAGATGGTGCAGGTTCCCCCCAAACATCCCAAAACTCTGGATTTTTAACTCTTCTGTGTCAAAAATGTTCATCATTAAAGAAAGTATTAAAGTTTTGCCAACGTGAAGGCTGACTCTCAGGTCCTGATTCCAATCATCCTTTGTTTGTACACACACACAGAGGCATGAAGGTCATTGAAAACAGAGCCATGAAGGATGAGGAGAAGATGGAGCTGCAGGAGATCCAACTGAAAGAGGCCAAACACATTGCTGAGGAAGCTGATCGCAAATATGAGGAGGCGAGTTTTCCAACCTCTGGCGGCTGAAACGACCGCTTCTAATAGAATGATGGCCTGTTATCAATGAAAACAACTAGTCCTTGAATTTTAACACAGAAACATTCAAGGACTCTAAATTCTGATCCTTTCAATGTATATTTTTTAATTTTACGTATACAACTTTGCTGAAACAGTCGATTTACTTATATCTTAATAGTTTAGGATTATTCATAAAAACTCAAAAATATCCCAACAACTCCTTTAGTAACTGCTTTATATTGATCTAAAGGTTTTTTTTTCTCTTAAGAGAGCTACAGTGTGACTTCAAGTCACATCTTACTGTAATTGTGTCGTCATCATCACGTATTTGTGGCCGTAACTGTTGGTTGTGCTGCCCCCATAGGTCGCCCGTAAGCTGGTCATCATTGAGGGCGACCTGGAGCGCACAGAGGAGCGCGCTGAGCTGTCAGAAAGGTAAGAGCCTTCATCTTTTATCTGCACTAAACGCGCACTCACACTGCACCTGCATCGCGACACTTGAAGCTTTGAGCACTAACAGTCAAAGTATAGCCGTTGTTTCAGTTTAAAGTGTGTGTTGTGCTCTCACTGAATGTGCTGATTATTTGCATGCTCTCCGGTGTTTGAATGGTTATGGCTTGTACGCAATTGCCACGCCCTCTGACAGAGAAGCTCGGAGACTGGTGGATGAGCTAGATGTTTTGGATCACGGCGTGAAATCTCTAAACTCCTCAGTGGAAAAGGTACTACAAACAAAAAAGTAACACTGATGTTTGACGAGAGGCTCTCGTCGCTGAACGCTGGTGCTGCTGAGTCTCCTGCTTGCTTGCTTTGCTTGTTCTTTTTCTCGTTTGGCTCTTATTCTGGGTAGATTAGACTCTTTATGTCTCTAACTTATAATCGCTGACATCGCTGTCCACTCATTCCTACTCCCTTAAGGCACTTTTAAGGAACTGGGGTTCTCTCCTTGTTTTAATATCTGTATCTCTCTGTCTTTCCTCCATTCCTCTCCCTGTTTTGTGTAAATCTCTGCTTTTCCCCACCCTCGCTTCCCTCATTTTCCTACACCCCCTTCTTCTTTCTTTTCTTTGCAAATTCATCCCCCCTCCTCTAAAAACCCCAGCAAATGCTCTGAACTTGAGGAAGAGTTGAAAACTGTGACCAACAACCTGAAGTCACTGGAGGCCCAGGCTGAGAAGGTAAGTGTGACCCAGTAGACCTGGTTGGAAGGGAACCAGCAGAACCTGTGAAGTTGAATCTGTTCACTTTGGATTCATATCTTTATACTCAGATGTATAAACACATTCAAATATATCGTCCCACTGAGTCGAACCCGTACACCTGATTCCTGTCGTTGCTTTCGTCCCACAGTACTCACAGAAGGAAGACAAATACGAGGAGGAGATCAAGGTCCTCACCGACAAGCTGAAGGAGGTAACGTTTCACCAGGCGTTATCTGGAGTCAAGGAGCGTTAGTTCCAGTCACCTGAGCTAACTCCTACATGTGTCCCCCCCACACACACACAGGCTGAGACTCGTGCTGAGTTCGCTGAGAGATCAGTAGCCAAGCTTGAGAAGACCATCGATGACTTGGAAGGTATGACTTTCTTGCAGCTCTTCTTGTTTAGTAACACTGTCGTGACGTGTGGAAGTCCTGAGCTTCTCTTCCGCCCAGTTTTGGCCTTTTCTTTGTGCTTCTCTCTGAATTTCATCTTTTTACAGTCATACTTTCTCATTTGATTCTGGCATAGCTGATTTTTTTTTTTTCAGTGTGGAGGTAGGAATAAATGGTTATGATGTTTACCAGAGATACCAGGTTTAACTGTTGACTTAGTGTTCAGTGAGTCATAGTGTCAAACACCTGGTCCTGTTAACACAGGCCAATGATGCATTTTTCCATTTCCATTTTCTGCTGTAACTTTGTTTTCCTCTTTTCCCTCTGTTTTCAATTTTTTTCTGTCAACCCTGTCATGGTCCGGATCCTTCACCCTTCACCTCCTTGTCACACGCTCCTTCACCTTTGCCCCCTTTTCTCTGCACTTCTATCCCCACCCCCACCCCACTTCCCTGGTCCACCCATAGATGAGTTGTATGCCCAGAAACTGAAGTACAAGGCCATCAGCGAGGAGCTGGACCACGCCCTCAATGACATGACTTCCATGTAATTTTCAACTTGCTGCACCTGCTTGTTTCTCCCCCTGCATCTCTCTCCTCCCTGTAATCCCTTTTATTTCCTCATACCTTGTCAATCCATCCGTCAAACCTGCTCCTACATTTTAAGTGGGGACGCAGCTTGGACGTTCTACAGTCTTAAAACAGACATGTCTGTGTCTGATAATAACTGAATGGTTTCCTCTCACACATCGTCTTTAGTGTGTGTGTGATAATATTTTATGACACCTTTGTATCAGTGTCGTTGGAGTGTGACAGTACTGTGAACAGGACTGAAGTACTGCATGAACCTTCCTAAGCATGAGTTTACTTTTCAAGTGTTTATAAGGCATTACTGTACTTATTTGTTAAAAGTCATCAGCAGAATTGTCTCTCAGCTTTTAGAAATATTCAAGATGTTTTCACACAACTACTTTTCCATGCATGCGAGATGTCTTTTGAAATGCTGAAGAGTTTCTTCAGATTATTTCGTCTTTCACTCTTTCCCCTTCTACTAACTCAATCCACCTCCTGTTACATGTTTGGTGGTTTCCCCCGCCATTTAGCCGTTCTGTGGGAGATGGAGGAGGCGCACGGCCATTTTTCTGGTCCAGTGCCGGTCCTCGTGTTGCATCAGAAAAGGTCTCGCTGTAAGCAGAGAGACCACTCAGTCTGACCTTTGGTTTGTGTTTGTCTTTGTGTTCTCCCTCACAATGCATTCCCATAGTGCATTGTGGTTTTGTGGGTTGACCCGTGTGGCTCTGGTGTACTGTGATGCACATCTAAAACTTCCATAGGTTCTCACACGAGCCCCCCTTGTTTACTTTACTTCTTCTCTCCCACACAGATAAATTTTTCACTCCTCATCAAAGACGCCTCCTGCCGGCTGAGCGGCATCTGTCTGCTCTCTCCAGCCTCCTCTCCATTTCCCCCTTCCTCTCTGTCTTTGCTTTCCTCTCCTCATCATGTTTTCATCCTCCTGTCAGAATAAATCCCATCTCTTGTACAGAATCCTAGAATCTTTCTGCACTGTGTAAAAAAAATAAACACCCTTCCTTCTATGTAAGCTGTATCTCTTTACTTTGACTTTTCTTTTTTTCTTTTTGATGTCTATTTATTTTCAAGCGCGGCTACAATAAAACCAGGACGCCTTGATTTTAAGTTATGCTTTTGGTTTCCTTTTCTCCACAAACCGTTACCTGAGCTTTGACCTGCTTTCCTTGGTGCACATTTATAGTTTACAATGTACTTTTTATGTCCTTCAAATATTGTCCTGTAAAGCTGAGATTTCCGGCATATCTCAAGAGTCCTACTAGCATAGAGACTTAGAATATTTACAGTTACTTGAATGAAAATTGAGCCAGGTTTTATTCTCTCTTAGTGACTGATGCATGCAAGCACTTTTTAACATTTAGAACTGTTAGAAGATGACTGGACTAAAACGTTTTCAGAATGGAGGGACTTAAGTTTGGACTGTGAGCATGAAGAGTGAAGTAAAGTAAGTAAAGTTATTGGGTGTAACAGAGTATTACGGAGCAGTATGTAAGATTTGTTGAGCCTCCACTGGCTGCTGGGAAAAAATTGATGAAACTGCAATCAGTAGTGCAACACATGAGCTTTGTATGATAAACAGTATCCTGTCTTATATTTAAATAAATATACCATAAGACATTCTGGGTGTTTTTATTAAAGGCCTTCCCACAAATTCAGATAAGAAGTGAGAGATTTTTTTAGTGTTGCATTTTCGAGAAGATTTCAAGTAGCAAGTCAGAAAAATTGGAGCTGCGTCTTTAAACTGCTAAAAGTATAATAAACTGAGGCTTTTTTTTTTACTGTGAATAAAGATTTATTCAGTTTTGATAGCAGTTGAAAACCAAATATTATTATTATTGTTTTTCTAATTTATAGCTACACTGCAACTTTAAGAATCATATTTAATTAACTTTAATCTTCCTCGGTTGAATCGGCTCAATCTCTCCAAAATTTCCTTCCTTGCTTGAAAATCTTAAATGTAGATTACCTTCCACAAAACAAGAAGAGCATAAAAATGCTGCCTGATAACTGCCAGTGTGTTTCATGAGATATAAAATGTTGCTGGTGATTCCCCCTTCCCTATTTCCTTGGGGGTGCTGTCCTCTTTCTTTTTCTTAACTTGCTGTCTGACTGCAAACGCCATCTCAACCTGCAACTTCAGAAAGAAATCCTTCTTGCCAATAAGCTCTTTGAGGCCTTGAATTGAGACTGAATTGTGTGGACGTATTTTTTGTTGGTCATATCTGTGTTTTAAAGGTGTGCACAAAAATCTAATTCAGCATGAGACCCAAAACTCTTCTTCCATCCATAAATATGATCTGCACTGTTTGAAATGTTTGTTTTTGTCAAACAATAATTGTGACTGCATCATATTCTAGTCAAACAGCCAAGTATTATAATGTTGCACTATGTGATTATAGCTTAATAATAACCCCAATTTATTAACTGTGCATGCATTATTGGCTTTCAAGTGTATTAATAATAATAATAATAATAATTGATTAGATTTATATAGCGCTTTCTTGTCTGGACACTCAAAGTTGCTTACATTGGATCCATTATTCATTCACACCTCATTCATACTTGGTGGTGGTAAACTACGTACGTAGCCACACCTGCCCTGGGGCAGACTGTAACTTGTTTGCATGCATTTAATCTACTGGACATACCAGTCTTGTTTTCTGTCAGTGGAGTGAAGATTGGCTTTAAAATCAGATTAAATAACTAACCTGAGTTATGTAAAAAGATTAATTTTAATGCAAGCTAATCAAGTGACTCACTTTGACTTGCCTGTGTGGAATTAAAACGCCTTTGTTTGATGTTTTAACAGAGAAACTGTCACATGCTAAAGAAGAGAACCTCGATATGCACCAGATGCTGGACCAGACTCTAATGGAACTGAATAACTTGTGAAAGCACACTCTGACCCCTACACACACACTGTGGCTTTGGCTTTTTGTGCTTGCACCTCGCTTACCATAAACCCTTCCTCTCGTGCCTTGCCCCTGGTGGAGATTAAACAGCCAGACGCATTACCTATTGCATCGTCCTGCCTTCAGCGGAACTCAACCAAGGAGAAAAGCTATGGGGAAGTAAAACTTAACCATTCCTTTTGAAGAAGCCTAAACTGAGAAACGTGATTGTTTTCTCAAGCCTGTTTTTATCTTGAAATACTCTCTGCATTTTGCGATCCTTGAGATAGTGTCTTTCTGTCTTTTTTGACAAGTCATCTGGTGAAATGACATGTGCCACTTGTAAAGGTTGTTTTCTACATCTCCGACAAAATTGATCTGGTACAGGCCATTCAATCCTGATTATGCACATACCAAAGGACAAAGTGAAGAAATTTTGCACTTAGTTTAACCTCAACATTATTGTGCGCATTTTTTTGTCTGTAAGACAACCTCTGTTTAAGAAAATACAAAAATGTCCTCACAGCTGTAAATATACATTGGCCATTCCTGTCAGTATCTATACTGGTGCTAATCTATCATTGAGCAATGACAGAAAATGTTAATGAATTACAGTATATACTTAGTTTTCTTCCAAATCACAGTTCAAAATTTGTTCATCTTGTCTATGAAGTATGATGTCAGTCATCTGATTGTGCATTGTTTTTTTTGCATTTTATTAATGTAGATGTTTCAGGTGTCTCATATCTGAAATGTACAAAATATGAATATAAATAAAAGCACGTTTTGAAAGTTTTTTAACTTTGTTTGTGATTTGTCAGTGTTCCTCATTTCATGTAAATTCTTAGAATACAGAAAAAAAATCTTTACTTTTATTTATGAGCATTCATTTACAAAGCACTTTACATGAGGAAATGCATGGATGATGTCACGGTCACCAGAACAATCTCCGTTCGAGCCAACCAGAAGACTTGGCTGACAGGTGAAGTCCACAGGCTCCTGAAGGCACAGAACGCGGCCTTCAGAGTTGGGGACGAGGTAGGCTTAAGGACAGCTAGGGCCAACCTGTCACGAGGCATCCAAGTGGCCAAGAGACAGTACTCCAGGAGGATCGCCACCCACTTCAGCGACAGCAGAGACACCAGGAACCTGTGGTGGGGGATTCAGTCCATCACGAACTACGAGCCCCTTCCGCGGCCCTGCGACAGCTCCACCACTCTGCTGAATCAGCTGAATAACTTCTTTGCGCACTTTGAGGCAGACAACGGCATCCCAGCACAGAAGGCTCCACCCCCTCCTGATAACCAGGCGTTGACGCTTTCTCCGGACAGCGTGAGGCAAGTCCTCAGAAGGACCAACGCACGGAAAGCCCCAGGTCCTGACAACATTCCTGGTCGTGTCCTGAGAGACTGTGCTGATGAGCTCACAGATGTCTTCACAGACATCTTCAACATCTCCCTGAGCCAGGATCTTGTCCATACCTGTCTCAAAGCCAGCACCATCATCCCAGTCACAAAGAAGTCGCCCCCATCCGGCTTCAACGACTACCATGCAGTTGCACTCACTCCCATCCTCATGAAGTGCTTCGAGCGGCTAGTCATGCAGCACATCAAGTCTGCCCTCCCTTCAACCCTGGACCTTTTTCAGTTTGCTTACCGGTCCAATCGCTTGACTGATGACGCCATTTCCATTGCACTACACTCAACCCTCACCCACCTGGAGAACAAAGTCTCATACGCCAGAATGCTGTTCATCGACTTCAGCTCAGCATTCAATACAATCATCCCCCGGCAGCTCATCTATAAACTGGACCAGCTTGGACTCAACACCTCCATATGCAACTGGCTGCTGGACTTTCTCACAGGGAGACCACAGGCAGTTCGAGTTGGTAACAACACCTCCAGCACCATCACACTGAACATGGGAGCCCCCCCAAGGATGTGTTCTGAGTCCCCTCCTCTTCACTCTGTTGAACCACGACTGCACACCAACTTTCAGCTCCAACCTCTTCATCAAGTTTGCAGACGACACGACTGGGGTGGGTCTCATCAACAACAATGATGAGACAGCCTACAGAAATGAGGTGGGCCTCCTGGATATGTGGTGCAAGGACAACAATCTCCATCTGAATGTGGAGAAGATGAAGGAGATTGTTGTGGACTTCAGGAGAGCACGCACCCAGCATGCTCCACTAACCATCAACGGTGCTGCAGTGGAAAGGGTCAGCAGCACCAAGTTCCTGGGTGTGAACATCTCCAAGGACCTGTCCTGGGACCGCAACACTGCATCGCTGGCCAAAAAAGCCCAACAACGCCTCTACTTCCACTGCAAACTGAGGAGAGCAAGAGCCCCACCCCCCATCATGCTGACCTTCTACAGAGGCACCATCGAGAGCATCCTGACCAGCTGCATCACCGTGTGCTACGGCTCCTGCACCATTTCCTGCTGCAAGACCCTGCAGCGCATCGTGAGAGCAGCTGAAAAGATTACTAGTGTCTCTCTCCCTTCCCTCACAGACATTTATAACACCCGCCTCACCTGCAAAGCCATCAGCATTGCAGGCGATCCCACCCATCCCTCTCACAGCCATTTCAGCCTGCTGCCATCAGGTAGGAAACTGCAGTCTGCGGGCCAGAACCAGCAGGCTCAAGGACAGTTTCTTTCACCAGGCGGTCAGGAGGCTCAACTCCCTCCCTGTTCTGCCCCCTGCCACAGCTCTGAACTCCACCCACACCCTGCTCTGCCCGCTACCCAGCACCTGACTACCTATCTCTCCCTCCCCACGTCAACTCAGGGACTGCGCACACGTCACTTCCCCTATGGGGATTAGAGTGTATAGAGATGTTAACCATCCGTTGTGTTTCGTCTTATACTTCGTGGTGTACTGTCTGATATACTGTCTGTCTTGTACTGCTTGTTGCACTGCCTGTGTTGTCCTGCCTGTGTTGTACTGTGTTGTCCCGTGTTGTACTACCTGTGTTGTACTGCCTGTTGTATTGTCTACCGTGGATCACAGAGGACTGCAATTTCATCTGTGCTGTATGTCGTGCATATATGGTACATTTGACGATAAAGCTGACTTTGACTTTCACTCAACTTAACGTCAATAGGTAACTTGTTCTGCAGGGTTTGTGAATAAAACAATACACTCACCAATAGTCTTTCTGTGGACCCAATGGACAATAAATGATCCCCCTGCTAGCAGAGCTCACATATAGTGGTGTATGTTTTAACCAGGTCTGATAGATACTGTGGTACAAAGTCATTCAATATTTTATAGGTGAGCAACTGCACTTAAAGTTTACCCTAATCTCTACAGGGAGCGAGTGGAGAAAGGCTGACAGAGGAGTACAGTAATATTGTATATTCATATTGACCCACTCCAGTCAAAACAGAATTTGCTGTAATCTGCTCCATCTGAAGACACTGAAGACTCTTCTTTGATAAACCTGACAGAAATACATTGCAAGAATTTATTTGTGATGTCATGAATAAGGGTCTTTGCATCGTTAAATTACAGGATAGGTCGAATCTTAGTGATATTCAAGAGAAGAAAAAGGCCACTTTGGACTCATCTATACATGTGTATGAAACAAAAGAGTTTGATCAAAAAGCATGCCAAAAATCCTAAATCTGTCAGTCATCTTCAGATTACCACCGCTATATCCGCAGCATGGGGTCACGGGGATCCAGGGCCTATCTCAGCGGCATGGGGCGTGAGGCGGGGGACACTCCGGGCACGACGCCAGTGCACTGCAAAGCCACACAAAGAGACGTACAACCATGCACACACACACTCATTCCTACGGGCAATTTGGAACGGCCAATCAACCTGAAGCGCATGCTTTTGGAGGTGGGAGGAAGCCGGAGAACCTGGAGAGAGCCCACGCAGACACGGGGAGAGCATGCAAACTCCGCACAGAGCTGGACTCGAACCCGGGTCCGCCGTGTTGTGAGGCGGCAGTGCTAACCACTGCGCCACCGTGCCACCCCTTAAGTCAATCACGACAATGAATTATACAATCATCTAGAGACAACGTAAAATGTTCATACAGGTGATGGGGTTTTTCAGAACCCATAACCATTGTCTTGTGTCTTAGGTGAATTAAGTAAAAGGAAAATGTTTAGATAACCATCTCTTAAATGCAGCTACATACCGTAGGTCTCAATATTGGTTGCAGACTGTAAAGAGCAACAGGAAAATACACTTGTAAGTTATCTGAATAACAATCCAAAGAGATCACAAATTAGAGCAAATTCTGATTCTGTTTCCTTGCATGATGTATTTGATTTAAATGTAAATTTAGTAGAGCAAATAATGATGGGGGGCATCATTATTTGCTCCACAACCTAGTTTTTCCATCTTTGCCTCTGTTGAAATCATTTTATCCTTGGGGGATAACCCTGCCACCACAAACTTTTTTTTTTCTTTGCAACTGCAACGTTTGTAACTTGAATAAATAATACATTAAGAGATATATAACATTAAGGAGTAGTTACATTTATTTTAAATTACACTGAAATACATTTAGTTACATTTATAAGTTACATCTGGCCCTTTGAGGACAGGCGTTATGCTGATGTGGCCCTCGGTGAAAATGAGTTTTGACACCCCTAATGTTAATGTTATGCTTCACATGTTGTTCATATTTGGCTAAATCCACTAACCATGTTCATGTAATCGACCCTTATCTATGGTCCTGAAGCCTAATTTGGCCATCTTCCACATCATGGCTGTCACAGAAAATTAAATATTTCATGGCTTTAGAAGTTATTATTACGTATAAATGTTCCACTGTTTGAGTTTATAATAAGGGGACCAACTATTAACCTAAAAATGATTTTTTTTCTGTTGATTTCTAATTTTTTTCATGATTTAAAAAAATAAAACATTCCTGTCCCCCTCCGTTTTTTGAAAAATTGCACCCTGTGCCTATCGATCTGAACAGAACTCCGTGTTTATATATGTGTGTAAAAATATACAATAGAAACAGAATTTAGCCAAATAACGCCCTATGCCAGCTGAGCCGCTACAGCCGATTCAGCGGCAGAGAATGAATGAATGAATGAATGAATGAATGAATGAATGAATGAATGAATGAATGAATGAATGAATGAATGAATCGATCGACAAGCGCTCTCTGGATGTTGTCCCACTCTTAAAATTCAAACAGGAAGTAAATTGCCGCTAGTGTGAGTCATCAGACCGGGGAGCGCTATCGTCATCCTGAGATACGAGAAACACATCCAGAAATGTCACGGCTGTGGTCGCATCGTTTTCATGTCAAATATAATTTGCAATCAGTACGTAAATCGTTCCTATCGACACCTCGAGTTAAGCCACAGCAGTCTGGGCATCGGAGTGTTTTTATCCACCAACAAAGAGGATATGCCGGCCGGTTCAACACGGTCTCTTTTGGACACAGGTTAAAGTCCACCGTTTGGATATGTGGGGTTGGTGTTGGCATCGCTGTCGCTGTCGGGTTAAAATATCGTTCCGATGCAGTCGATTATTCATATGATGATAAAACATCAGCAGCACGGAGGATAAACCGTTACCGAGACGCCATCGACGTGAGCAGGGACCTTCTGGAGCGGCAGAAGGTAGGAGCTAATGTACATCTGTGAATTGCGGGTTATCAAGTTAGCCTCCAGACACACATCTAGCAGCGTTCGATCCAGCAGCTCTGACCACCTTCTCGTGAATCGGTTGACTTTTTCCAAACCTGCCGGTGCGTTTTGCAGAAAGGTGAAGGCACACGTCGTTCTACAGATGAGTTCCCTTTAAGAGTGACGGGGGCTGCCTCGAGCCCTTCCCCCGTCCTGAAGCACTTCCGGCGGTCAGTCTCGCGCCGGCCTCCCGCTGGCAGTCGGGAGACACGCGACACCCTGCGTTCAGACTTCAAACGACAGGAGCGCCCCCCCCGCCCCCCCCCCCTTAGCCGTCACTGGCTGCAGGTGATCACGTGACGCTACATCGATTAGCCTACCTGTGCTACAGGGGATTTTGCGCACTCAGTAGTCGATTTATGCCTGTCGTGATGGTACATCATCTGATTGCTTTGTTAATATTTTAATTCATAGTAACTATGGTTAGAAAAAAAGAAAGTCGGACAAATATGTGCAACGTGAATTTACATGTACTGTATAACGGAACGTGATGGGAGTCAGCGTTCTGCATGATTTGCAATGTCAAGTTGAGCAACTCTAGTCTCGCACTGGCAAAAATAAAGGAACACTTCCTTAAGCTGCATGGAAAACAACAGAAACAGACTTTGCTGTGAAAATGACGTAAGAGTAGCACTTGCCGAGGTGAAGCCACGCATATCTGAACTGGTCTCTCAATAACAGCAGAAGTCACACTGATTTGTAGGTAGGTCATTTCATGTGAGTTCATGCACTGTCTTGTTTTTGTTCTTTGAAAAAGGTGACATTAATGCACAATTCATTAAATACACCAGTAAAACATATACTTATGTCTTAAATTTGAAAAAAAAAAATTTTTTACTTAAGGGTTCGGTGAGTGAGCATATGAAACCGGCAGGGTTCAGTACCTCCAACAAGGTTAAGAACCACTGCTAGAGACAGTGTCACTGAGGAAAAGACAGGAGACAGAGCTGGAGGTAGCAGAGATGAAGATACTGAGGTTCTTTCTGGGAGTGACCAGGAAGGATAGGATCAGGAATGAGTACATCAGAGGGACAGCACATGTTAGAGGTTTTGGAGATCAAGTCAGAGAGGCCAGACTGAGATGGTTTGGACATGTCCAGAGGAGAGATAGTGAATATATTGGTAGAAGGATGCTGAGTTTTGAACTGCCAGGCAGGAGGCCTAGAGGAAGACCAAAGAGGAGGTTTATGGATGTAGTGAAAGAGGACATGAAGGTAGTTGGTGTGAGAAAAAGGATGCAGAAGACAGGGTTAGATGGAGGCAATTCGCCGTGGCGACCCCTGAAGTGGAAAGCCGAAAGGAGAAGGAGAAGTATGCATGTATTCATTTCCACCTCAGTCAGCTCAGTGTTGATGTCTGTCTCGTCTCAGGCGGAGGTCGGTGCTCCAGGAGTGGTCGTGGGGGTCTCCGTGGATGGTGCTCCAGTCTGGTGTGAAGGTAGGCGCGGGTCATTCTGGTGTGTGTGTACATTATAGTTTTGTCTTCATTGTCTCTGATGATCTCCTTTTACTGACATGTCTCCAGAAAGATGTGACAATGTGGCGATTTACATACAACACATGGAATCTTAAATATTCCACAATAATATTTTTATGTGACTTATTAAAATTCTTCCTTTAATTCAGGCATCGGTTATGCAGACTTGGAGAACCGCGTGCCATGCAGCCCTCAAACAATGTTTCGTATTGCCAGCATAAGTAAGCCCCTCACAACAGCAGCTGCTGCAAGGCTGTGTGAAGAAGGAAAACTGGATCTCGATGCCTCAGTCCAGAAATATGTCCCGGAATTTCCCCAGAAACAATTTGATGGGCAGAATGTAAGTTAAGCAGAGTATCTAGTATTTTATATTCTATTCCTTCACATCTTCAGTTCATGTGTGCATCATTTTTTTCCAGGTCACAATTACTCCTCGCATGATAATGTCTCACCTGAGTGGCATACGTCATTATGAGAAAGATGCATGCAAAGTGAAGGAGAGCATGGAGAAAGCTAAGCGACTATTGAAGGTTCCAGTGAGAGAAGATGACAAAGCTCAAGCTGCAACAGAGAAAAACCCCAAAGACAAAGAATCCGTTCAGCCTCAGAAGGACGAGGACTTTGCCAGTGTGGAATTCTACCTCAAGGACAAATTTGAAAGTGTCACTGAGGCCTTAGACCTCTTCAAGGATGACCCACTCATTTTCAGACCTGGTAAAGCACCAGTTTTACTCTTTAAACTCATGCAAATGTAATTTTCAGCAATGATACTTTGATGAGTAAGGCTGTTTTATTTTCTACTATATGTAGGGACAACTTATCTGTACTCCACCCACGCGTTTACCCTTCTTAGTGCTGTTATGGAGAGAGCTGCTGGACGAAGCTTCCTGGACCTCATGATGAATATGTTCCATGAACTAGGAATGGTGAATACTGTGCCTGAAGAGAATGACCCTATTATTTATCACCGCTCCAGGTAATCATCCGTTGAGATCACCGTGACAAGTCACAGCTGACAGCAAACTTTTAGGAAGGAGGTCTCTCATTGTTGCATTTTTGTCCCATTCTTACCCGATTGTAGTTTTCCAACATCTGCATTTTCATATTATTTTCATCATATTGTGTGACAAAGGCTGTGAGTGAAAGTTCGCCAGTCTAATGCCAGGACTTTTT
Organism: Antennarius striatus; assembly: GCF_040054535.1. Taxonomy (NCBI): domain Eukaryota; kingdom Metazoa; phylum Chordata; class Actinopteri; order Lophiiformes; family Antennariidae; genus Antennarius; species Antennarius striatus. The sequence continues at coordinate 9,972,066 of NC_090779.1, forward strand.
ATCCCCATCTCCACTCCATGCTATTGACTCTACTCACCTTGGCTCTACAGCATTTGCTTCAGTTAAAAAGTACCTGTTACCTGGTACAGTACTACTACTACTACCACCTTTGTTGCAAGGTGCAGTCAACTGAGCACATACCAAAAGGTCATGTGAAGCAGTACTGACCACTGACTTGTCAGTGTCCTGTATGCGTGGAATGTCCTGCACTGCACACAATTGTGATTTGAGCTTGTATTAATTCATTTATTGCAAAGCTACTCTGTTTTTAAGCAATGCATAATGTGGATTTATAAGTTATTTATAAGGTATATCCTCATAACCTTAAAAAACGGAATGTAATCCTAACCAAACAAACTCAAAGCAGCCAAAATGGTTTCTAACCCAAACTAATATAACCCCACATTCACCACAGAGGAAGAAAAAATATTATCCAGATAGACTTCCTGTTGTCTCCTTGCTTCGTTTCCTTCTTTCTGACAGTCAGTAAATGAAAGGAGCAATAAAAAATCATAATGTAATGTTGACTGTTTCATACGCATCAATCGCTCATGATGAAATTCCGTTGAGTGTTGATTAATTGTTGGTGCTCTTCCTCAGAAATTATCATTTCAACAAGAAAGGACGTGTTGTGAACTGCCCATATGTAGACAACTCCTACAAGTGGGCGGGAGGTGGCTACCTTTCTACGGTGGGTGACCTGCTACTTTTCGGAAATGCTCTACTCTACAGCTACCAGGTGAAGGACACTGATGGAGTCCTCCCTGGTTTCCTCAAACCCCAGACTGCCATAGATCTGTGGACACCCTCTGACAAGACCGGTGAACTATGGGTAAGGGATGGACTGTATGCCCAAGGTTGGGTGGTCGTGGAGAAAGGACAGAAATTTGGCCAGTGCAGAAAGCGCAGACACTATGTGTCACACACAGGGGCCGCTGTGGGGGCTAGCAGTGTCCTTTTGTTGTTACCGAGTGAAGAGATGAATGAACGCAAAGGGCAGACCTTTACTGCCCCACAGGGAGTTGTGGTCACCATCCTCACCAACATGGAGTCTGTGGGACTCAGCAGCACAGCACTGAAAATTGCAAATGAGTTTGACAAAGCCAGAAGCTTGTAAGAATAGTGAATGTGGAGTTATTTCAGGGAACCTTTGTGAGTTTCTTTTGTTGCCACTTTTAAATGTTTTATGTAAAAGAGTTAACTGTACCTGCTATTTTATTATTTTTTCGTATACTTCACTCCTCACCTTTCCAACGCCAGGATATGAAGCTATACTGCCACTAGGTGGAAGCAGAGTACTAACAGAGTTCTAACACTGAAATAAGGCCAGTGACTTCTGATGTTATTGTGTTGGTTCAATAAAGCTATTCATTTATTTATGCCTCTTAAAGCCATCATAAATGTGTGTTCCTGTATTTGGAGGAAATTAAATCGTTTCATGAACAATAGAGAAAAGTGACCATTTCAAGCAGCACACATAACTTTCAGGACCAACCCTGTAGATACTTCCTCATAGCAACATTTGATGATTCAGGAAAAGCAATGTAGTGTGTCTCTGTGATACTGTCAATCTATGAAAAATCAATAGTTATTTGTGCAGCATTGTCACTGTTCAGCTGACTTGATTGGATGAAAATGATCCTGCATTTGTCTTGAAATTAATTTTAAAAAAACTAAGATTTCATTGATTTTATTTTGTTGCACAGCTACTTCATTCATGGGAGCAACAATAAACTATCAATGTCAAAATGGAGGTTATTTCCCTTCTACAGGTGACTGAAAACACATCAGTCCACTGAATAGATTAAGCGACTTAATAAAGTCCAACAAGTTTTAATTCTCCAAGTGGAACCAGATTTGATGACACCATTCTTATTATGAAACCCATGGGATTGCCTGTGCCCTCTTTTTAGATTTAAGGAGGAAAATGAATAGCCTGGGATACTCTAATTATACAGTTGGCTTCGTGTGTGTGTGTGTGTGTGTGTGTGTTCCCATACTCCCAGTTTTGTCAGAACCAATCTCAAGTTTTAAAAGTGCAGCATAAAGACATTTTTTAAAAGTGAGGTCACGTTGACCAGTCCTGACTGCTTCCAAGGGCAACTGTGGTCAGGATCAACCTTCTGTGTAGATTTAGTTTAATAACAGGCTGAAGGCTGCGGTTTGGACAGTCAGGCTCGGAGGATATTGAATGACTCGTCCATCCGAATCCTCACAAATACAAATATGCATGGGCGTGTGTGTCGGTGGTCCACCAAAAATCACAGTTAAATCATTTTCAAGGGAACAAATGTATTTACATCATTTGAAAATATATACAGATAACGTAGTAAACATATTCAATAGTTGATACAAGGGTTTTTTAAAATTTCCATTTATGCTATGCTTTATAAATACATTTCAGACAAAGCACAATCTAGATTGAAATGTAATTTAACAAGAGTAACACCTCTAGCTGTGTGAAACAGAACAAACTACTGTGCAAAGTGAGATTCAATTCCCAACCTGTCATTACTCTTTCACATTTGTGTGTCCTATGGAGTTGCACTTTTATTTTTAGCCATGTGAAATCTATAAATCTCATGAGACAATTGATTGGCAATCAGCTCTCTCTTTGCCTGCCATAATATGAATTAAGATCAGTGAAGCACTTCTCCTCCGTCCGTTGATCTTTTCATACCCGTGTCCAAAACATTAAGTCAAACTAGAAAAGCGACACTCTTCTCTCATCCTGGCAAGCACACAACCAAAGGAGAAACAAACACACATTTGCGAATCATACTCTTGGTTTTACTCTCCAGTACTGCTGCTGGTTGTTGTTTTTGCTCTCCTGCTTGGCTTTCAACATCCTGTGTGAGGACAGAAGTGTTTGTTGCTTTCACATTAAGGTAATCTGGCTGAAGCACAGTAGCACTGTTGAACAGGATCCGTAATGCTCTTACTTGCATGTGTAGTAGATAACGACTGCCAGCATCACGAAGATGAGGAGGATAACAATGACCACGGCTGCAATCAACCCTGCCTCCCCTGCATTGGTGGAACTGCTGAACAGCTGGAACTGCTCACATCTGCTGCCTTTGTAATTTTCATCACACCTGACAGAAGAAATTGCAGACTAAATGTTAAGTTGTACTTATTTTCATAGCAAACATAATTCAAAATTAATCTTTGATTTTATTACTTACACACAAGACAGTGTATTCATTGCAATTATTTTATAGCAGGTTCCTCCATTCATGCAATAGGTTGCATCCTGATCATCACAGAGATCTCCATGATCTACACAAAGGTCATATTTCAGCAAGAGTGTCAAGAACCACATTGTTACTTCTTATAATATTTAATTCTGACATTTTCTTATAATTACCCGCCATCATTTGGAAGGTTTCTTCTGCTGTTCCCTGAGAGGATGAGAAACTCATTTGTCAAGGAAAAGGAAGTAATCTCACTCCAGACGAATGTGATAAAGAGACATATGAAATGCCAGCAACAAACTCTATACTATATATACTTAAATCTGATGCATGTCATGAACTCATATTGAGTTATGATTGAAAAATATCACCGGTGTGACCGAAGTAAATCAATATTTCCTTACCAGCTTGTGAAATCCCAGCTTTCAGTAGTCAGAGTAGGTTCTCAAGGTGAATCATAGTGTCGTTCCAAAGAAACTCACAACTGCTTTTCGTTGCAGAATACACGTGGGCGTGTTCCGCCCTTGGCCTTAAAAAAATGTTGTGATTGCAGTTTGTCCACATTGTAAACGGCAAGCTAAACGTCAGAATACCACCAATGACTCTGGGTAATGTGGTAAGTGTGTCGTGAACGGTGTCATTAAATGACGTGGTGATACATTGAAAGCAGTCAGGGATTGTTATGACGTTGAGACTATTGGACAGATTATGGCTGGTGATGGTGTAGTTGCATCAGGCTTGGGATGGGGAGAGGAACTCAACTGCTGCACATGTGCGCTCATTGGGTGAGGGCTGCTGGATGACCAGCTGGTATGCAAAGAAGGCATGATTGGAATCGTGGGAACTTTTTTCAGTCTGAGAATATATAAAGTCACTTCCTTCAGATGAGTAATTACTGTAAAATGTTTAGAACCGTTAGCTGGATCAACTAGTCATTCTCAACTACTATTTATGAAGGACTTGTGTTATTTTGAGCCACCTAACATTTTCCAGCACAGAACATAATCTTTAATTTTTGAGTTAGCTTCATATTTCATCATTTGAAGCCTCTCAGTTGACACCACTCTGCTAAAAAAAATATATTTATTTCATAAATTAAAAACTCTTATTCAAATTAACCTTTAAGGAAGTCTTTACCTCCTTAAACATTAATGAAGAGTTCCTTATTAAAGACTAGGATCCAGGGGAGCATTGTCTGAAGAGGCAAACCAAGTAAATGTTTGGGACCCCAAAAACAATTTGGAAAAGGTGGCCCACAAATATCCATACATAGCTCTATTATGCCTGCCATGAGGGATGTTAGCATACCTGTCGGGTTATTAGAAACAGGAACAATAGGAGAAACATCAACACCATATTGGCAAATGATGTGATAATATTGAATAAATACATTGATTTTACTATATTCACTCTATGCAGTCGTCATGCACAATGTTCAGACTCCCAGCATCTATGACTAATGAGTTGACAAGTATTGTTTTCTCTTTTGTTCCTACAGCTATGTTAGGAATTCACAACGTACACATAATCTGTTATATCTGGTGAGCTGGTTGCCTCCAGATGATTGTCCCTCACTTTTTGAGTTTGGTTAACAAAATAAAATCTTTTAGAAAGTTAACAAACAATTCATCTGATAACTGTTGATATCTGCATACAAAATTCAAACACTAGCTGAGCATTCATCATCAATGTATCAGCAAACCAGAGCTGGGCTTTAACTTGGCTACCAGGGGCCCCTTCAGGGTTCTATTTTTCACTTATTTGTATATTTAAATGATTTTATCTGGAATGAAGCCTGGAGACAATTTTGGGATTTTTTTTAAATTACTCTTACACTTCCATTCATCTATATGATTTTCAAGAATGATTATTCACCCTTATGTTTCAAGAAATCATTATTATCTCGTCCTACTTCTTGTGACCTCCTGAATGATAATAGTATTGAATTTTTTTTACAGTTGCAGTTATTCTATAGAAGGTGTTGTTTATCTCATTAGACTTTATTTGGAGTTGAGCGTTGTAATTATAAAAAACAATTAAAGTGTTTAAGATGATCAGAGTAAATGCCATGTCAACTGGTTATTTAGTTACTTCCAAATGCACCTTGTATAATGTCAATAAAACAGATTCAATTGAAGCTGATGGAATTGATTTATTGTTAATTTACAGTGCCATTACAGATGCCATTTTCCTCAGGGTCCCATAAAGGATGGGTTTGGGGGCCCCCTGGGAGTCTAGGATCGCCACTGGTGGCAGCACAATAACCAATGGCAACACAGGCGCATTGTTTAGGCAACAACTCCTTTCAAGGGAAATTACAATGAGTTGCAGAGCAATAAATGACATTAAATAGAACCAGATTCAGTTCACTTTCCAGTTGCCACAAAACACGTGAAGTCATTGTTAGAATAAAGTGGGGGGGTGGGGGTGGGGGGGGTTCGTGCGGGTGAGTTGTTATCGCGAGGAACTCTGAAGCTTTAGAGGTGAAGTGAAGCGAGTGTTTTCTACAGCGACGCATCCAGAAGGACGTCTGCGGGCTTCCTGTGTCTTCACGGGAACACACACTCCACGTATAACAGCCCTAATCAGGAGGAATCTGTGCGACATTTGTTCTCCTGTTTGTGAATTGACGCTGATTTGTCCGCCCGACTGCGCATCTGGTGGGATCTCCTCTTCAGCACCTGGACAGCTCCCGGTCGTGGACCTCATCTTGATCATCGGGCACATGGAGTCCCTGGTGTGATTGTGGGGGAAGCCCTGCAAACCACATTATGCCTCCCTCTGAAATCATCATTGCCATTCCGTGAAAGTGTCGTCGCCTCCGCTGAAGGATGGTGCCGTCGGTCCGGTGTAGGTGTTGTCATCGTGCGCTGCTTTCCGGAAGGCGATACGGTTGCTTGGTCAACGCAAATTTAAGAGGAATCGCAGCCTGCACTCAGCAAGATTTATGCTTCCCTCACACCGATCATCTTCATCATCTGCGAGGAGGAAGATATCACCATCATCACTGTGAGGGCAAAGGAGTCACGACCACTCTTGTGCACAATGTAGAGCGTGGAAACATAAGAGGTTAGTGTGCGTTTGTGCGTCTTTTTTTTCCCAGTCGGTGATGATATAAAACGCACCTTGTTTTATTGCTGGGTTACAAAAAAAAATGGGAGTGTGTGGCCTCTTAGCACAGTGGGAAAATGTTGACAGCACCTCAACTGTTGGTGTGGTTTAAGTGACTGTAAATCAGCCAACCATAATGATTGATTGGTGTAATGAAATGGCTAAAAAAATTTTTTTTTAAAAACCCTTCCTTTGGAACAAGCATCTCCGATCATGACGCTGTAAACTGTGCTTCCAGTCATGAATTCCAACTCAGGAAGGATGCAGGTTGTGTTGTAGTAGTTGACAATAAATCCCAAGAAAACACACACCTTTGATCCCGCTTTGATAATCACCTCAGAAAGTGATGCATCTATTGGTATTTTGTCTGTTAACCTCTTTGACTTTCAGCTCATCTTTTGCCTGGAACAACCTTTATTCTCTAGAGTATTATGATAATAACTACATATATGGGTTTCTGTAGGTGGAAACAGTGTCACTCTCAGCATTTGGATGACCTGGGCTTATTTACCCTCAGTAGCATTTAATGTGCTGTGCTCCACTACATTGCTGCAGCTGCGAATGCTGACTCCTCACCTCCCTGTGTCTGAGGAATCCTTTGCTGCTCCTACCCCGACTCCATGAAAAACCGTGCAAATCATGAGGGTGTAAGCAAATGCATTGCAGCGATAATTCATCTCTTCCTGACAGCGGGTGTCTCTTTTAAAAACTGAGAAGCAGTTTTTTTTGTTTTTGTTTTTTTTTAGTTGGTTTCATGATAAAGCAGTGTTGGGTACGTTTTTGTGACTTTCCTTTCAAAGCAGCTGGAGTGGGCTTTCACTGAACGGACGTGGACATCAATGGCTTTCTATGCTGTGGCACAAAGAGCTAGCATTCTGCTGTACTTGCTATGCAAGAGGTGTGATGTTCCTCAGCCCCTGATTCACAGAGCAGAGTGAATATTGGAGGAGATTTAAAATCCACGACAGTTTACTGCTCACCAGGAAAATAGTTGAACAGAGCAGGGTTGAGTTAGAGCAGGAAAAGCCACGTGCATTGACGTTTCTTTGATGCTTTTGCAGGCGACTGCTAGAATTCTGAACTGCATATAGATATTTGATATATCTCAAAGGAGATGAGATATATTTATTCTGATCTTGGAAATAACAAGTATAAAACACCCTCCTTTAGGTTCATTCATTGCTTTTCTTGAGCTCACAATTGAGTCTCACAGTCTTCGCAGATGGAGTTTGCACATTATTTGCTTCATGATGCCCCTGTTTGTTTGTATTTCCCCTAGGTGTGGTAGGAGCCAGGTCCCTGCAGTGGTGAAATCACATTTCACACTTGGGGTCATTCAGTGTTGGACGTCTATTTGCAGCAACGAGACCACATCATGAGCAACCCTCAGTGAGTACAACACCCGCCAGAGTCTTGTTTGAACCGTGTCTGAGAGAGCGTGAAATCTTAAATCTCTATTTATGAGCACGCAGTCTTATGCAAAGTGCATCTCAGCGTGCTAGGATATGATTAGCAGAGTGGGACCTGCATATTCCCAAGCCCCTCCTTTGAATGACTTTGAGATCATCAGGAAAGTGGAGCTCGGCCTTGTCCAAGCGTCTCCGAGAGCGAGGGAGCGGACGGCAATCTCCAGTCTCCGCTGGCATGTCTTAGCATTCAGGAGGGACGCTCACTTGTCATCTTCCCTTATTAATAATTACTCTGTGTGTGGTCCTCCAGACAGGCCCTGCATTCTGATGACAACTGAGGTTGGGGCTAAGAGATGGCAAAAAGAGAGAGAGAGCATAGAAATGGAATGGAGTGGGAGGAGGTGCAGTGGAGTAAAAGGCGAATGCAAAACGGGTTTGGTCAGCTGCATCTTCTGATTAAAGGCATAGGATGCTGTCGCCTGTTGACGGGGATCTCTACTCAGTTCTCAGGACTTGCAAACCAGTAAAAATGATGGTTGAGTACAATTAAAACTAGATAACATAAAGAATGTGTTGACTAGATTCGGCTGGTGGATAATGGAGACTCTGTGAAGAGATAGAAGAGGAACTGTTATGGGGAGGGAGGCTTTTTGAGTTACCTTCACCCTCGCTATTTTAGACTGGTTGCTAGTGTAGATGTAGAATAGATTTAAAACAGTTGTTTGTACACCATCTGTCTACACGTGGCTCCGCGGTGCAATGGCGTTGTGCCCGGAGTATCCCCTGCCTCATGCCCCTTGTTGGATGGGATGGACTCCAGCAACCCGTGATCTGCGACAGCATAATAAATCCTTCTCTCTGATCACTCAGAGTCACCAAACAAGAGTTGTCAACATTTATACCCTCAGTTTAATATTGAAAATTCCATTTTTACTCCTATTTTACTCAAATATAGAATTTCTAGTCTAATATACGTGTTCTATATCATATGCTATATACAGTATGATTTTGTAAAAGCTTGGACACACCAGTGTTTGTTGTTCCAATTTTTTAAGAAAAATTGAGTGATTTTATTCATTGAATAGTGAAGTAGTTTTCTAAAGTTTAGTCTCTAGTCCGGCAAAATTCTATATTTGCTTTTCTTACTGTCAAAAAAATTACAAAGAGAGAAATTACACAGCTCTATTGTTGTGCTATTGCTGTTGGAAACTCATGACCGAGTCACACTGTTGCATTGGATAACATGTCTTAACTTGAGACTATAGTTTTGTTTCTGTCCATCCCATATCCTGTCCCGATTAGCACGTTAAATGTATTTTCACCTATGGCGGAAAAAAGTCCAAATGCACTATTACTGCTTTTTGATTAACTTCAGCAAAAGCCAGCAAATCTCAGCTGATTTAGGAAGTTTCTTGATTGTTTGAAAATATCAAAAAAACCTATTTTATGATAAATATGAGCAGTAATCAAGTTGGGCCTAAGAGAGGGTGAGAAAGCTGGAGCATATTCAGAAACATGTTCTTTGTGTTTGACATTTTACAGCACAATATAAAAATGCAGCGTAATGGCAGCTTTAACCTTTGACGTGCTCCATGTGGTCAGTCACTTGTTGCAGCTTTTCATGGGGCGTCTGCAGATTACATCTTAATGTCATTAAGTGTCATTTTCTCTCCATGCATCATGAGGCAATGTGGACACAACAGACTAAATGCTTTGGACAAAACAAACAAGAGAAATTATTGCTCAGATAAATAAATAAAACCTGAAATGATAACATTTAACACATGCATTAAACAATGGATTTCAAAGAAACAAAATGTAATAATAATGACTTGGGTTATTAGTGGTCTAATTCCTTCATGTCTGTTCCATTACCTCCGGTTACCATGCAGGTAGGTACGATATTAACTCTTCATCTTGACCGTTCACTATCAACCACTGTAATTTCCCATTAGACCTTAAAAGAGTGGGCATTGGCAAAAAGATCTGATCTTAATACACTGTTGTGTCAGACACTTTTCTCGGGGAGATGACTGTTGGAGCGGCTGCTGGGAAATGTGTCCGGGCCCTGTGTAAGGGATTTGGCACATTGCTCCCTCTTTCCTGATGATATCAGAGCCGTGAATCGCTGCAGACTGAGGAGTAACCAATTGTCCGTATACAAACTTATTGAGTAAGACAGAGCGGCTGTATTGTAGACAGCCGGCCAGAAATACCATGGGAGGGAGCGCTGATATTGACAATGACACCATCGTCCTCTGCAAACCTTCAGTACATGCTGAGGCAGCACTGAAGTGACAGAAACAGAGAATTGATTTCTCAGACTAGGTAACTTAAATATGATGCGACAGGCATCAATCTCATTCTTATAAATACTCTATTTGTGTGTTTCACCTGTATATGGAATCACACAGCATTGTGATGTTCATGTTTCAAGTTTGAATGTAGTTTTTATGATTTGTTTTTATGATCTCACACACACACACACTCTTCTTGTGTGGTCATGTGCGCTGAAGGTTGTGTGCTGTGTCAGAGGACGGGACGGTTACAGTTTCACAGCCACAGTGTGAAGATGAAGACATATTACTTTGACCTCACCACCGCTCATAAGACAGCCGAGTGAACTGCTCAGTCATCGCACACTTTTCCAGTCTGTTTGCGCAGATCAAATGTTGGTATTGTACATTTCTGATACATTTCTGATACATAAAAATTGGTCATTACACAGCAGATATTTCAATTCGCTTTAATCAAGAGCAACCGTAAGCGACAGCGGCAGGGACAAACTCCCTCATTGAGGAAGAAACTGGCAATATGACATCAGTGTAGACACAACTTTATTAAATACTTAATAAATCTATCAACCTTGTGTTTGGCTCATTCCTTTTTAATGCTATTAAATCCTATTATTTTTCTTGTACACTACCTAACATCCAGCATGGTGTGCCAACACAATAAAACCTAAAACTGAAATTTTAAAGAAGCGTAAACCTTTAACATATCCATTGTTAGCTGCAGTACTGGACAACATTATTGTGCCTTTGGGTCGATTCATTTTATTGAGTCTGTTCAGATTTAACCAAAATTACAAAACTTAACAATACAAAATTACATTAATTGAAGCTGTCATGAAAGAAAGTTTGAATAAAATTAGTATTGAGGAGTCCTCTGTGTGTGTGATCACATGCTAAAAACTGATTTTAATCAGCATTATTTTTAAAGCTGCTGTATTTGTGCACTATAACTACGACCTTAAGACATGGCGGCAAGAAGAGTAGCACTTTGAAGCATTAGAAGCATTGTTTCATGCCTCTTGGGTTGCATGATAAGCTTCAGTTGTTTTGTATATGCGTAGGATTTCCCTCCAGCCATGGATGCTCTATGTTAACCTTTCTCTTTCCTGTTCCTTTGCTAATATCACATAAAATCTCAGCCTTTAGAACATTGCAGAATGTCTTAGCATGCATTGTTGAAGTGAGGGGAATGTTCAGAAATGTAGCCTGTCTCTTTCCCCAGGATGGGACCCAGCCCCTCCACTTGCAGCGGCTCCTGGCCTGGTCTAATCTGGAAATGTGATTTTGATGCGCTAAACAGTTTGTCTCTGTCCAGAATGATTACTGTCCTTGTTACAGTTGGTCCGAGATGCCAAATCCACAGTTGTATGCACAAGTGTGCTTTGCGGTGATCGTGTTAACACATTGGCATTTTACCCACGAGCTAAAGGATCCGATATTAAAACGGTGGGAAAGGCTTTTTATATGGCGAAGGAACAAGCATTTGTGTTTCAAAGCCCTGTTGTGCCACGTTAAGATAATATAGTTAAACTGACTCTTGGTGTCCTATGAGAATAACAGCATAACCTTTACAGGGAGTCCATTAAACGGCTATTAGTCAAGAAGAACATTGGAAAAGAAGAAGACCTATTTTCCTTTCCGGGCCTGCTTACATTAACATTTAACGGGAAGGTGGGTCTGCTCAGTGATCTTCTGCTAACTTTTCCTCCCACTATGTATGGCCTCCAGCACAAAGGGTGTATATCTCACCAACCCAATCACCTTCGTTCCCTCTGTCTTGTAATCAATGCCTTTCTCCGCTGTTAAGCACTAAAGTTATTGATGTCTCCAAACTGACTGAACTGGGATGGCTGCCAAGCCCTGTGAGACTCCTCTTCCAGGGTGACCTCGCCTTCACTGCCATTGGCTGAACAGCCTGACAGTTTGTTCTTACCGTTGTTTTTATCACACTTTGCTACCTGAAGCAGTTTCTGAGGAACTTCAATTGGCTGATTCAAATCATAAGCACACTTCCAACACAGGCGTTGACTGTGGCTCACCCTCACACTGCTGCAGAGGACAGCATAATGCAGATGCAAATTGTCACTGCTGCATAATCAGACAAACACCGCAAACCCAACCGCGCGCCTGTGTGTGTGTGTGTGTGTGTGTGTGTGTGTGTGTGTGTGTGTGTGTGTGTGTGTGTGTGTGTGTGTGTGTGTGTGTGTGTGTGTGTGTGTGTGTGTGTTTGCGCCATAGGGCTCCTCCCCAGGCTGGAGCCTCGGAGCTGGAGGTAATCTCCCAGCAGGTGGAGGAGGACACCCAGTGTGTTGCTCCTGTCCAGCTGGTCAACTTCGCCTACAGAGACCTGCCTTTGGCCGCCCTGGACATATCCCTGGCTGGATCCCAACTCATCTCAAACCCAGATGAAGAGGATAACAGAGAGGGGTACGTCCCACAAATTCACCCAAACACACCACCAGCCGTTGCTCTCCACTGCTGCTTGATGGTTTGACTACAATCAGTGATTGGTAGCGGCTTGTGGCTCAAAATTTAAAAAAAAAAAATATTCAATTCATGTAAAGTTCACAATTTATACTGAAACTAAAGGAAACCAGACACTTTAATATGAACTTTTTGACAATTGTCATCATATATTTGCTGACGATAACACGTCTCTCCATCATTAGCCTGTATAATAAACTGTGACCTGTTGATTTATGTACCTGGTATTTGCTACCATGCTTAAAATGACACCAGAAATATGGCAGAGAATGTACCTCTGCTTGTAGTGACTCATCCATAATTAAGGCAGAATTGCAATTACTACAATCTATAATCTACCCTGGCAGAGTAAAGCTCTGCCGTCACTCTCCTGGCTGCTCTTTATTGCATATGATAATTACACCTGGCATTTTGAATCACTCCTCATTTTATAATAGAGTTGGAGAGTTGAGGACATTTTGGTGATGAATTTATTAGTGTCACCATGTTAAATGGACAATGTCTCCACTGATATGTTCATTACTGCTCAATGACGCCGCAGTTTCTCACTACCAGACAAGCTTCTCTTCATAATGTCAATTTCTGTTGGAAAACAAAGAGTGTTATTAGAAGCTGTAGCTTTCCTGAAATGTCAGAGCCCTGTGCTGATACCGCTGGACACTCTCATGTGACACCCCGGTCATGTGACACCCTGGAGGGATTCATGAAAGAAGCAATGTGAACTTTCTCTCTCATGAAACCATATAAACCATCACACTCCCTCTGAATACAGGAAGCTCGAGAGCGTTCAAGAAAACAATGTGTGATCTGTAATCCCCGAGCCTTTCAGATTGGAATTCCTGATTTGCAGGTCGTAGGCATTCCAAGACGCGCCGTCATCACAGTTTCACTCACGCTTCCGTTGTTTGGAGACTCCTTTGGAAAAAGCAACAGCGACAACTCCTCTTTGTGACTCATGAGTTTAACATCAGAGGAATGACACGAATGTTGTGTTGTGTGCCACAAGATTTTAAAGATTTTAAATTTAACAACACCACCGATCGCCCGAATGGACTGATTTCTATCTCTTGATATTTCCTTTAGCTCCGTAAACTATTTTCTATTGTTTGTTGGGGTGTGCCGTCACAGATACTCCTAATAAATACTACATTTCTGCTCTTTGTGTGAGAATGGAAGCAGACATTTGCCACCTCTTGACCTGTACTGCTGTGGCTTTAGGCTTTGTTTTAGTTGTTAGCGGAAGACTTTGTTTCTTCATCCACTACAATTTGGATTCCTTAGATCTTAGTTATGTGATCTTTGTGACTGTAACTTTACCCTGTGGTAGGAGACACATGAGCATGTGTATCTTCATATCAATTTTATCATAAAATTACCAATTTTTGGTCTGTAGAGTTTATATTGATCTCTGGACAGTGCTTTGGTTTCGATCCAGACAAGGGGGATGAAATATCTTTATTCCAATGGTCAGAGGCAGGATTAAAAAAAGGGCTCATTACTTGTAAATGGAGCCTCAGTGTAATTGGTTTTGTTTGGTTCCACTAGCTGTTAAAAGAGGAGCTGAAGAAATCACACCAGAGATGCGCATTTAATCTCGCATGGCAGCTTCTCGTGGCTCTTTATCAGGAGACGTAGGCGATTATGTAGGGGGTGGATGTTCTCCTGGACTACAAGGGGCACACGCAGTACTTGCAGATTCAGTGCAACACTGAGTTATATTAATAGATTTGGTTGCACTATCTCCTCTAGAACTAGCCGGAAAGGTCCAAGACGGGGGGAGGAGGGTGTTGTGATTGGTCATTTAGTTATTTCCTGATTTAGGTTATTCTATTATGCCTATACCTCTGTTTTTTAATAACGGACACATTTCCTTGCGTGATAAAGTATCAGGTTATTTCAGTGGGACTACATGCTTTGCATTGTAAGTATATTGCGATTAAGCTAAAGCAACCTAATCCTCATTGCATTACTCCTGTGTAACTGAATAAAGCCAGTCAGCAGACACACTGTATGCGCTTTCAACTCTTACCATCACAGTGGTTTTGCAGTCAGTTCAGAATGTTTCATGAATAAAGTTCACAAATGATTTTATGAAAGAGGAATGAAAATAAAAATGAACCTCTATAATTCTTCATTAGACCATATTGGAAAACGTAAATGGAATGAAATTTTATAGATTTTACTGAACTGTGCAGAGTTCAGGTGGTGCGTTGAGGTCCTTTAACTTCACCCTGAGCCTTTCTGACAATGTAGAGTCTACAGCCCTCGAGCCCCCGTCTCCAGATCCTGGCCTGTATATTCTGCTCTTGTTCCAAGTTATCATAGCTACACACTGCGTGCACACACTGAGAGGTACGAGGCGATGCATCAATGACAGATGGTTCATATGGGTCAACCTGTCTGTTTGACGAGAGGAGAGAGGAGACGGAAGGGATAAAGAGATGGATGGATGGTGTAATGCGAGCAGATGACCATCCTCCACATAGATCACAAGGAAAAGATGGATGTCATATCTATCCATGTTGGATGCTAGCGTGGGATTAACCCTGTGTTGTGTTGTAATGGTGGCAACAGCAGCTGCTAACTAATATGGTGTTGGTTGAAGTGTTAGATAAGCTGAAGTTTGCCTAGGCTAGCATATATTTATCCCATTACCCCACTACCATGGAGTGCTCAGTGAAATGAA
The DNA here is from genome assembly GCF_040054535.1 of Antennarius striatus. NCBI lineage: Eukaryota > Metazoa > Chordata > Actinopteri > Lophiiformes > Antennariidae > Antennarius > Antennarius striatus. The sequence continues at coordinate 9,987,244 of NC_090779.1, forward strand.
GTTCTTTATCCACCTTTCATTCACTCAGCTACGTTAATATAGCAGTAAATGCACACAGTCAGACCCAGGCTGACAAAGCTGAAGGTTGACATGAAATGGAACAATTAGAAAATGTAGACTACAGACTTAAGGACTAAAGGACCTTGCCAAAGTCTAGTATGAATCTTGGCAGCAGCAATATTTCATAGGGCTTTGGAGCCTGAGCCATGCTGTACCTGTTCTGTGTTGATGGATGTCTGAAAAGAGAGCAGGATTTCTCATTTGTCTTTTCTCCCCTCCAACTCTATTTCAAACACACAAGAGGAACCGTCCTCTCCATCAAATTGGCTCTCTAGCCTGGCACCATGTGCGACACAATAGATGACATTTGAGTGCGGGGTTTGAGGGGTTTGTTAATATTCACAGACATGCAAAGTGTGAGATTGCTTTTTAGGCTGAGAGCGAGAGAGATCAAGTGTCCTGGTGAAAACCCATTTATCAGGGACAGCGTGTCTGCTGCTCTGCACATGGAGCCCCATCCATCTCCATTTGCTTAGTATCTACAGCTCATTTCTCTGGCAAAGACCAGCCCCGACTCCCCCCCTGATATGTTATAACCATGGGGTGGGATGCAGGGAGTTGTAACGGATTTCCTTTCCTGTTGCACTGGAAGGCCGAATACAAATTTTTTTAAAAATGAAGTGTGCTTATTAAACAGAAAGGTTTAATAATCAATTAATGGGATTAGTAATTAACCCTTTCGATGAAATTGTTCTATATAAATCAAACATTTTTTGTAAATTTCTCAAACGTAAGACTGTGAGAGATTAATACTGGTAAGACAGTGAAGCTCTGTGATGGTGTGTGTGTGTGTGTGTGTGTGTGTGTGTGTGTGTGTGTGTGTGTTAGTGTGTGTGTGTGTGTGTGTGTGTGTGTGTGTGTGTGTGTGTGTGTGTGTGTGTGTGTGTGTGTGTGTGTGTACACACTCGATCACTTTTTCATTTTATTCAGCGCACCGCCTCACACAGGAAAAGATTTAGCTAGATTTACGGCATTCCAGTCAGATTCCCCACCTGCACTAAATGGAACGCCTCCTGAGTGTATAAAGGCAGTCCAGGAGAGTTTGAACAGCCTGAATGAGATGGAGCCCTGCAGGCTCCGGTTATGAGTAACCAGCAGGTGTGCACCGTTCTTTTTCCCCTGTTTGAGCCTGCTGAGCTCAGCAGATTGGTATGAATTGGTTGAGGTTTATAGTGGAGGAACCATGGGACTGAGTAGTCGTCCGTACAGAGAGACAGATGGACTGAATTGAGTTATGTCATTCCAACATACCTGCTGGAGTGTCTGACATTGTCCCTGAGCTTCTCAAAGCAGGTAACATTCAGTTTCAAAGCTTTTCCCTGTGTGTTTATTTGTAGATTAACAAGACGTCTGCCATTGAAAGAAGAACATGCTTTAAATGTATAAATTCACCATAATAAGCATATAATCCATTAATATCACAAAGACACTGATTGGTTGCTAAGGGTGTCCAAAGATGAATTTGAGTCACACACTGTTTATTTTATTGTATTTCACCTCTATGTAATCAAGATGATCCACTAGGATGAACAAGTTGTTTTTCAAGGGAGACGTGGCCAATAGGCAACAATTACGAAATTACACAGTAGAAAATTGAACAATTCTTTTGTGGGGTTGGTCTCAGGAACTCACATTTTTTCATTTAAAACTACTAATTTCATGTTAGTTTCCAGCCATTCTTCAATATATTCTATGCTAAAGGTGCGAAAGGCCCTTGCAAAATCAGTACAGACATACAGAATCATGTGAATACCAGGACTGCAATGAGAATGAAACACACAATGGTTTGTCAACGCTTTACAACAGGTAACGAACCCAAGAGAATCCATTTGGAAACATTCAGCAGAAGCATTCACATGCAAAAGATCAGTGGGATTCAACACGACCTTTAGAAATGAAAGTTAAAAACCCAATTTCAGCCTCTGCGTTTCTGCACAGGCAGTGTGAAAGTGAAAGCATCGAGGTCATACACGTGAACCACCTCTATTTCATTTCCCTCAGAGCGGTCACTGAAGGGATACCCTTTCTGGAATTAGAAAAACATTTTCACGTTTTAACGTATTTTTCTCTGTTTATTTCTTGATATTGTCGCATATCGGAGAAGGAAACATGATTCTGTGACTGAACTACCGACACTGTTGTATTGAGTAAATTATATCCTTACAGTTACGACCACGTGGCCTAAAAATTTAATAACCACTGTACTCAAATTGGTTTTAAAACACTTGTAGGGTTTTCATCCTAAAACTAATCACAGTTCTTTAACAGAATAAAGTATTTGAGGTATGTTTGAATGATCGATTAGCCCTGCGGCCTGGTGATCTGAGTTGTGGTCGTGTCAACAGTCTCACCATGATTGATTGTTTTGAAAACAAATGTAATGGTGTGGCAGTCACCACAGGTCTGCACCTTAAGGTGCTAGAGTTTGTTTTTTTTACTGAGCTGTTGTTCTGTTGTAAGTATGCAATCAAGATATCGATCAAGAGTCTCAATCAATTATTTAGCGCCCATTCTGAACGGAGCAGCTCATTCAGCGTGACACTGTTTCAGGCTGTCCTGTGCAAATATTTGGAGGGTGAGTTGAGCGCTTGTGCAGCTGTTTGCTGTGTGTGTGTGTGTGTGTGTGTGTGTGTGTGTGTGTGTGTGTGTGTGTACATGTTGCAATCAATAGCTCCGATGGGTTGATAGAATCCTTCAGACTCATTCCTTCTGAATACATTTCTCCCCTCTAGATTCCGTCCCTCCTCTCACCGCTCCATCTCTAAACTCACATACAAACGGAGCAACACCTCTGATTTAATTTACATTTAACTTGTAGTTAATTAGTTTATTTTATTTTATCTTGTCCCAATTACTGGTGTTGGTATACAGACGGAGATGCTCCTTAGGATAGTTTCTCCACCTAAGTGGGACAGATGTGAAGCTGTTACTGGAGCTGAAGCTCTTCCGTCAGTAGAGCACCTCCACTCCCTCCTGATGTCTTCGTCCACTTTGTCCCATCTGGTCTCTCTCTGTCACGGCTTCTGCCTCTGGCATCGTATGGAGCATGCCTTCACTTCCATTTCTGCCCACTATTGATCAGCCTCGTGATCTAATCCCCTCGCCGTGCACTGCTGTCGGGCGCTCTTCGATCTTCCCTCGGTGTGTTACGTCTGCTTTCGCCGGCCTGTTGATATCTTTATGAGCCTGTCCACGCCACAGGCCGCCCCACACTGGTCCTTCGTTCTACACACACACTGCTCTTAATTGTGTAAGTGTGATGTTTACACAAGACCAGCCTTGAAGGACTTAGCCACAATTCGATCCTTTCCCACCTTAAGGTGATTGTCTTTGTGGGTCTGCCCCACTGCTCCCACAGTCCACAGCACCACCTCATAAATACTTCAGGTCCTCAGTGTTCAGGGTTTAAAGTGATTTCCCTAAAATTAAGTTTCTGATCTTGGAGTAATCCATCATTGCCATTTACCGTTCTACTAGACAGGGTTTTTCTTTACAGTTTTATTGAATTAGTACCTTTTCTGCCTGGCTTGTGGGAGAGGTCTGAATGAATTATGATTCCACACAGAATGAGTTAAATTATACTTTTCAGTCCTAGAGGGAAGCGAAGCGTTTCCTATGCTTGTCCTGCTCATTCCATCTTTTAACTAATGGTCAGCCAATGTCCGTTGACTTAGTGTTCGGGGTATCATTTGGTAAATGTTTCTTTTTCTTGGCTCTCCTCTCCTGACCGATGGGGTTTGACATTGTTTCTGGGAACAAATCGTTGCTGGGGATGGTCTCTGCTAATGAGACCATTACCCTCCACCACCACTTTGTCACCCCAGGTGTAAAGCTGCTAATCTGATGGCATTGGCTGGTATTGAGGTTTTTTGCAGAGAGTTGAGATCACCGGTTAGCCTCTGGGAGACCAGTGACAACATGACCGAGCTCCACTCTCTCTTCTGACCTTTGTGTAAGATAGCGAGGGCGTGTGGCTACGCCGGAGGTCCGGCCACAACCACAGAATGATGCCATCCTTCTCTCTATTTTATAGAGAAAAGGATATTTTTTATACTTTTTTTATTCTATATTTTTTTCTGTATTCTCTATCATGCTGACCATGACTTTTTCACATTTCCAAGTCCCAGGACGACACCACCATTATAAGGTATAAGGACATTACAACTTCAGAAGGTAAATCCAGACTTGTCATTTGAAGACATTTAATGAATGATGACTATTAGCTGAAGTACATTTGGTCACATTTATATACAATGTTAATATTAATTAGTTTTATAATCCTCTTGGCTGTTTCAGACAAAACTACATGTGAAAATTGCATCAATTAAACTAAATGATTTATCAGTTGAATTATTCTTCGCAGCCCTATATCCACAATCATATAGCTATAGGATATTTTAATCTGTATGATCTTCTGACTGCTGAAATACGTCCTCTTTGGAATTCTGCTCCAGCATGGTGAGTGCAGTACAATTATTACCAGTAATAGGAATGAAAACTAGAAATTGTCCCTGAACTTGATTTAAATTTCTGTCATTGTCTACCCCATGCTCCCCTCCTTCCTCTTTGGCTCTGTCCGGTTCACTTCTGGATGAGTCCCAACGTCTTTGAACCTTCTCCACCCAACTTCCCCTCTCAATATTTGCCTCCACCAAGGAGAGAAGAGAATTAACCGCATCATCTCTTGTCCATTGCCCGTAGCTTTTGTCCAATAGGGTGCAGGTGAAAACGGATAATGGCCATCTTCAAAGAGACATGACGCCGCGCTCAGTGCTGGCTCTGAGTAGCTGCTAAACCAGTCGTAGGATTCATTACTAACTGAAATGTCTCCCTTGTCTCGTCTTTATCCTGTTCTCTCAATAACCAGCCAGCCATGCAGCTGGCAAAGCATAAACATTACCATGGAAAAAGATGAAGGCATTTTCATTCAGTTAAGCAGTCATTTCGTTTTTGGCTGTGTGAGACTGCACCATCCAGATGGTGCACTCACAGCTCTACTGCCACGCTGGGAGAGCTGCATGATTTAGTGGGCCAGATAGCATGTCCTGCTTTCAAAGAACAGAGCCAAGGGAACTAACTACCTGCCTGGATTTGAGCAAAACAGTCAACCAGATGCCCATTTATCCAGCCAGTCGCCAACTAGTCCTGAAGCAGCAGGGAAGTGGATGAGATACTGGATTTGAATTCCTCCAGTTACATATTTTATTGATATTAAAATTATAGATCTGTTACCAAAAAAAAATTCCTGAATCCTAAATTTACAAAACAAATAAATCTTTATAAACACAACCCTCCATGCTGAACCTATGATGACAGGTTTGAGCATCTGTATGGATGTTTTGATGATTCAGTCTCTATTGCTATTTCTGATGAAACAAAACCAAAGACTTAAGGCTTAACTACGATTGAATATAATCTGTTTCTGAAAATACGCACAAGCAAATAAGTAATTCTCATAAATAGACGACTGGGCTTGGTGATGCATGTGGGAAGAGCTTTAATGGGAAAAAAGGGAGGCTGCGGAAAAGGCCAGAAAGAATGAGGACATGAGGAAAGGGACAAAGAAGCAATAACACCATGGATTCCTGAGCAGAATTACTTCATACTAATACGTCTTCGCAGCGCCAGCAGAGCATGTATTTATGCTTCACATTTCATCCAACAGTGTGCATTACTGTCAGAACATGCTCTGAGTCTGTACGTAGAACAGTACCCTCTGCTGAAAAATATTTAGAAGAACATTAATATGAAAAGGAACAAAGCCAAGGTTGAACACGCCTTTCCTGTGTTTTATTGATATGACCTCTACTGCTGCACGTCAAATCAACACTGGGTCTCAGTATTTTTAAATAACACTCACATTTATCAATTTACCCATGGTCCACCTAACCCTTTCCCTCTTTTTCTGTCTCCCTGTCTCCAACCGTCAGGTCAAACTGGTTGAAGCCGTGCTGTGGGCGAAGGGCGGCGCTCTGGCAGGTCTGCCTGCTGTCGGCGGGCTTCAACTGTTTCCTGGTGGCCTGCGTCATTCTGGTGGTGGTGCTGCTGATGCTGGAGCTGCTCATTGACACAAAGCTGTTACAGTGTGAGTGCCTGAATGGTCTGATGACACCTGAGATGATGGGGATGAGTTCTGAGTAGTTTGTTCAACTCATTGTTTTAAGATCTTGACGCGCAATAGCGTTCCCGGAGCTGGAGAAAAGTGGACCGATCAGCATAATTCTTCAGTAATTATTATTACAAATCCCAATGTAAGCTTAGACTCTGGATGCATGACAAAGGAGTTTGTTCACAAGAACTTAATTAACTCAGAATTTGAGCTACTGACGGATCCTGTTCGACTTAGTCTGAGTGGCGTTTTTGGCAAGAAGATTAAATAAAGAAAGAAGACAAATATAAAAAGAATTTATCACATTGTCACTGAAATCTGTTAATAGCCTGTACCTGGTGATATAACGGGTAACAGCTGCCACTAACATATCGGGAATGAGTGTAGCTCACAGCTTTTATTTTGAAAAGCTGCCTTCATTTTTTTTCATAGCCAATGACAACATGAGTTGTAAATGATAGCAACAGACATTAAGCAGTGACACATCTTTGCTATACAATAAGCTATGATGTAATAATATAAAATATTATTCAATACTACTTACTGCCTGGAACTAGGCCAATAAATTAGACAAGCTGATATGTAAGCCAATACTGGCTTTATGTGAGATTTATTGTTATTGTTGTATATAACAGCCAATACCAGTCATTTAGAGAATGTCTCCATTAGTTTGTCTGCTGTAATATACAGTAATTCAGCTTTTTGATAACAAAATATGAATAGATGTGACACATGCAAGCATGTAGAGAAGGCCTGTAAACGTTATCTGCTAATTTAGTCTAAAGTCTATGCTGTATGATGAGCCTGTGTCACTGATGATCAATCCAGGGATCCAGGGCTCCGATCAATCACGGTGTGGGGAACGTAATCCTCCCGTTAGCTTTGCTCGCTGGACACAACATGTGAGGCCTCGCCTTCATCAACATAATCTGGCACGGCGGAGACAACCTCATTTATCATAAGAGGACGATCAGGGGCTGTGACCTGTCTCATGTCGACGGGGGTGGGGGGGGTGAGTGATGAACACATGAAATGTCGCTCCAGCAGCATCAGATGCATTCAAGTCCCCCCCCCCCCCCCCCCTCTGAAAGACTGATGGGACGGGTAGACAAAGGAAAATTAAGACAAATGCGTCAAGGGAGATTAGTGGACAAAGAAATCCGGCAGTGCCGAGCTAGCTGGTGGATGATTGTGGGGAAGACTGGAGGAAGATGAATGGCCTGATGGACAGATCACTGAACACGGCAAATAAAGACAGATGGAAGGAGAGGCGATGCATGAAGAGGAATGCTTCAGCTGACAGCAAGGGTGTTTGAGACTGTCCACAATTAACCTGATGAATATGGAAGGATGTGGACGCACACGTGCAGCATGTCGTCAGTTCATGTGTTGCATCGTGCCGTTGTTTCTCATGTTCAGTATTCCCCCGTCACAGAAAACATCTCTAAATACAGCGAGTTATTCTGTTGTTTTTTTAATTCCTACAGTTAATAATGCGTTCCAGTTTGCCAGCATCATCCACTGGATCAGCCTGGCTATTCTGTCCGTCTTCTTCACTGAGGTGAGTTTCCCCTTCGTCCCGCGTCGGAGCGGCTCTGCTTACAGCTGATGCAGCGATCTGGTGATTAGAGCTGGGGTGTGCAGAATGTGGGGCCGGATCATTACTTTACCCCATGAAACACCTCCTGCCCTCTGTCACAGCTCCAGCAGATTCTGATCAGCAGAGATGAACTTTTACAACTAAGGTGCACATTAGTGTTGTGAAACACTTTTCACTGTCATTCTTACAGACGACACGTGTCGCTCCCCCACCCCCAGCACACAGAATTCATGATGGAGTTAGAGATTTTTCTGTGCTCTTAGTTTTTAATAGTTCCAAGACCGCATGAGAACAATTGATTGTCATCCCCCACCCCCACACATACATTTAGTTTGCTATAACTTTGAACTCGAAATGCGGAGGCGGAGATTTAATTTTCAGGACATGTATTCTCTGATTTCTGCTGTGGTGACATCTTGGATATCTGAAGAGAATGGGGCAACTATTTTTCAATTGATCAAGTAGTCAATTAAAAGAAACAGAACATGTTGTTCATTAAATTTGCTGTTTTTCACCGTTTGAACGTAAGATTTTGCTGTTTTTTGTTTGAGAGATGGAGAATCTTCATGTTTATGGCTGTTGGTTGAACAAATGAAGCATTTAGTATCATCACTTTGGGCATCATGAGAAATTTTTGTTTATTTTTTGACACTTTGCAATTACTACAGTATTTTCCGCACTATAAGGTGCACTGGACTATAAGACGCACGTATTCTAAAACGTTTCCATATATAAGGCACACTGGATTATAAGGTGCTTCTGATAATAAGGCGCACCTTCAATGAATGGCCTTATTTAGAACTTTTTTTATATATAAGGTGCGCTGGATCATAAGGTGCATTGTCAGTTTTTTAGGTGCGCCTTATAGTGCGGAAAATACTGTACTCACCATGAAATCAACTGTCACCTTAATCGATAATAGGAATCATCATAAGTTATATCTTTGGACTAGGAGATGTTTATAGGAGTAAAAAGGAGAAATGTTTGCTGCATCAACACATGGAGCTAATTTCAATCTTACTGCCTGTCATGTGTACGAATATGTCATTGTCGAATTACCCGCAGATACATGAGGGGATTCTAAATCACAACCAGATGTACCATTTACTTGGACTGTCGGGTTTCCTTTTATTATTATTATTATTATTATTATTATTATTATTGTTATTATTATTATTATTATTATTATTATAGCTACCCAGGGAGGTGGGCATCATGCAGCCCAAGTCAGTGTTGTCTTCCATCATAGCATGAGTGTAACCTGCTCTCTGTCCCTCTGTACACCTCAGACGGTGTTCCGGATCGTGGTTTTGGGAATATGGGATTACATCGAGAACAAAGTAGAGGTAAGCTCCCGTTAGTCCTGTTAGGGGGGGGCCTCTTCCATTCCCACAGTGTCACTATAAAAGCTACAGACATAATACTAACCGTGTGTGTGTGTGTGTGTGTGTGTGTGTGTGTGTGTGCGTGGGTGCGTGCGTGTGTGCGTTACCGCAGGTGTTTGATGGAGCTGTCATCGTTCTGTCTCTGGCCCCCATGGTGGCCTCCACAGTAGCCAACGGCCCCAGCAGCCCCTGGGACGCCATTGGTCTCATCATCACACTGCGCATCTGGAGGGTCAAGAGGATCATTGATGGTGAGGGTGGGAGGGCCTGTGGGGCGGATGTCCCCCGCGTTCCCTGTCCTTTACTGTCAGGTCACAGAGATAGATACAGCTGTGTGCACTCTGCATTATGTCAACTATTTTATTATTTTCCATCAGGAACAATGAAGGACACCTGTAGTAGGGAAGTTCTGGTTCAATGTAAACACCATATCTGTTACTTGTAAATGATTTTGTTGTATGGGAACATATAAGATGTTACATTTATTTATTCTGAGGAAGTTGTTTTATAGTGCAGTGCTAAAATTCAAACGCAGATACCTGATGTGATGGTTAATAAGTGGGAGAACTGACTGTGACATTGTTCCAGCATATGTGCTGCAAGTGAAGGTGGAGATGGAGCTGGAGATCCAGCAGTATGAAAAGGCCAAGGCGGTAAGGGAAGAGCAGCTTGACCGGCTCACCCAGATCTGCCAGGAGCAGGCGGTGAGTGCTTCAATCCGTCCGCCTTCATTTGGTCTGCGGTGTGTGGCTTCATGTAACCAACAGAGGGCAGCAAAGTGCTATCAAAGAAAAGAATCTGCACTCCAAAAGACCTAACTTGCTCTACTGTGATTACATTTCATCACCAGATAATACCATTACAAATGTCTGGTGGAGATCAGATAGCTGGTACTGTGCATCATTTTAGCACAATCTATTTTCTTCAATTTAGTAATGGTAGTTACTCAGGCTGAAGAAAGTGTCTAACTTTGTATGTATGTATAAGATGTATGTCTGAGAGTAACACTGTAATATTAGAGAGGCTGGTAATGTCTCCTCCTGAACGTAATGGTGAACTGTGATGTCAACAGTGCAGCTATGTAATCAAACAGTGATTATAATATGCACCAAAAAAAAGGGTTTGGCATTAAGTTGAAGGAATATTAGTAAGTAAAAGTTTTTAGGGTTTTGGTTTTCTTTCCTTTCAGTTTGAAATCAGGCAGCTGAGGGCCCACCTGGCCCAGCAGGACCTGGATCTGGTAGCAGAACGTGAAGCCGCCATGCAAATCCATCATATGTGGGGTAAACAGAGCAGTAGTTTCCAGGAGGTGGACGGACTGGCCTCTGGGACCTCTGAGCATCACGGGCCAGCTAAAGCTAGAGAGCCCAGAGGACCACCAGGTAACATCTGCAATAACAAACTTCATTGTACTTGAAGCTATCAAAGACCCTGGGGGGAGTGGGGGGGGGGTCTAGGCTGCGCTTCCTGTAGGAAACAGTGTCCACACAGATTGAATAGTTGTCTCAGTAATAGTCTCAGCACATTGAGTCTTTTTAGTAGAGAGATGGATGGAATGAGTCTGAGTCAAACTGGAAGGTCCAAAATCTTTGTGTTGTTTACAATGTTTACTAAAAACTAGAGAACACTCCAAGAGCGCATGATGACGATGAATCTGCATTTTCTCAGCTACATAGAACTCTCCAGGACCACTGCTCTGATTCGCTCTAACTTTGTGGAACATCATCAATTGTCCATGTTTGGGTATTCTTATTTGATTAGACAGTTATTATTTCTCTATGCCATTGTGGAAATATTAACTTTTAAGTCTGTCAGTGCTGAAGAAAGTAGACAAGTGACCTAGAATCTGTACCTGCACCCAGAGTTCATCCAAAGGCATTGACAGCTTCTTGAGATATCATGCAGACAAACAGACACAGACAGACAGACAGACAGGCGTGGCCTCCTGTCTCTGTCTAACTACCCTCCAGCTCTTTTTGTCAGAGGTTATGACATTTGGGGCAGCACTGATCTGACGTCTCAAAGGAATGCGACACGTAGACTCGTCTACTTTCAGGCGCCTTCATAATTATTAAAAGTTAACCATGGAAGTTGTTTAACAGGCGCTAAACCTGATATTTCTTCGAGTAGTTAACAATCTGTCACTCTGGAGCTCAGTGCTGGAGGGTATTAATAGTGGACATCACACACAGTGTGTGTGTGTGTGTGTGTGTGTGTGTGTGTGTGTGTGTGTGTGTGTGTGTGTGTGTGTGTGTGTGTGTGTGTGTGTGTGTGTGTGTGTGTGTGTGTGTGTGTGTGTGTGTGTGTAGGTGTGTGTGTGTGTGTGACCTCTTCTCAAAAACATTCGTCTCACAATCCACATCAGAATTCTGGTGCCACATCTAGATGGACTATAAACCTTTCACACAGTGACAGGTCATAACTTACAGGGCTTAAAGCAACAAAGAGCTGTCAGAGCAGGTGATGTCAGGGCTCACTACGCTGAGGCTTTTTCTTTATCGAAGCTATAAATCACAACGCGACCTGCCATGCTTCTGAGTTACGGTGTTTCTAGTCCTTTTAACCAGGGCGGCTCCTCATCCTCTCATGTTGTATTGATCATCCTGAGATGGTCCCTGTCACCGTTTGGAACAATGAGCAGCTCCTTCTTAAGAACCAAACATACATGAATACCAGCCAGTCCTCTGGGACCTTGGATAGCACTTAAGAGAAACACTTGGACTGATTAAGCATCTGGGAAGCACATCCACGCCAAGTGTTGCTCATTCAGGGAAAACAATGTGTTGACTGTGCTTTTAGTGCATCAACAAATAAATAACAATAGTAATGGCTGACTAGTTGTTCATCATGAAGATGTGTCAACAATACTGATAGGCTTTGGAATATTTGTCACACAAAGCAAACACTTTGAGACAGGACACATTATGTGGACCCATAAATGTGAATAATGTTGGTGTGTTTTACATTTATTTTACAGTTTATAGATTAAATGATTAGCTGCAAATTAGCCAATATTTACTCACATATTTACACACTCTCCACCGAATGCTCAAGGGTTCGTGGGAGTTTGGCCAACCTGTCCACATGTGCTTTATGACTCTGGAGAAGGCATTCGATCATGTCCCTCGTAGAATCTTGGGGGGAGTGCTTTGGGAGTATGGGGTCCGGGGCCCTTTGCTGAGGGCTGGCCGATCCCTGTATGACCGAAGCTAGAGCTTGGTTCGTATTGCCGGCAGTAAGTCAGACCTGTTCCAGGTGCATGATGGACTCCAGCAGGGCTGCCCTCTATTACCGGTTCTGTTCATAATCTTTATGGACAGAATTTCTATGCGCAGCCAGGATCCGGAGGGAGTCCAGTTTGGGCACCAAAGGATTTCATCTCTGCTCTCTGCGGACGATGTTGTCCTGTTGGCCTCATCAAACCTGGACCTTCAGTGGCACTGGGACGGTTTGCAGCCGAGTGTTACACGAGTGGGATGAGGATCAGCACCTCTAAATCTGAGGGAGGAGCTCGGAGTAGAGCCGCTGCTCCTCCGCTTCGAGCGGAGCTAGCAGAGGTGGCTCGGGCATCTGTTCCGGATGCCTCCTGGACGCCTCCCTGGAGAGGTGCTCCGGGCATGTCCTACTGGGAGGAGACCTCAAGGAAGACCTAGGACACGCTGGAGGGACTATGTCTCTCGGCCTGGGAACACCTCAGGATCCCCCCAGAGGAGCTGGAGGAGGTGTCTGGGGAGAGGGAAGTATGGGTATCCCTCCTGAGACTGTTGCCCCCGTGACCTTGCCCCGGATAAGCGGTTGAAGATGCATGAATGGATTTACACACATATGCTGTCTATTGTTTTTAGTCAGCATAACCTTTAGTTATACTGTATGTTTGCTCACGATTACATAATAAACTATTACATATTTGTTCTGTGTAATGATTATAAAACACATCAAACAGTAAGGATTACTTTGGAAGCTCTTAGTACCGCAGGGATAAAGAGACGCTACCTGTTTAATATTTTAAATGGAAAATGTGACATAAATTTCTGATATCTTTAAATTGTTTCATTCCACCTACTATGAAATATTAGGATTTTTTTTAGCTCTTATAAGTTCTAGAAAAAGGAACCTAATGTAGAATGTCTCACTGCTGTCTGTAGAACCAGATTTAAGTCTGGTGTCTGCTCACACACTGATTGTGGTGCTGCAGTATGTACAGTTTGTGACAATAGTCTTTCATCCCTTTCAGATCACCATGGTCAAGATGACATGAACAACTACATCAGCCAGTACTACAGCGAGCCGAGCAGCGGTGAGCCACCAGATCCGGCTTCACTCTTCTCTGAAGCCCGTTTAGCAGTGCAGTATTTACAGACCGTGTGTGTCATGTGCTGTTCATTCAGACATGGGGATCCCAGACCCTGCTCGAGTCATCACCACAGCTGCCATAGATGTGCACCTGCCTAACAACCCCAGCCAGCTTCCCTCCTCTCTGGTGAGCGCCGACGCTCTGACATCAAGTCGCTTGCAGCGCACCGGCAGCTCCGTCAGCGAAGCCTCCACCACCACGGTGTCCCGCTCCAGCTTCAGCGCCCGCCAGCACAGCATGAGCAGCCACACGCTGGGCTCCACCACGGACTGCAGCTCCACGGTCCGTGAGGCCTCCACCTCCACAGACTACAGCGATCAACGCTGCTACCCTCCGCCCTACAGCAGCCCTCTGGCCCTGGGCACTCAACCACGAGGGAGTCCCAGCGCCGTGGTGCAGGAGCTGCTCTCCTCTCTGTCTGAGGACTCCTGCCTGACCCAGAAGGGCCTGGACCCCGTGAACCTGAAACCGCCCAGTCCGGTAGGGTCCACCAAAACCAGCCCCGAGTTGGAGCACAGGGTCAACATCTACAACAAGAGGAACCAGGAGAGCAGAGTCCGGCTGCACTCCAAGCCCCTCATCCACCTGCAGGCCAACGAGCCTCTTCTGGAGGAGAAGTACAGGATGATGGATGCCGTCGACGCTCCGGTCAGCCGTCTGTCAGAGACATAGAACCGACCTGCTGACCACCGTCTCTACATTAACCACAAACATGTACATTCTACTCAACTCTGGTGTTACTTGGAGTCAGCGATTCATGAACGGTGTGTCCGTCAAGTCTGTTTGAATATTGGGACTTGGCCAATGAAACTTACCAGAGCAGCACAAACACAGAGGACACGGAGGATTGGAGGGGGCTCCAACTTTCAGGAATTGACATTCACAAAAAGCATTTTCTAAAGTTTTAAGAAAACTTTTACCAAAAGAACCCAGCGACGGGGTTCCAACCCAAAATATTCAAAACATGTGCAGAGAAAAAAAAATGTAAACCTGGATTTTAAGGTTATGCTGTGATTTTTGGAAGGTTATTATCAGTAAAGGGAAGGAGAAACCCCCCCCCCCCCCCCCTGCAAGCAGTAATAATTTTATTCAGTGCGGGTGGATCAGCTGTTTCAGTCAACAGTCTAGTGTCTCCAAACTCACAAAGAAGAGTCCTCTTAGGAGACTCCTGCAGGGTACTTAAAATCAATCTTAACTACTTTCTAATGTTTGTCTTTCTATACTAGTAATGTTAACATTTTTATCTAAATTATGAGAAAATGGAACGTGTCAGACTTCACCACAGGTCAGTTTTATCCAGGAGTCATGACTGGACTTTGACACAACACTGCAACATGTCCAAATTGATTGAAAATCTATCCGCAAATGGATCTGATTTCATTCAGGTTTTAAATACGGCCTTTTTTTTCTGAATTTAACGCTCAGATTCTATAAGTATCAGGGTGGTTTTGATCAAATCACATTCAAATAAAGGGAACTCATGGCAAAATAAGAAAACTATTGCTTGTCAATTTAATAATATTTCCCAAAAGCATCTTGATTAGTCCACTCTGAATATGAACAAAGATCAGAGGTCTGAGTCAGGCAGGCAGAGCCAAAGATTTATTTTACTGTTACAGAAAAATTAAATAGAAATTAACAACAGTAGAACTACAGATTTCAAAACTCCTATTCCATGGGTAGCACACTCGTACTCCCTGATAGTTTAGTTGTTAATTATTTTAAAAAAACAAGCCTTTTCTTTTATTGAGAGGTTCATTAAGGCAGTCGCTCCGTGTTCATGGGGTCACTCGGCATTCTTTACTGTGTGATGGAACTTTGTTGGGATATTGATTCTTCTCACTTGTCCAGTGCTGCAGTCATCTCAGGAACAGCCTAAGGAGATACCAGTGCAGAAACATTAAATCGTTTTCCAAAATCTTAAACCAAACAAAGCAAATTTTTGGTGTTTCGAGGACGTTCAAATCCACTTTAAATTCTTCATTCACATGGTATGAGATCACCTAGAATAACATTTTCCCTCCCAGATTATTCCATACAATGAGGCACCTGGTCAGAGAAGGAACAGACCATAAGACTTTGGTCATTTGGTTTGAAAGACACAAAGATAGAGACTACGAAACGATTCAAGTGACACAACTGAACTCGGGCATCGGATGATGCCCGAGTTTGTTCAAGGTATCAGTTGTCCGTTTGGCAAAAAAGTAAGAAAGCCCATCCATTTTAATCAGCTACATGAGGAGTGATCACATGTAAGGTGATCTCACCCAGTGGGTCACAACTCGACTGCCACTAGCTGTTACTACTAACCACGTATGCAGAGTTGGTCCTGACACCTGGGCCGCTTGTGCACCGATGAAGGACTAAATAAAACATGACCAACGGGACACACGTGAAAATATGACCTGCTGATGGACCCCCACGACGAGTCCTGCCAACACTCTTGGCTCACTACACCCCGAGTAGCAGCCCGATATACAACAACGCAACAGAGTGTGTAAACGACCTGGCGTGTAGGACGAGAGTACAAAAATGAAGCCATGCTTTCAGGAAGGCCGTGTTGTTTTTCATATCTTCAGAGATGCTGAAGCGTTTCTCTCTTAACAAGTTGATAATAACTCTACCCTGATTAATTCAAGGACTTAATAATTCAGCAGTTACACATTTCCATTAGGCATCCTGCAACTCCAGGGCCTCAGATATCAAACACACAGGGAAAGTCCAAATATTAGCACAAGTTCATGAACTTGGTCGATTCATAATTCAAGACTGCGTAGGTGTTACTGAGGTAATATCACTCCCAGACACATACCTTGAACAGATCAGCAACCAAACCATAGTCAGCCACTTGGAAAATGGGAGCCTCTGGGTCCTTGTTGATAGCAACAATAGTCTGAATTAAAAAGAAAGAACTTTTAGAGCTCATACAAACAGATCACAGTAAATGAAGAAACCGCAGAAAAAAACATGAATTCTTCAACTCCGCCAAATGCGCAGAGAGAATTATCATTGAATTCAAAAAGAAAAATTAAAAAATCAGAAATGTGATGTTTAATGGGAACAACATAGAATCTGCTTGTTTGGTTGTTACTGCATCGCAGTAGTCAGATAATGTCTTGTTAGTTTTGAACTACTTTCTTTGTACCGGGAAAATAACTGTCTTTATAAATTCCTCCAAATATCCAAGACCAAACTCAAGAAAAATCAAAGAGGTTCCAATGAGGAGGTTCTGCTTTGTTAACATACAGTGGCTCCAGTGGTTTTACCTTACTGTCTTTCATTCCAGCCAGGTGTTGAATGGCTCCAGATATACCAACAGCAATGTACAACTCCTGAGGACACACAATCGTCAGATATGTTACTTACTTGTACACTTGAAGTGTAGTCAGCCTGGAAAAGATACACCTCAGGACTGCACTGCAGTGGAGCTGACTGAAGGTGTAACGACCAAGAGCGTGTAATCTATCAGATCATGCAAGAGTAACTGTCCCTTATGCTCCTGTTAGAAAAGCTTACAAAATGTTCTGTCATAAGTTGAAAAACAGCCGACAAAGCAGATAAAAACAGCAGAATCTGCAAGTTCCCATTCTTGCATTATGAACTAACAAAAACCACCCTGTCCCTACGAGGCTCTGAAAACTAAAAAAAGGTGCTTCATATACAAATCCAAATTAAAAGAAAAACAAAAAAACACTGGCCAAGTTATAATATGCTCTATCCAGATGTTTACCTGCTTAAAGACACTTAACTACATCACATATTGAATACATCATCTTTCATACACATAAGGAACTTAAATGCACATCCTTTATAACATATAACACACTTAACAGTTTTGATAGGAAGGGTGGAAGGAAAAGTTTTTTTTTAAATTATAATTACTTAACTTAACAAATTCAACAAGATTGTCCTGACATTTGGAAAATCCAATTTGGACAGTCTGGCCTGGCTAGAAGCTCTGACCGCACAGCCGCTGCGCTCTGCTTTAATGGATGGGCTAAATCATTTAGACCCCTAAATGTGCCATCCAGTACATTTTGCAGGGCCTAATGTGTGGAAAATCACAGCTGGGATAACCCGGCTGAATCACATAATGGGAAGCTAACCCTTTTAAAATGGGTAGAGCAGTCGCCCCGATCATACTGGATTTCAGCGATGCTGCATGAAGGCCAACAAGCATTTGTCAGAACTGTCTGCTCTGCTACTGACGCTACGCTCGACTGTTCCCCCTGTTCAAACATGCTCCTGAATTCAACTGCTGTGGCAGAACAAATGAAATAAATCCACATAACCACCTAAGAAAAGTAATAACCTACCGGTGCTACAATTTTGCCTGTCTGTCCAACCTGCATGTCATTTGGGACATACCCAGCATCCACTGCGGCTCTGGAAGCACCAACTAGAAAAACAATGTTAAAATATATAATTTTTTCTATTGTACCTTGATAGATTTAAGCAGTACAACATTAAATTATATGAAAAAATAATCTCATTCTACCTGCAGCATTCATTTTGTCAGCAAGGTCATAAAGCAGCTTGAAGTTGTCTCCACTTTTCAAGCCCCTTCCTAGAAAAACAAAAACACCGTTAATCCACTCAGTGAAAAATCCAAAGCATGAAAAAACGTTATGTCCAAACCCAAACCTCAAAACCATCAAAATAAGACATTGACATATTGTCCAACAACTAACACGTCAATTTAAACTATAGTTGATCTGACAGAAAGACTCATGAAGTGACTTTTCATAAAACATGACGACACTACTTTGGTGAGAATATAATAAAGCAGAAGAGACGATTCCCCACCTCCTGACACCACCACCTTCGCACTGGTCAGCTCTGGACGGTCGCTCTTTGTCAGATTCTGTTCCAACCACTCAGACACTCCAGCAGGTGAAATGCCAGCAACTGCAGGCAACACAGTAGCAGATTAAAGATACTGAATAGAGATATCCTGTCATAAATACATTTTAGAGGTATCTTGCTTGGGTTGTGGATGAATCTGGGAGTTCCTTTACCTTCCTCTGATGCGGCACTTCCTCCTTCTATTGGAGCAGCTTCAAAGGACGTACCTCTGACCGTAAAGATCTTGATAGCCTCATTACATTTGACGGTGCTGAGAGCATTTCCTGTAGAAGTCAAAATATTATTAATAAACAGTGTTTAAGAAGAAAATTCCCAATACATGAGAAAAAGTCTAACACAAAAACTGAGCACATCCACTGTCCACTGTCTTGGACACAGAGTGTGGGTTTTTGTGGCTTGCTTAATTCTTTTACAAGCAGCCACAGTGGCTTAGTCATACTAGCTCCTGGTGCAAGCCCAGCCGTGATAGTGATTGGATATGACCTGACAGACATATGACACTCTTTATAACACAATCCTGACAGATGGCAAGATTAAACAATCGGTAGTGATAAAAAAAAATAATGACTCACCAGCATAAATAGTTCTGACAAAAGTGTCTGGAGTCTTGATCTCAATAATATCCGACACTGGAGCAACATCCAGCTTCGCAGCCACTCTGGGAAGAAGATTCTGAGGAGCAAAACAGTAAATACCATGGAAGACATACACTGATCAAAATGGACAAAAAAACCAAGAAGAGAAACAGGAATTGATGGAAAAGATATTTTGTGAACTGTTGGATAGTTTATTCAGTTTGAATATTTTAAGCAGACAGATGCATTTAAAGAAAGTCCACTACTTACCTTTCCAAAGGCAGAGGCACCAGCACAAATGTGGGTAAAATTGAATTGCTTTTGTGTCTCAAGGATGAGTGGAGTCAACTCCTCTATGAAAGAAAACAGAGTCAGAAAGCTGACTCAAAATTAGTGTATGGCTAGGCTGTGTATATTCCCTCCAGATTACAACATATGAGCAGGGAAACCAAATGAAAAGTGAATCTTTCTTCCTGTTACTACTGCCAATGTGGCCTTGGCAGTAGTAACAAGTCCAGCACTACCCAGCTGGGAAGATGTAGGGCAGTGCAGTGATCTACTGCTTTCATAAAACAGCACGTTCAGTATGTATTTACTCTGTGCACTAAAGTTAAATACCCCCTCCCCAACACATGCTGCCTGTTTCTAATGTGCATACATTTGAAAACAGATACAACATTGAATTATTTTCTGGCAGTGATTTTTTAAATACCACCAGACAATAAATCTACAAAAATTAACCAGTTTATCCTCAAAGGTTTTGGAGTAAATTAGTTCTCATGAACAACATTAAGCAACAAGTACAATATAATAACTCCTGTGCAGGTAGTGGTATAATTGGGACTTTCAAAATCCAAATACTTTTTGAAAAAACTGATATAGATTACAAAGCCATGTATCAGCACTTACTCACTCTGAGACCAGGGATATTAGGTATTTAGTATGAATATTCCTTCGTGTGACTTACCTGGCAGGAAACCCTTGTATGAATCATGTTGAGCAACAAGAACTTTCTTCACACCTTGCACTTTGCTGATTTCCTCTGCAACCTGAGAAGACAAAAAAACATGTTTTTTCTCACATTACTACCTCGTTAGTCAAACTGTATTATTGCTTATCCACATGATCCAAAACTGTTTCTTACCTTTGCGCAGTTTGTTCCAGCAACGAGACATGACACCTCTCCACCGACCTTACCGGCAGCAGTGATGGCGTTCAGTGTGATTGGTGTGAGCTTTTCATTGTTGTGCTCTGCAACCACCAAGGTGCTCTGAAACCGCTGCAGGAGACCAGTCTGTGGGAGAATGGATTCAATACCTCTGAAACAGGGCTGTCATGTCTGCTGACGTGCAGGGGTCTCTGAAACGCTTCGTGATGAAAGTCAAGACTTCGATCCGTGTGATGGAAGCCTGGATGTCTTTTAATGCATCCATTCAAACAGGCGGCTTTAAGGCAAACGACCTAAAACGCAGCGTTTAAATCCTACACAACACAAACATCACAAGTGAAACAGGCTGACAAAGGCCTCCTGTGGAGGAGACCTACACCAGCTTATGAAGGTCCTTCACCAGAAGCCTGACAAACAGAAGGAAGCAGCACCAGCTGCGTTTTATCAACCGCGTTTACATGGAATGGAATTGTTAACCAACATTTAGGAACTACCGCGTTAAATAACGACACTCCGCTTGTTTTACGACTTCTCTCAAATTACGTGGTTTCGTAACCGCTAGGCTAGTTGGGCTAACACCCCCTAGCATTAACTCGAAGGTAACGTTGATTAGTTTTTATTATAAATAACACGGATAATGCATACTGATTTAAGGCAATGATCAAACTAGCATCGTTAGCATAAAGTGAGTGCGACTGTGACTCCATGTTTACACCACACAGCTATCTGACAGCAGCTACAGGTAAGACGAATGCTAACAGACGTGCTGTTTGTCTTCGGTATTTAACAGACCACCTGTGTATAATGTTTTATTATATCCGTCATGCTCTTACCAGACGTTTGAGGTTATTTTTACTTAATGCCCTGTTCATCTTTGGACCCTTGTCGCTCCTCCGTCGTCACACCGCAGGAAGGAACTGTGCCAAAGTTCATCTGCGAGTTCTCGCGAGAAAAAACGATAATTAGGGAGTCACCGCTGAGCGTCTGCGTGACGTCTGCGTGACGTATGTGTGACGTCTGTGTGACGTGTGGTGACGACAACAATCTGTTCACCCTATATGAGTTATAGATACATGACTCAGTATTTATTTATGTAACTATTTATCTAGTTAGTTAGTTAGTTAGTTAGTTAGTTAGTTAGTTAGTTAGTTAGTTAGTTAGTTAGTTAGTTAGTTAGTTAGTTAGTTAGTCCCCTGCTTTGAGGGTCTCTGGTTGTGTGCAGTGGTAATGACTTGGCGAATAATGCATTGGCACACAAAATTCCTCTATAGGTTAAATTTTGCAGGTAACCAAAAATGTAACGAATGACGTGAAAATAAGTTTCTTCAGTTTTATTCGGTGATTAAAGCTACATTTCTTGTTGAATTTACAATACCATTTCATTTTAAATTATTCTCACGTCACTAGAATATCCAGTAGAATATCTTATAAAATAAAACAGTTAAGATAAGCCAATATTAAAAAAAAAATGTTCTGTTGGCCTCATTTATTTGATTTGATCCAGTTTATACTATAAACTTTTGAGTGTTTTTCGAAGCTGTTTCTCGCTGCGTGGGGGAGAAAGAGAGAAAAACAAAACTAACAACAAGTGTATATCAAAATTCTCGACCATAATTTGTATGAAAGAACTGAATGGACAAAGATCCCTTTCAGGTAGATGTTTTCAGCTCTCGGATTGTTTATTCCACAAGTTAATTCGATTCATCTGGAGGTCATTTGGATCTAATTGTAAAGAATTTAGTGGATCTTTGATACCACAGCCCCAAAAAAATCAAATTAAAAATCCCCATCTCTCTCTCTCTCTAGTGCGGTCCTGATGTCACAATCACAGCCTTGTGAGTTTCCTACTCCACCCCACGCGGAAACACAGGACATCAACCCAGGGGTCACAGGTGACAGCGCAAAGGTTAAACCGTCTCCGGCCATCAACCTGAAGCCACAGAATAACATGGAGGCTGAAGGGGACGGAGAGACAGCCGCCAGGATGGTTAAACAGTTGCCGGCCACCAACCCGGAGCCACAGAATAGGACACGGATAACAGCACAAAGGATGGACAGAGTGATTTGGTGAAGGCTGAAGGGGCCAGAGAGACAGCCGCCAGGGGGGTAAAGTCTCTCCTGGAGAAGGACGAGGGGGATGATGATATTGTGATAGATGAGGAATTATTAAAGATAGCTGTTAAGAGGAAAAACACTAAGACAAGAATGAATAAAGTGAAGAAAATTGCTAAAGAAACACCAGAGACGCCTCCTGATACAAGCAGCCTTGAGAACGAAAATGACAACAGTCTGAAAGAGGCCGTAACAGGAAAATATGATTCGCAGAAGATATACAAAAAATTCTTGCAAGAAACAAAAGGTTCAAGAGCAAACGTAGAAAGAGAAATTTCCCGACCTCAACATGTTTCTGGATAGCGTCAGCTTTTATATATACAACAAGAAGTGGTGAACCAGTTTTTACAGACCAAGAGTTTTATAGATTGAAAAACTTAAGAAAAAATTAAAAGACATGATGATTGTGGAGAACGGATAATTGTTTTCTTTTCTTAATTTTGTCTGTTTTTTTTTTTTAGTTTGATAATTGTTAAAAGGTTAGATGTTTCTTTGTTCAGAAAACGCACAGTATTGTTGAAAATCTTCTTTACGTGAATCTCTTTTGGATTTTGTGTCAACGTGATTATTTGTAATGTGATTTTTATGAATAAACGTGATGTTAAAAATCAAATCAATCTCTTCTCAGGTGCACATTCTAGATAAGGTATAACAGAGAACAGACCTATTACTGACTCTCGTTGAAAGACGTGTTCATATTTCTTCCAGTAGAGGGCTCTCTGCATGCAGTATAGGATGAGGTTTACTGTTCAGACAAATTACAAACAAATCTATTAACAATCATTTTCCTTATTCTTATTCCTATTCATATTCTTATTCTTAATCTTATTCTAATTCTTGTTCCTGTTCCTATTCTTATTTTTATTCTTATTTCTTATTCTTATTCTTATTCTTATTTTTATTCTTACTCTTACTCTTATTATTATTTTTTTTGTTTCTATTGATAATGATGATGTTGTTTTTTATGCTATTTACATAGCATTTATGAAAATAAAAATTAATATATAAAAATATATAAAATCATATATTATTATTACTTTTATTATTACTTAAAATGTTGATACTTCCAATAAATGTATTAAAACAAAAATATTATTTTTATTGAAAAATATCAACAAGGACAACTTACCATTTATTAACTTGATAAAGTGACGTGTGTCATGAACCAAAAACACACAAGATGGAAATATTATGCCGAGAGCAAAAGATATATATCTGAAGTCACTCATGGTCCCTGTTTGTGTTGTGAGCTGAAACAGCTTTCATTTGGTAAAAATAGATCTGCAGACAGCATGCTGCATGGGACAACATATTTTGTTAGAAGGGGGAATAAAAGCAACGAGAGAGAGAGAGAGAGAAAGAAAGAGAGGGGGGGGGGTCCAGGAGGAGATTTGCATGGCACCCTCTCCCTGGACCCATAGAGGTCCAGGTCTGCAGACGTCACCGGTGGAGGATCTTTGCTTTCTCTCCACCTCTCGGTGGAGGAATACTAGTTAATCATCCAGCAGGGACGACGCGGGACGGTCTCCTCTGCGGCTTCTCTCCTCCGCCTGTCGGCGTGTACCGTGCTACCTCTCCTGTATGGTGGATATCCTGCTCAACACTTCTTTCTTGGATGATATGGGGGATCATTCAAAAAGTGAGTTTTCTCCACTTTTAATCCTAAGGTTTGATTTTGTGATTCATATTTTTGACATACTAACCAGCGTGCAGCTTTTTAAAAGTTGATCTTAAATTGTTCAATTAATTTTGTTGGTTTTATAAATTTAAAACCAAAAAAATGTGACTAAGCAAAGGACTTTCAAATAAATAATCTTCTATATTATTCCTTATACAAAAAATATTACAGTCAAGTTATGGTGATCATACATTTCAAGTTCCACATGGGTTAGGTGGTGATATTTTAACCCCTGTCGCCTGATTATAATAATGGACCTGTATGTTTGTTGTGATACGTATAGGCCTGTCTTAAGGTGAAGGGGTGATGGGGTTTTGACATGGGTGTTATGCGGATTAACAGAGCACACAGTGTTACATTAATACACCCCCCCTCACACAGAGAAGTCTGGAATCGCAATGTGTGTGGGCTGTGGAAGTCAGATTCACGACCAGTACATCCTGAAAGTCTCCCCGGACCTGGAGTGGCATGCAGCCTGCCTCAAATGTGCTGAATGCAGCCAGTACCTGGACGAGACCTGCACTTGCTTTGTCCGAGACGGCAAGACTTACTGTAAAAGAGATTATGCAAGGTAGGGGTTCCATTGAGTTTTCAGGGTACATTTCTAAATTTTAGAGGCCATGAGCTGGACTGCAGAAAATATGTGAAAGAGGGAAATAATAAATGAAACAATTTCCCCACAGTTCTGTTCATTTGAAATGTTATGTGTTGAAAATGCGCTTGTCTGCAGTGAACAGCTGAGTGAATCAAAATTGTAATTTCTGTATTTATCTCATAATCGTGCATCTTTTCGACCTTCTTTAGACTCAAATATGAACACTACATCAGCTATATTCAAGAGCTTTTGAGACCAACCATCTCTCTGCTCCTTTTCAGGTTATTTGGCATCAAATGTTCCAAGTGTAACATGGGCTTCTGCAGCAGCGACCTGGTGATGAGAGCTCGGAACAACGTGTATCACATGGAGTGTTTTCGGTGCTCCGCTTGCAGTCGACACCTCCTGCCGGGGGATGAGTTCTCTCTGCGGGACGACGAGCTGCTGTGTCGGGCGGATCACAGCCTGCTGGTGGAGCGCGCCTCCGCCGGGAGTCCGCTCAGCCCGGGGAGCTTCCATACCAGACCGGTGCACATCTCAGGTATAGGCCACAAACCATTTCACGGCACCAAATCTCACACACAATGATGTCGACAAGCATCAAAGTAAGCAAAATTTAAAAAAAAAAATTATTATTATTAGGAGGAAGAATAAAAAGAAAAAGATGCTGTCTATAAAACATGTTTCACATTGCAAAAACAATTTAAGAAATGAAACCTCTCTAAAACCAAAGGGGCCAATGATTATTTTTATTAAAACATTTCACCGAAATTGTTTCATATGTGTGAATATAGGTCCACTATTTGAATTAGTGTTGTGACCAGTAGCTAAAATGTGTTTTTCTAGTTGAATATTGTCATCAAATGCAAGACGTTGTTATTATGTATTGAAGTTGGGAAAAAAAATTTCATTTGTATATTGCAATAGCATTTATTTGTCTACTTCGGGAATTAATTTTTTTTTTAATGCAATTTTACTTTTTTAGACACAGTGTCGGTCCGTCATCCTCCTCATCATCACCGAAACCACGTCCACAAGCAGTCAGAGAAGACCACCCGGGTCCGGACGGTGCTGAACGAGAAGCAGCTCCACACCCTGCGGACCTGCTACAACGCCAACCCCCGACCGGACGCTCTGATGAAGGAGCAGCTGGTGGAGATGACCGGCCTGAGCCCCAGGGTGATCCGCGTCTGGTTCCAGAACAAACGCTGCAAAGACAAGAAGAGGTCGATCATGATGAAGCAGCTCCAACAGCAGCAGCACAGCGACAAAACTGTGAGTGCAGGTTAACATGTGCTTTTATTAGGCCAATACTCCACTAAAGTTATTATGAGTTAATCCTCTGGTTTAAAATGGAACAATCAACCCATCCAGGGTTCAGGTGAGATGCTTTTGCTTATCATTGATGGAAAAAAATAAATAAAAAATACAGTATTTAAATAGCGACAATGACAGATAACGTGTTTATATTGATATATAAAACGATAGTAACACAACTGATAACTGTGTTATAAAGTAGAAAATATGAGTTGCCTCGTAACTGTTTTATCCATTAAATGATTTATTAATTTAAAAGAATAATTTTTTTTTCTTCGTTTTAAATCATTTGGTGAAAATTGAATGATATGTTTAGAAACTAAATTAAGTTTAATTATTGGATTGAATTATTATTCTTTTCAGAATTTAGTCATTTTTGTCTATTTTATAGTCTTACATGTGTGATATATTTTAATGCAGTGATTAATTCATTACAGTATAGCATAATTCTCATTTTTGTGTTATTAATGCGCAAAATTGCCGCTTGGTTTCTATTGATAACTTAAATGTCTTAATTTCAGTGTATCTGTCCATCCTTTATCCCTGCCTGTCGTTCAAGTGATTTCTTCTTTACTGTAGAATCTGCAGGGGCTGACTGGCACAGCTCTGGTGGCCGGCAGTCCGATCCGACACGACAACACGGTGCAGGGGAATCCTGTGGAGGTGCAAACCTACCAACCCCCGTGGAAAACCCTCAGCGACTTCGCCCTGCAGAGCGACCTGGACCAGCCCGCCTTCCAACAGCTGGTAAGATTACAATAAATAAGATCTATTAAAAAAAAACTGAATTAAAGCCTTCTGGGAGGTAAAGCCAACAGTACAGAAAAATAAAGTTTAAATTCTAATAAGGAATAATTCCGATACATACACTGAGAATGCTGATTACGTAATCAAGACATTAGTTTTCTGACAGCGATGATGATGATGATGATGATGAGGATGATGATGATGATGATGATGATGATGATAGATTTAGTTTAAAAAATATAATAATTGTTCCAGTTATAATCATAGAGTAATCACGAAGACATCATGATTTAAATAATAACGATATTTTTTAAAATGAGAAGCTGACGACGCACCTGACTGTCACCAGCATTTATTCATATTGGACAAAAACCAATTCACCTATAATTTCCACATTCGTGTCGGACTCTCCTCTGATATTGCGTCACGTTTCGCGCCCATTCCCGCGCTGACATTCCTGTTGTCACCGGCGTGGACAAACAAACCGGTTAGTAAATCACCAGAGTCATTTTGGTTGATCCTGACTCCTTCTGCGTCCTCCCACAGGTGTCTTTCTCTGAATCGGGCTCCCTGGGCAACTCCTCTGGCAGTGACGTGACCTCCCTGTCGTCTCAGTTACCGGACACACCGAACAGCATGGTGCCGAGTCCCATCGACACGTGAAGGGGCCGAGAGGTCAGCCGGGAGCCCATGCGCGCTCCCGCGTCGTCATCTCCAGAGACGCGTGGAAACCTATGAGACATTTAATAAATTAAAAACCAACAATATCGGACCAGGATGGATTATGGAGGATACATTCACGTGATTGGATTTTTACTGGCGTTTAGGTATTTTAGCTCACTGTCTTACTCAAGGACACTTCGACTTTTGAGAGACATTCTGGGCTTCGACCGCAACACCTGAACTGGCCATCAAACCTCGGGACTCCAACACGTGAGCCTGTACGACATTGGACGAATCTAAGTTAATGCTTACAAATAGGCTGTAAACAGGGAAAGCCATAATTCGATCTGTGTAGATATACTTGCATGATTTATAAGTTTCAGTATCGACTCTTGTAAATGAAACAAATGATATGCGCATTGTTTGCGTTTTTCCCTCCACAAAATAAGTTATTGTTATTTATTATGCGGACATAGTCGATCTTATCAATAAAACAATATAGATCTAACTGATCAGTGCATATACAATTTATTTGTCCCATGCAACATGAGATTATTAATGTTATAAAATATATATACAGACTAACACAAGGGACACGCGTGGAGCAATCGGATGATGGAATTAAAAATGGTAGAAATGTTTAGTTTTTTGCAAGCTTCTCTTCACAAAACCTTGAGATAAAAGAATGGAAACCTTTCTTTAAGCTGGGTCTACTCCGTTTCTGAGCCACACGGATCAGTAACTGATGGCTGAGGACATATTAACCTTTTGTTCCGCGCGTCACGGGTTATTGGATCAAATAAGCAAAAAAGGCCGAGGCCTCTTCAATCAGCTTCTGGTTTTTTTTAAAAACATTTTTTAATTGTGGCCTCCAAATAAACTAGGGAGGTTTTTGCACAGGGCCGGTTTTGTGAGCGATAAAGATTTTTAAAAGCTTTATTTAGAGAAATGTCACAGTGCCATACCAACCTGAGACACACGGTTACAAGTCTAGACAGAGGACAGACAGCGGCGGCCGCTTATCTTCATCTGGCATCACCTGTAAAGGATACACTGAATGGACCCAAAACAAAACGCGCAGCGCTGAGGGGACTCCCAGCCTGCGGACGCATCCTGGCGTGTCTTTAGTTTATTTTCATTCCAGTAGGAATCTTGAACGGCAAATAGCCGCTGGACAGGAGATCATGCAGGTCAAGCCCGGACTGACACACTACACCTCAACAATTTGTTGGGGAGGATCGGTTTTTATCAGTGACATGGGAGTCAGAGAGATTTAAAATCCTGTCTGAAGAACAACGGCTCCTTAAGCCCAGTGCTCTCCTCATTCTGTGAGACTAACAAAATATATTTGAGATGAGAATATTCAAGAAAAATACTTGACATATTTTAAAATCTGCACACTATATATGCTAATTCCAGCGGCAATTTTGGGGAGCCAAAGAGTGCATCATCAACTGGGTTCCAACAAAAATGTGTGTAAACTGGATGAAACGCTCCAATGTAATGAGTGGTTTGGTAAATTTAGTCTTTGGCATCCCCCACCAAGTTTATTGTCCTGTGCAGAAAATGGATTTGGAATATGGGCAACATTTAACCGTATCAAAATATTTCAAATACAGTATGCATCAATAATCATGAAGGGTAACCACCTTGAGGCACTTGTGCTGGAGAGTAAGATTCTTTTTCTAAATTTTTTTAACCAACAATCTTTTTTTTAAACATCATAACCTTATGAAAACCAGCTTCGATATCTTAATGGATCAGAAATAGTCTCATTTCAACAAATTGCACTCGTATGTGAAATAAAACAAAATTAATACATCTTTATTAGAATTTGTGAAAGTTTGATGGACAGAAAAACAAGAGTCACTAGAGCCAAACAACATAGGAACACACCCATTATTTTGTAGTGTTTTGTGTAATAAAGAAACATCACACAATGCATTACTTTTCTTCACAGATGCATCTTAACAAAGAAAAAGGATTTACATTAAAAAATAAAACTCAATCAGTACAGTTCATCTTGTATCTGGGATTGTGTAAACCCTTAAGATGTCAATCTGAACATTCACATTCAACATAGAGAAAATATAATAAATTAACACAGACAGTATTGATGAAAATGTTTGGCAGTTCATTCTTCAGGTATCGAACGTCAGTGTGGAATCATTTCTATCAATAACAGAAACAAAGAAATAATATGGAATAGTTGTGCATCTGTTAGAACTACAAACAAATCATGTGCAAAATCCCCATAAATATGATTTCAAAGAAATCAAACCAAATGCACAGACACAGTGGAAGCCAAACTTTATATCTGACAACGTTAAAGGAACACATTCAGACTTTTAGTCAGGAAAAAAGCAGAACAACGTTTCATATCAGTCTCTTTCCTTGTGTTTGTACTGTGCTTATCCGCTTTGATGATGGCGTGCAACTTCATCACTCTTCTTTTTTGAGAAAAAACTTCAGCGCCAAGTCCCACTGATCTCTTGGAAAACGGTTTGATAACTCACAGTGATCCAGCACATGGGAATCTTTGCACAAACAGAAAACATCATTAAACTGGTGATTATCAGAAATACAATAATGTTTTTGAATATGCAACAAAAATATAACTTTAATAAAACTTGATACGTACTATAGTTTCAATAGTCAAAGGCATTATTAATACTGGAATCAACTAATAAATCCGAGTAATAAATTAAAAAAAAATCATTCATCACTTATTTGAACAATGAAAAATAAAAAAGGAAATACATATACAGGTGCAGACACCCTTAGGTTATTTAAGAGTAGACTAAAAACCCTCCTCTTTGATAGAGCCTACAATTGAAATAACACACAAACCACTAGATATGCTGCTATAGTCCTAGGCTGCTGAGGGTATTTTTCTCCATCTCTCCCATTAAAGGGAGATACTTTGGAGCTTCTGTCACTTCTCCTTCGCTTTCTTTATCTTTCTATGCTCCTAGAATTTATTACTACCCCTAGAATTTATTACTACTACTGTCAAATCACACTCTCTGTCTGCACGATACTGCCGCTGTCTTTGTGACTCTTCCACAGGTGGAGAACGTGGATAGAAGACAGGATACCAAAAGGCCTGGAAATCCCGCCCCCATTTCAGCGACAGCTCATTATATGGACATTAAACTCAAACTGGCCTATCTGCCACTCTCCCTCTCTCTCCTTCTCTTTTACTTGACCTATCTCTTTCCCCAGTGCATTTCTATTTCCCAACCAACAGGTCAAGGCGGATGACCGCCTTCCTGAGTCTGGGTCCTGCCCGGAGTTTCTTCCTCAATGAGGGAGTTTTTCCCCACCACCGTCGCTTATGCTTGCTCTGGAGGGCATTGTTGGCTTTCTATCTGTAAAGCGCTTTGAAATGTCTTCAGATGTGATTAAGCGCTATATCAATAATAGTTGATTGATTGATTGATTTATTAAAAATACATAAAAATCAATGCAATCAATTATATTATATTAGTTGATAAAAGTATCAGAATAACTTACCCCCTTGCTTTGTTTTGTTGACTGAATCCTCTTTGGCAGCACAATCCTGGTAGAATTAACAAGGACAATGAGAGTTTTAACAGCATATTGCAAATGCTGGTGATACTGTGTTACATAATCAAAGATTAATTCAAACTTCTAGTAAAAAAAAAAGCTTCTATTTAATTCAAAGCTGCAGCTCTGTGTAATCTACTGATCAAACTAATGTTTCCAGTGGAACAGGTGAGTTGTTGATGGATCAAACTGTTTCACTCTTGAGGAATGTTCTCCAGCTTAACTCAACAATCAGGGCAGCGGGTCAACACGCCATGCATTATTGCTTTGTTTGAAAGAAATGACAATAGCTTGTCTCCGTTTGAATGGTGTCTAAACAGTGGTGGTTGCAGAGTGATGAGGGGTCGATTGTCAAGAGGAAGATGAAGGAGACAGGCTGTTTACTGGGAGTGGAACCAGTGGCAGGTAAATCCACTAAAGAAGGAAGCCATTCATCTTCTAGACACCCTCCTGTTACAGTTTCAACAGGGCCAGCTGAGTGACTGTTGAACAACACATATCTGTTTTGTTTGAATATTTTATTTTGAGACAAACAATTATTGAATCAGGAGTTCTTTTTGTATCTTTTTCTTCTATTTTCTGAATTTTCTGCTGCACTACTAACAGCTTTGCTTGGCTTGGGTACACCATATCATCCCCATGCGTACCTGAATGAATGTAGCAAGCATCACACAGCTCATCTCCTGCTGCAGGATGACCTTGTTTTGGGAGTTGTTGTAGCACGCTGAAATGAGGGAGGGGAAGAGGACTCTGATGAGGCGTGGGTTGCTGAAGTACTGGAAGGGCAGCTGACACAGTTTCTGCAGTACGCTGGGCTGGCGGCCAGACTGCACTATCACCTGGAACACACACAGGGAGCAAGTCCAGTCAGTCACGCAGCCGGTAAGGCGGCCACTCAGTGGCACTGCTGGCTGTAAATCACTGCTCCGCGCCCCTCCCATATGTAAATCTGCCACTAAAACAACACGCAAACAGCCATTAGGAGGAGACCTGTGGGGAACAGCCTCCCACCATGCAATTATAGGCTATAAAACATAATGATGGGATGTTTTGTTCTTCCTTTCTGCCAAAAGTAATAGCAGATCATAACAAGGAAATTTCACCTGATGACATTATCAACGGTTCAACTTTGAAGTTTTGACTTGAGCAACGCTTCAGCACAGTGAAGATGTTTGTTACCGCCCCCCCCCCCCGCAGGAGTGAAACTCAGGTTGAGAGGGCATTCACAGTGCAGCGAGGGTAAGAAGGGGTGGGGTGGCGGGTGAAAGGCAGGGCGAGCATACCTCCACCGATGGTGTGGCCACCCCTGCATTAAGAAATGAGCAATAACATTAATGGTATTTTCACCCCACCTACATCCTGCTCCCCCCGTCACAGCCCTTCAATCAAACACAATCACATCCGGGGCCCCAGTATTACAACCAAATCACTCTCAGCCTTGTTTGATTAAACAGGGGACCTGCTGCAAAGTAAGGGGTCCAGGGCCTAATGCTCTGGTCATCTCCCCTGAGTCTGGGGAGACCATCCAGCACCCCCCTCTGAAAGCCACGAGGTCAGCATGCTAAATACTGGCTGGAAAGAAAAAAACACTGCAGGACCAGGGGGCTCAATGCCAATGGAAACCAGAAGGGAGACGTGAGGTCCCCAAGTCACTGTGACATAAATTTAAGAGATTTACAAGATTTTAAAAATACACTCTCTAAGACTCTTCCATTGGCTTCTCCTTTGATAAAAGCACTCCAAGTTAGAGCAACAGGATAAACAAAGCGATAATTCACTGCTTTTATCAGTTCAAGGTGAAGCTTCTCAGAGCTGCCCTCTACAGCGGCGTTCAAAGGGACACAGAACAGTTGTCATTTCCTACCTATGCTTGTTTAAAGAACCCGTATGGACTTGTCAAACAAATCGGAACTTTAATGCATTACAAATACTTCAAAATCTCAAGAGCTCTGAATTTATCAATCCAAAAACGCGAGTGTTAATTTTTGAAACAAAAAGCATTCATCACTTCTGCATGTGTGTGTTTTTAACTGACTGCAGTAGCGAATAAAAAAAAAAAAGGTTTATAATAGATTAGAAAGAGAAAAAAAGTTCCTGGGTTTTCACAAAGGAATTTGGATTGGACACCATTATGCAACAAAGGAAGGGAAACGGCAAAAGATGAGCTGCTTTAATTCAGTACAAGAAGTTTTAGTATTTGTTTTTGTGCCACTTTCCACTAAATCCTAAATCATCCTAATTATCTCACGTTGCAACACTGAGAAACTGGTTTTAAACTTATGCAGCTGTGATCACCGCAAAGCCAAAACCTCTATTCTGCAAAAAATGCAAGATCATCTCCTGATATGTTCTAATCCTCATGTTTTAAGTCACAGTTCAGGCGTCACAATGTAACACTACACAAAGCATTGGATGTTTGAGCCGGGGGCCTGCGGAGATCCAACCCACAAATCACCCAGCAATCTCATAATCCTCCACTATGTGCAGTTCCATCTTCAGCTGCCTAAACAAATTGTCCACCCTCAAGTGCCTGATGCAGAAAGACATAAAACAAAGCTTGGTGGCAGCCAGAGTCTGGAGCTAACAAAGAAACAGAGCCCACCGCCAACTTTCCATGCCTCTGCCAGGTGAAGAGCAACACCAGAGCCTGCCATAGCGCTACTTCTTCCAGCTCACCTGAAGTATCTGCAGCTCAAAGCCTGACATCGTTAAACTAACAACAAGCATGTGAGCCCATGCATCTGCCCCCCCCCCCCCCGGACCCCTCTAAACTCAAGTGTCTTGGCTGTTCTGCTATTTCTTAAGTTCAGAGGCCTGGCATTTTCAAACAGTGCTGGGTTTTATGACGCTTCCATTACATAACTTCCTCACAGTCCACAATGACAACAAAGAGTGTGTAAAGTTAATGTTCTGAAACACAAACAAGACCCCAGGAAAAACCATGAGTGGAAGCGAGACCCTGAATAAAAAGGAAGATTTCAGAACAGAGGGGGAGGACAAGACAGTCATGATGCATGCGGTGAGGATTAAAACTCAGGCAGCATAACCGTACTGGATACAAAAGCAGCACTGATGCAGAAACATGAATTACAGTATTTTCCGCACTATAAAGCACACCTAAAAACCTTGAATTTTCTCAAAAAACCGACAGTGCGCCTTATAATCCAGTTCATCTTATATATGAAAAGGGTATTAAAATAGGCCATTCACTGAAGGTGCGCCTTATAGTACGGAAAATACTGTACTCAGAACAAAATAAGTAATTTTGAATCAATTCCTCATCGCGTCTAGACAGACTGAACACCTCCGGAGGAATTACAGCGTCAGAGCAGGGCCATATATCTGACACTAGAATCCACAAAACAAACCAGATCCAGCGGAGTGGAACTGTCTCGCTGATAAGAGGGCAGACACCAAAGTTACCCAGATATCTGTTCAAAAGTTCTTTACAACATTTACGATGACTTACTGAGACGAGCACAGGAAGCTGCATGAATTGCCTTTGGACAATTGGATGCTGGGGTTGCAGACATTGACATAGGCCCACCAACTTGACTTTTTAAGTCAACTGCCAGTTGCTTTAAAATCCCATGAAAACTTGGTGTTTACACAGCGAAGCTCAATAACCATTCATCACTTGGAGCTGACGCTGTCATTCCATCCAAGATCCTGCTCGCTGATAATTCCGCTCTGAAACCGACAGTGTTACTAAACTAAAACTCCTCACTGAAAGGTTTGTTCGTTAAAATTGCCCTCAGCATCACTTAAAGGCAGTTTGACCCGCCTTCACCCTTGAAGCAGAGTGTAAATCACCTACGGAGCAAACAATAAAGTCCTCTGGTGTCAGTCTGTGAGGAGTGTGTCTGTCTGTGTTTCTCTGCCTCTGTTTACTCTGCTGGGTGATACAGAGAGTGCATTCCCCAATGCTGGCTCCCTATGGTCTGCATGAGCTACACATGCCCTGTAGGCAGCAAGGGCTTGGTTGTCTTGGCAGTAATGGACTGCTGAAGAGAGCATTTCAACATCAGGTTAACAGGAATTACAGGCCTAAATCTCAGCCTGGGCCTTCAGGGCAGAGGAAACGCCCTCGTAGAGAATGGGAAGAAGAGGGATGACCTAGGAGATAAGGCTGAGCTTTGGGGATGTGTGAGGTGTTCAGCTTAAAAATTTTTTTTTAAAAAAACGCAGCTCATGTGATATTACTGGTACAAAAAAAAAGAAAAAGAATACAGATTAGGAAATTTAAGCACAGAGGAGTCAGGTAATCTCAAGAGCAAGTGAAGGGAAATCGATCCGGTTACATTCACAAAACATCCATACACTCGCTGAAATTACACCCTTATCTTGGTGGACATGTGTCTGACGGGGGTAACAGTATGTGCAAGTTTTTTTTTTGGGGGGGGGAGCTCATTCTGCTTTGCGTGTGTGGGGCTATTTTTCCACATATAGGAAGAAAAAAAAAAAAGAGCTGTGTTTTCTTAAGATTTCCACACTCTCAAATTGCTTTTGTGTCTTTAAAAACAAGCAGGAATCAGGCGGGTTAAGATGTCAACAGTTTAAAATCACTATCCCAGCAGCTCAAGGATTCGACAGATCATCACCACGGATGATTCACAAATGAATCACGCTATTTAAAAAGGAGAACAGGAAGCACAGTTGTCAGTTACAAAATAGGTGTCATTTGTTCTGCTTTTTTAAAACTCTTTGTCAAAAAGGTCTCTAAGGACGCCCCGGACAAAGAAAGAAACATATGGCTGCACGGCTCAGTGGCCCCCATGAGCAGAGGCGCACTTGAGAAACACACAACCATACATATGTCACTCTACCAATGGCTTTTTGTGGGACAAGGTGAATTATTCATCCCCCCCCCATAGCAGAGGGAATACGTCACTCCGTCTAGTGCTTCTTCAAAGTTCTGCTGTTTTATGAGCAGCCTTATTTCTAGAGCATACATATAAACAAAAGCTGGTGCGCCGACAGTGAATCAGCAGTCTCTGCAGCCGCTTTTGTGTTCTGCCAATGCTTACATTAACTTGAGAAAAGCTCAAGCTGCTCTAAATATTCTCCTTAACGCCATCCATCTTGGTGCGGATCTGAATGGTTAGATTCCAGGAACTGGACCACTGGCAAAGATCAACTCTGCGTCGAAGTTGTGTGGGATCCTGTTTCCCAATAATTTATATATATATACTGTACTTTATTCCTTTTTCTTTTTTTTTTGGTTGATTGTTTTGTATTCTACAAAAACTTTAAGTCCAAACCACGGTAAGAGCAGTTGGTTTTGGTTAATTTTTCACAGATTATTGTCATTGCTTTATTCGAATTGTGGGTGAATAATTCCAGTTATATCCAGTCAGCAATAATTTAAATGTTTTATTATGTTTTTAAAGTCAAGCAAGGCTGCTTTATTAACATTGTGTCGAACAAAGACGACTCATCTGTCACCCACTTAATTTAATCATCAGTTCTCCTTCGATTATTCAATTTAATTGAATTTACTGATGCTAATTCTGCACGACAGAATAATTAAAATGGTGAGGGGCTGAGAGTACAGGAATGTGTCATGGACCAGAGGAAGATCCTTTAATTAGGGTAAAGATCTGCTGAATTAAAATCGGTGCTCAGACGGTTTACTGCTGGCTGCAGCCGTATGGACATAAACGACATACCAGAGGTTTGAGACCAAAGCAGGGGCTGCTTGCCTGTTTAGGTTGGGCTTAGCATAATTAAAGCCCAGCCAACTGTAGCATGGCTAATCAGGGTCTCGGTAGATGGGCCACACTTGACGGCCAATTACACAGTAGCTAGGTGTGCTCCATCACATCCTGCTCACTCCCACAGAGCCCCATCAGTGTCTGTAGCTCCGAGGCCAGCGGCTGCCATACCGACAGGAACAATGGGTCGCTCCGTGGGACAATAGACGACACACAGACCACAAGCAGGAAGGTGCCAAGTCATGAATCATTAACAGGTGCTTTTTGTTACGATTACAAAACGACACCCTTTTTCTGACAAATAATACATGAACGGAACAATAGAAGGATAATATTACCAGCCACACTTAAATCACAAAACAAGGCATTAAATGTATCCAGTCCTGACACAATTAAACGGTTAGTAGCTGCGTAAACCAGACGTCGGCTTTAGTATCACTCACGCATTATGTAATTACTTGATGGACAGAAAGTTACTAAACGTTATTTTTGACAATTACAGTTCATTAAAATGCAGTTGTCATTTTTTAAAGGTTAAAAAACATCAATCTTTTCTATTTATATCAGCAAAATAAATACATTCAAATGTTAGTAGGACACAAGTGTTCAGGCATTACCATGAGCTATTGGGAATAAAAATGGATGATTTTTCCTCTGTCTTGTATTTCTTAGACAAAAGGTAAAAACACAAAAAAATGACAGTAGCTTATAGAGAAAATAATTATTTTCCTCCCATACTTTATGAGGACGTTTGAATTTTCTTTTTGTCTCAACAAATAAGCGTCACAAAATCATCTTATGACAGAAAATAATTATTGTAATCTTACATATGAGGTATTTTTTAGATATTCAACACAATTGATGAACTGATCTTTTTACAGCTCTAACCACGATATAACATTTGTCTTATTGTTTTAAGCAGTTTGATGTATTTAAAAAAAAATATTAGAATTTTATTCTGTGCCATCACTCCATCTTCTGTGGGCTTTACCTGGTTCTCAGGGTGGTTAACGGTAAACAGTCCCACGCAGATGATGACTTTGTGCAGCAGCTCTTCAGAGGAATGCTGGGTGCAGTACCAAAGCAGAGAGCTGACGATGTGCCGGAAAGCAAGAGACAGGCCTTCAGCTCCTAAAACAGACTGCAGGGTCACAGACAAAACACGTTAGAGTGTTTTACAGTAAATTAAACATAAATTGTACATGATTGTGATTACAAAGACTTCAACACAAAAACAATACAAAGTAATAAAAGATTATATGTTTTACTGGTGGGAAAATACAAGCTGCACAAGTATAAGCAACTCAAGCGGGGTCCCACCATAAAACATCCCGATCCCGCTCAGAAACGAGATGCTAGCAGCAGCTCACAGACAGTATTTATTAAACATGTCAGTGTGACCGAACACCAACAGATCATCACTACTCCAGATCATCACTATTACCCTCTTAGGTATTACATCTATGGATGTTGCAACGCTAAGGGTACATATAACTGGATGAACAATCTAGGGAGCTGCCAAACAGAACAAAAGAAAATATTTAAGAATAAACATAAATAGATTAAACTAAATTTGATCATTTGCAAAGACAAAGAACAGGAAAAGGAAATGAGGAAAGGGTGTTTCTGGTTAGAAATTGAACTTGTACTCTTTTTTAATTTATTTTTGAGGATCACAGATATGCAAAAACACTGTCATGAACCCTTTTGAATGCTCCTCATTCTTCATATTACTAGGAACTGATGCTGCAGAAGAGCGAGTTAATGGTCTGAATTCTGATCATCCATTGCAACACATATCAGCCGGTGCTGTGAGGTAACGTAAAACATAAGGTGATTACAACTCGCGGCCAAACTAGAAACGTTTACCGTGTTCATAAAACACCGGCAGTGCGAGCCTTTCATTTCCAGCTGTTTTGAGTTGGCGGGACGTGGCAGGGCAGTGAGAGGAAGCTGCTTCAAAGTAATTACCTCAAGACATCAAAATAATTAACAGCATTCTGGCTCGCTCTCGTGCCTCTCCGTCTGTGTGGTGACTTAGCGCCGTGAAAGCTGCTGCCCCCGCCTCCTGGAGGTGGGTAATGTACAGCCCTGCATACAGTCCTAATCACCAGCGCTCCAACCTAACTGCTGACCCAATGAGTTCTATTCCACCCCAACAACTGACCCGGGGTCAGAGGTCACCTATGTTTATGTCCATAGGTCAGCTTCATCTGGAGGAGTGTAACTCCTCTTCTAACGGCTCTTAACAAAGGAATACCTGTCATTCTGTCATGTACATAATTAAATTCAAGGAGAGAATAATTCAAATATCTGCAGAACCAGTAGAGATAATAATTACTCTTTCACTGGTTATTCAAATTCTGCGATGTAATATGAACGCATTTCTATAAAATGTGTAACACCGTAAATACTCATCATAGAAAACAGTATCAAAGACAAAAAAAAAAATAGAACAATAAAAATCAGTCTTTAATTTTCAACAGATAAATAAGATAAATGTTCAAGAATGTTTCAGCAGTGAAAATTAAATATTCTAAACTTGTTATGGATACCTGGAAGGCAGATAGGTCAAGAAGGGCAAAACTGTTGAGGAAGCGGATGCCTTGCAAAGCCACCTGGATGACCCCAGGGGCATAGGGTTCCTGACTTTGGGAAGCAGACTCTGGCACAAAACTGTGCATCAGGATACAATACAGAGTGTGGACCACTCCCACCAGGTCTGTGGATTGCAGCAGGGTCGTCAATCCAGTCGGGTCCTGGCTTTTATTGTCAAATATACTGGAAGCACTGGAACAGAAGAGGGAGGGAATGTATAGTCAGAATAAGGAGATGAAAAACGTAGTCCAAACAGTATGTAAAGCTTGAGCTTGTCCCATTCCAATTTTGAAAAATGAAGATAAGAAAAATAAGTTAAATTTGTAGACAACGTTCTGTTAAGATAATATATGCTCCCCTGTTTGTGTCTCTTCATCACTGCACTTAATGGACTGAAACCAAGTTTCAAATGTGTTGTTGGTGCTGGACAGTAGCTGGTCTTTGGTTGCTCTTTTTGCTCTCCACGTGCTTCTGTTCTTTTATAGAATAACAGTTTGTCATTCCTTGCATGCGAGGAGCTTCCATTCAGTTTAAATTCGCTAGTAAAACTCACTACCAGCCAGTTTGGTTGCAGCCAAAGACTGGGACCTTTAAGAGTCTGGATGGCTTCTTCCGCTCTCTCCAGCTACAGTAAACATAGTAATGCAATGACGTGAAGATCATGGCAGTGGCTAAAAGTTGGCAGATTCTATTAAGCTGCCTGACAAGGTGCTGAGTGCTACGGCAAACACTTAATCAAGGCCTGCCGGAGAGGATTCAAGGTGGTATGTTTGTTTGGCTCCAACTAGATGCCACCCTGTTGGATAAAGGTACTGGTAACATCATCCTTTAACAGCAAAGCCAGGGATAGTTCTGGATGGAAAAGAAGAACCAAGTTCCTTTGGATACAAGCCTGACAGTAGGGAGAAAAGCTCCATTTAGTATGACAAAGATCTGACAAACCCGTTTCGGATTACTGCAGGAGACTTAAACATTTACACGGTTTGTATTTTCTGGAGCTGTGTTGCCAGGATTGTTAAAAGATGAAAAAATATTTAGGTAGAATAGACAAGTGAATACCAAAATATTTAACTCTGTCTGAAAAAAGTCTATTTAAGTCATATGGGTCTTTCACTTCATGTTACTACTGTTAATGTTTGAGCTTCACTTGTCCTACGATGTCCGATGCTTTAATTCAGGGGTGTCTAACTCATTTTCATCAAGGGTCACATTAGCATAATGGCTCTCCTCAAAGGGCCAGATGTAAATAATAAATGTAACTAAATGTAACTCAGTGTAATGTAAAATAAATGTAACTACTCCTTAACGTTAAATGTATCTGAATTTATTACTTATCCAAGTTAAAAACATTACAGTTGTACAGAAAAAAAAAAGTTTGCTTGTTTCTGTTATAACATAAAACCTTTTAATTTGTCAGGTTATTAAACCCACAGAACTCCATCAATCAATGATCAAACTATCCAATGAATAAAGAAAAATAACATCAAACACAAGTTAAGATATAAAGTTTGTTCAAAACGTTTTTATCAAAGTTAAAATAGACTTCATTACTGCATTGTGGGAAATGTAGTTTTTGATCAAAACACACTTTTGATCTATTTACTTTAAGATACTCTGACCTTTTATGTTCTTGCGGGCCATATAAAATGATGTGGCGGGCCACGATTGGCCCACGGGCCTTTAGTTTGACACATGTGCTTTAAGGCTTCAGTAATTCGTCTACAGAGAGTGTAAATTTTCCAATTGTTCACTGAATCTGTGAGTTAGAGAGGCTGGATGAGGTGAATGCTTCATGGCATCACTTCACTGTGACGTCCAACGATAAAGCCTTCACTACTCACACAGTAAGAATGGATTTTAAGGAGAAGTGAGAGACGTTTAGTGTTCAGCAGTTAAACTTGTGAAAAGAAAATAATTTCCCATTCATAAATTTTGGAATTTGTAAAGAAGAAAAAGAAGCGTCTTCCCCTTAAAGGATTTTAATTAGATAGTTAAACACATGCACCACAACAGGAGTGTATACAGAGGAGACCTTCATCTAATCATACCCACAACTGCAGTGTTAACAGGACCCCACATTCAGCAGTAAAATTAAACCTATAATGCAACTAGGACTTTTTATTCATTGTACAGAAAACTTCAGTGAAATCATTCAGCTAGCGTGGACAGACAATTTAAGATTACCCCAAAAGCACCACGTATGACTTGCATACATGTGCAGAGAAGGGAGTGTGACCTCTGGATGGAACCTACACTGCATGCTGATACTTGATGTTAGCCAACAGGCTCTGTGTGAAATATGCTGCTAGGCAAGAACACAGACTCCTAATGCCAGTATAATCCCCTGACACAGCAACTGGCATGGGCAAAATATCCTGTGAGCCCACTGAGCATTCTTATACACGACACATAGGAGATGTTGGCAGTACTGGGCTCGCTGGCTGTGGTATTGATCATAACACTGGTCTCATTAAACCTGTAAAGTCTGACACTTGTTCTCACAGATATTCAGTGACAAACAGTCTTCTAGTGAGCTGGTGTGAAGCAGCTGGTCATTGTTATTGCAGCACCTTGCAGCTGGCAAGATGACAGGATCTCGGAGTAAAGCAGTGCCAAGACATGTGTTTATCATGGAAGAGAACCTAATCGTCTTCACTGATACGTTTATCACGATGATTCCAGGTGCGATAACCTCTACGGTCAGCGTTTCTTTTTCTTGTGGTTCTGATGTCTTTTGCTGTGAGAGCGTGCTAAGCCTCCGTCAGCGGCGCCACTGAACCTTTCTGAGTGGAGGTCACTGTTGCACATGTGGGTGGGCTTCCCCCCATGCTGGAGGCTAAAGTTTATGGTGAGTGACAGAGCATTGGGTCAAGTAGATCCTATCTCTATCTGCAGGAACAACAGCTTATGCAGCTAGCTGGCTTGAGGAAAAGACCGTTTGTCTGATTGCACGGGGGCCACAGTCTTTGTTTGAGCGCCATCTTTATGGATCCTCGTGACATCTAAGAACGGACAGTTACTCAGGCTTTGTTATTAGACTTTCAGAGAAAGGTGTGTGTGTGTGTGTTTGTCCTGGAGGACGAAGGAGCGATTACAGAGATGTTCAGGTGAGTAATAGAGTAAGAGACATACTCACCGTCCCGTTACCACAAAGCACAGCTTGCACACGCTGTGGAGCAGAGCTGAGGCTTGCTGGAGGAATGCGGAGATCTTAGGATGCTCGTCTACAGGACTTTGGACCGACAAGAAGCACCCGTAAAGCTTGTCGATCAGACCCATGTTTACAACATAGCTGCAGAGGAAGTAAGTGGTAGTTACTAGTCTAGGTAATGTTAATGAATTTATTTTTCCCAAAGCAAAACAAACAAAAATACCAAGCAAAACGTTTCACACAGGCAAACAAAGGCCTTCACTCTGCATACTTGAACAGGCCAGGAACTGAAAGCAGACACCTCACCTAAGCCCTCCATCCCCTACAATTACTGTGATATCTCTAATTTGTATTTGCCAATGACAGGTCTCATGATCATGTTCCCTTTACTCTTCCAGCCACAAATCACTGTTAATAGTGTCATTAGAGGGGTGTTGTGCCAGCCCAGCTCTGGGCTCTTAACAGTCTGCTGACCTGGGGCGGTCTCCTCACAGCTCCAGTAGGCCTGGACCTTTGGGCTGAGCTCAGGAACAGACAGCTTTAAGAAACATACAGAGGTCTACAGCTGTCAACCAAGAC
Source organism: Antennarius striatus (assembly GCF_040054535.1). Lineage (NCBI taxonomy): Eukaryota > Metazoa > Chordata > Actinopteri > Lophiiformes > Antennariidae > Antennarius > Antennarius striatus. The sequence goes on from NC_090779.1 coordinate 10,030,085, forward strand.
ATTCCTGTGGTCTCTGTGCTCAAAGAGGAGCCATGGTTTCTCTTCTCGTCACATTTGTGATTTTTCGCAATTAAAACTGTCACTCACTGAGAAAATCACAAAACAGGTGATTGTGACCGTTTTCAACCTCCACTGCAGGTCATCTGACACTTGAACCGAGTTCCATGGTTTTGACCTGATCCTCTTCCACAGTTTTACTTAAGTCGAAACGATCTTTTCTCACACCGACTGCTAGTTTGACAGCCCACTGGTGGTCGAATTTGCCAACTATTAGTAGAAATAAGTAATAGTGACTAAAATCACTGAAAGCCAAGCAGAAACACTGGTAATAAGAGAAAAAAGAAATAATCATCTCTTGGCAACATAATACACAACATATCTTTATATGATGTGAGTGTGGCGAAAGCTACAAATGTTTTGATCTTTCGTCATTCCTCACCAGCGTATACATTATACGAGGCAGTTGGGGTAAATGTCGTACTTCGGGATTAGAGTCTGACGACACCATTTTTCTCAGGCCCTCCCATGTCTCCAGGGTTACGAATGGGTCAGTGGATGAGAGCGGTGGGCCTGTGCAGCTGCTCTGTCCAGATGAATCATGGCTGGTGGGAGGGACGGTGGAAAGACTGCACTCTTCCACATGGCTTCATCAGGCCGGGCCTGGATTTCCTCACAGCCCACATTTCTTCAACATAGTCCCAACTCCTACAGCCCAGACCTACACTGCTAGCTCCAACACCAGGTTCAAGGGGGCCTTTCAAAGCTTTGGAAGTGCTCTTTGTTTATGCTACTTTGAGCACCCCCACTCGCCCCCCACCCCCACCCCACCCTACCCCTCACTAGAAACTGATTTTACTTGAAATGCCGCACTGGATAAAAAAAAGAAAGAAAAAAAAGTACAAATTGGATGAATGCCAAAACACACACTCATTCTCACACTACTCCCATTCTAACAAGACACCACTTGGAGCATTTCCAGGAGATCTAACATTTTGTCAGTTTTTACTTTACATACACTGTTGAGGAAATCAGGGGTCTCAACCCAGAGAAGAGGAGCGGAGGAGGTATGTACTAAAGCAGGTAAAAAGGTCATGAGATGAGAAAGAACTGCCATGTAGGATGGGAAGCAGGGAGGCAAAATACCTGATTAGGTTTTGTGCATGAGTATTGAAGGACTCTGTGGCAGAGCTCTTGACCTTGTCATCTGTGGAGATTTGAGGCCACAGAGACCCCAGAATGGTAGCAACGGTCTGCAGCAGGCTGGTGGTCAGACCCTCAAACACTTGTTTGTTCACGTTACGTCCAAAAACAGATTTGTCCTCGTCTGGGACACACAGCTGAAAGTAAGAAAGGAAAAGAAAATTTGTAAAGTAGTTAACCTCGCTGTAAATTAATAAACAAATATTGTTTGATGAATAAATAGGGTTGCTAACAGGCTGCATTAGCAATCAGAAAGGATAGCTTAGGCGTAATCTAGTGTACAGGGAAAGAACATGTTAATTCAGCCTTTAGATTGTGAATTAATAGTCATATATCTAATGCAGAACATCAAATGCCACATTTACTAGCAAATAACATTCACTCACACCGACTTCACATTATCGTTTATCCTTTGCAATACTACTACAGACACATATAACAGCTGATTAGTGCAGGTCTTTGACCACGCAATCACAAACTGGTGTAAACACAAAGCTCCTTCGGCTGCAACAAGAAATTAGATTATTTTTAACTTTGCAGAATATACAAGCACGCGTCTGTGTTTAAAATATAGTGCTACTTGTTAGTGGAGAACCTTGCAGAGGTAAAACCTTCTCATTTGGTCTAATGGTTGGGGTGAATGCTGACAGCATAGGTAAATCCACTGACATTCTCCACAAATCTAATTAAGAGGGTACATGCTCACGTGGCAGCGAAACCCCCCAGGCTTTAGTCTGTTTCTCACAAACACACATACCAGGGCACAGAATACACTTTCAGTCAAAAAAGTGTAAATACATACATAAAATAAAAATACAAAGATTTTCAGAAATTAGTATTAGAGTTTTAAATTGAAGCTTGTCATAGCAATTATTTAGGTTATTTATGGTATTTAGGAGCATGGATAATTCTGAATCTGCATTACACACATGCAGAACAGTGAGTTTGTCTGCTGCAGTGCTGCTGGACATGTCAGTCAGCAGAGCAGCTGCTGGGATGTTTTATATAAACTGAAGCATACAATCTAAACTCTCCCTGTGTGCCCTAAGGAAATATGACTGCTTTGGATTGGAACTCGGGACTGGAGACGGAAGCCCCTGTAGAGTTCATGCACGCAGCACAACCCCGCTCCTGCGCCTAGCCCCGTCTGTGTTGTGAGTGCAGACGGCCCCACCGAGCCGCCACCGTTTTGAGTAGGCTGATGTTTACAGTCCTTCTTATGGCGTGCTGAAGGATATGGGCTGACATGTCACCGCAATGCAGCCCGCCTGCCTGCCTGTCTGCGCTCTCACATTCCCCCCAGTCAGGAGGTATCTGCAGAGAGGCCTGTTAGTCACTAGCTTGGGTCTTGCCTCGTCTTATGTGGCTGGAGCTGACAAGCCAAAAGTAGGGTCATCATTGGTCAGAGTGCTGTATTCTACTAGAGCAAAACACAGAAATCTTAGTAAAACACTTACAGTATTTTCCACACTATAAAGCGCACCTAAAAGCCTTTAATTTTCTCAAAAACCGACAGTGCGCTTAGTAATCCAGTGCACCTTATATATGAAAAAGGTTTTAAAAAAGGGCCATTTATTGAAGGTGCGCCTTATAGTCCAGTGCGCCTTATAGTGCGGAAAATACTGTAAATGTTTGTGCGACTATACCAGAAACATAGTGTTAGTTGTGTTCAAGTATCTTATGCATAACTTTACCATTTAGTGTACTGAAATGATGCCGTAGGTTCAAATACTGGATTTAACGGAATCATTCCTAAAAAATTTTCTTTTGATGACAAATTACAAAATGAACCCACCACCACTTTCCCATCAAAATGACTTTATTCACACTTTAAAAAACACATCAAGAGGAGTGGAACAAATCTCACGCAAACAGGAGACCATTTGTGCGGTAGTGGTGATGACCGATGAGAATCATGCATCAGACGTGATGGGATGCAGAGACTTACTTTTAGCTGATGCAGCAGCAGGTCTATGAGGAACACGATCTTGTTGCTCAGCAGCACATAGGAGCTGTTGACTGGGCAGCAGAGACATGCCAGGTAGTAGGTATTTACAGCAGCACAGAGGGATCTAACAGAAAAACGACAACAATTATTAATCATGAGTCTAAAAAAAAAAAAAAAATCAAGGGAGGCTTGTATTCCCCTTGCAACACATCTGTATGGACGTACTCGCCCCCGGGCAATGACAAGACTATCTGAAGCCATCAGGAAACCAAACATACTCTTCTATATTTGTGGTTTCTTAAGGGTGCAGTTTGTCTTCACAAGTCAAAAGCATATCTCCCTGACAGCACTAGTAAGGAAACTGATTTAAGGAATAAAGCACTCGTATCAGCTACTTATGCAGAGACTCCCTTTTCTGCAGCCACCTTCACAGGAGCTGAGCACAATCTCAACCCCCATCTTTGGCTGAGATGTTGCAGTATTTCCGCTGAACAGATAAAACCATTCCTCTCAGCAGTTCCTCACAGCCGCCAGGCAGCGGCCAGTGCCGAGCCAGTCAGCGTGCCTCTGTATTATGTCTGCTCTGAAACAAGCCCCAGTGAAGATTAATGCCTCAGATAACTGACCAATCGTTCTGCTGTGACTGCTACTCCCCCTCGCCCCCGGTTTCATCAGTTAATATTTTCTGACAACTGTATATTTTAGCCATTGGTGGAATGGCGTGTCCTATCTGCTCACTGGAAGAATGGAATCTGCTTCTCCAGTACCTAAAGTAGGCCATGTTTATTTCAACTGGTAAACATTTTGATATCTACCAAAACCTTCACATCTGCTGCGCGTTTTCATTCAAACCACGTTGGCACAGTAAATGAAAATAGATTAGACTGAGGCAGACCCGAGTCTGTCAATAACTTCCTCTATTCTTTGCGCTGCATTATGCTAGTGGGCACATCAGTCATTTGGCCACATTGTTACTGACATTGCAGAGCGAAGCCGTCAGAGATGGAATGTGGTGTTAATGCGAGAAGCGCTACATTTTGACTGATCGGATGGTGTCCAAATCTGACATAAAGTCCACTTCCGCCCACCTGAAAACAATCACAGCGCTGAGCCTGCTAGCAAATTGTTTATGTCCTATATGACAGCCATATTGAATGTAATTTTATTAAAGTGTGAGGACAGTGGAAAAAGTTCAGTCGTAATGGTTAAGTGCAGTCTGTGTGGAGCAGGAGGTGAGGTAACATGAGATCTCTACCAAACTATGCTGCGTGAAGCCAAGGCGCGTCAGGACACTGTGCACAGGACAAACATCGGCTTCTATGCAAATACCAAATTGACAACTGAAATACTTTCATTCACAAGCTTCATGCAGCCTATGAAATTCAAGCTGCAGTAGTTGTCGTGTACATTCTTCCAAAGACAGGAGCTGTTTTACGTGCCTTAAGTCACTATCCTGGTATTTAAGATCAGATCCCTATTGAGTGAAGTGGTGAAAAAATAATAACCATATCATATGACTGAGCAGGACTGACTTCATTACTGTCAAGGAGCGGTTTCAGAGCAACAAGATAAAGTCCATGGAAGTTCAGGTTACACCTGGGATAAATGAGATTTGTTTGTGTGTTAATTTTAAACAGTACATCTTGGAAATTGAATGTCAGCTTTTCTTCATAGTTGCTTCAAGTCAAATACAACTAAAATCCCATATCTTTTTTTTTTTTTTTTGCTGTCATCTGATACAGGCAGTTTCCCCGAGGCAGATTTAGAATAAACACCAATTTTGGCAAACTAAGAATGAAATTGTGAGACTATTTATCAATTTAGGAGTAACATGAAGCAACTTTTCAGTCTATATTGGAGACCTTTTGACCCTTATTCAATTCCTTAAATGCAGTTTATTCATGTCTGGCATATAGTGAAATGATTTTTGTTCCCCTTGTCACATAAAGTTAAGGTATATGTTTAGATATACTGTAGTCTGTGTTCACATTTTTTTTTCCTATTACTTGGCCTCTGCAAAATAGTTTTCCTTATTTTGTTTCTTCCATTTGGAAATCCCCAAACATTACAATTTAATATACTACAGTATCAATATATCATACATAAACAAACCATAGTGGTGTAACTGGAATCATTTCATATATTACTTGGGATTTTAAACCAGGAATGGCTTTTAAAAAATGGAGCATTACAAACCAGCGATACAGCATTTATTTAAACTTTATTTCAAGGCATAGATTTCTTTTTTCTTCTTCTAAGCCTCACAAACATATTCTAATCAGATCCGTTCTTTTTCATCAAGGCAGATCAGGCCCTCACCATCGACTCACTTCACCGCTCATGTACGGAGCATGCAACTGCTTTGTACTGCAACAAAGCTAATCAGGCTTGTCTCTGGTCATCTTTGAACAAATGAGGAGGCTGTCAAAGGCTTGTTTGAGCCATGTCCTAACATCAGCTCGTACAATGAACCATCACAGTGATCTGTCTTTGGTTTCCTCCCACCTAATTGAGCTTGATGAGCATGACACCTGATAGTTCACCCTCTCAGGGAATCTCACAATCTCAATACCACTCAATGACAGTCACGGTGAAAAATTTTAGGAACAATTTGATAAAGAGCCGCCCAACCCGATCTCATGTTTCACAAACACTTTGTGGGAACTAATGAGTGTCAGTCTATCCAAGAAGAAAAAATTCCACCACCTACACCACTATTAGTGAGGTTCCCATTACACTGAAAGACTGGACTTCACATGTGCTCAAAATGACCACAGCTATTGCCCCTCACCACCCATCTGCTGCATTATCACTCTAAGAACGGGGCTTTGAAAATACACTACAGTATACTCCTTTCACAACTTTTAAATGGCAGACTTATCAGATGCATCCAAAAACAGAGGGATAGAGGAGAAAAAGAGATGCACATAATGAGCGATGTAATCTGCACACCTACGCTAAACGGCTTAACCTCAAATGGCCGCAGAATACCATTTTACCTGCAGAGCTATTCAGATCCATAGAGAAATGAGGCCAAGAGTTAGAGGGCTGGAGAACACCTGATACTCCTCGCCTCCCTGCAGCCCCCCCTGGGACCAAGCCTGGGTGGCCGGCAGGCTTACACACAATCAGGTACAATAAATACTCAAATTTATATTTCACCTACAGGACAACAAAGAAGAAATTCACCCGTCAATGATGTGACTCAAAGAGCAACCAGACTTCCTTGCATTCATTGGTTTACTCTCCAGTATAACTTACATTTAACACCCAGATGGTCTGTTTCTAGATGGATGGTTATGAGTCTGTCCAGCTCTCAACTTGTCTTTTTATAATAGTGAATAGTTGACTCTCAATCAGGTGACAACAGGACAACAAGCATGTAAAAGGCTCTTTATGCTTTTTGTCACTGCCTGTGTGTTATCAACCCTGAGATCTGCGCTCCTCAACCTGAGTCTCACGTTTCTTGCCCTCTCAGTGCGTTTCCTATGTGCGTAGTCAAGCCTGACTGAAGCGACGCTACAGAAATCTGACCGACTTCCAGATCAGGTTGTCCCTGCCTCTTAAACAGGGTAAATTTGTGTTCAGGGGAAGAAAAAGAACCCTAAGCCAAAATAGAAGGCGAGGAGCGAGTCCATTTCCTTGTGCTGTCAAACAATCCCTTCATTCACTGCTATCGAAATGACATTTAATTTGATTCTGCTGTTGATCTTTCCAATACCCTGAGTGCTTCCAAGACATCTACTCTGTCTGTCGTGCCACACTGGCCAGGTATGAGAAATCTGATGAGCCGTCACACACCATCATGCACACCCACACACACACAAATGGTGGAAAACATCCTGAAATAAAACCACAGGTAGCGGGTCTGATTTCACAGGATACACCAGGTCATGTGAGACAGAGGTGGAAATACAAATTGGGTTAACACGCAATGTCCACTGAGTCCTTCTCTAGTGATCACCTGCTAAAAACTGCCAGAGTGTAGGATAACCAAAAACACCAACAAGAAGGACAGATATGAGCGCTTCAACAAGATTCTAATTATATTGTACAGAGGAAAAATGCAGAAAGACTAACAAAGATTCTCAGATCCAAACTATTTTACACAAGCATTCATTTAAATTTACTACGCAATAGTGATTAAGTCAGTTCTGGTACTGAAGCTGGTAAACATCATTTATAATGGGAACAGTAAAATATACAAATAGCTGTCAGTTCATAAAGATTATTTTTGTATTTTGGAATAGGAGCTAAAACATTTTAGCAACCAACTGATAGTTAATCGACAAAATTCTCTGTAATCAATTTAGAAAAGGCCTCGTTTTTAAATCCTTAAAACAAAAAGCTCAAGACTACAACATGAGTATATAGATTTTAATAAAACAAATACAGATACAAATGCTTAGTTTAATTTCTGTTTAGTGGACAAAAAGAGCAATCAAATTAATTGGGAATTGATTAATTTTTTGAAAAAATCAGGTAGAAAAATGGACAGAAAAATAATTGTAAATAACATAAATAAAAAACTAAGCATCAAACTAACCAATAAAATTAAGGTGATGTGAGATCAGTTTCCGTAGGACTCTTTACAAGTGTCTGTACTTTGTGAAACTCGTCCTGCTGAACTGAAAGACAGCGGCTGCATAAACCCTGATCTAAACATTCCAGTGACCACAGGGTTACACCAGGACATTAGTGGAGCCTCGTAGTGGAATTAGCTCATTAATGTAATGGTAACAATATGGAATCAGCCTCCCTGGGGAGAGATATGGCAGGAGCATCTCTGCAGCTGTTTTTTTTTTTTTTTTTGTAAATCACTCTACTTATCTGGCAGGAGGTGATCAATACGGCAGCATCGCTGTAAACAGATAATGTAGCTCACTCTGGGGCTAGTGTCTGCGCAGCAGCCCATTAGGCCGCACAGCCATCCAGATGACGGATAGTGATAAGTAGACAGACGGGCTGCGTCCTTGTGTTGCATCTCATCATCAGCTCTGACTACACTGACCTGACTGAGCACCAGCACAGGGTTAAAGCCGGTCTCTTCTGCACTTCAGGAGAATCAGAAAACAGGTAAAAAAACAAAGGACTCGGTGAGATTTGAGTAAAATTACAATGCACCAGCCATTTATTTTCCAGTAAAGCCATAAACTATACAGTAGTGTAGATGTATATGCAGGTTAAAAAACATTTATTTCTTTAAAAAAAAAAATTTTGCGTTTCATTTATTTATTTATTTTGTAGTACTCCACCTTTATATTTTATGCAGAAAGCTCTTTGTGTTCTGTGTTAGCAAATGTTACAAAAAACATATGCATAAATCTAAAATTTTATTAATGAATATTTCAATTTATTTTTTATAAAATTAAGAAGGAACATACATATTGCTGTCTTAACACCCAAATTTTTTTTTATCTCCTGATAAATCAAGAATGAACTAGAGACAAACATGTTAACACCTAAAGGTCAGAGTGATAACAGACCAGAATAAGCAATGAGGCAGCTAACTCAGATGTATGCTTTTTTATTTAGCTTCATCTACAGAAGCCACTCCTGAATGACTACTTTTTATTTATATGGTATATTCCATAAGCTACAGAACAAGTTGTTTCTATTCACAGAACAAAAAAAATATACACGGTCAGGCTGAACATCTCCACAAGGTTGGATTAACATGTTCATCACAGGCTAAGCTGCTGTTCAGACTTTTCTCCTGTTCAGTTCTCAGGTCTACTTTAGCACAGCACTACTGGGTTCAGCTACACAGTCATACCTGACAGGTAAGTCACGGAAAAAGATTGAATCAGACCAAAAATACCCCACAAGACTTGGAGATATTGTGTCAACTTGTTGTTCATCTCTGACTCACAGAAAATTGCAGTGCAGACAAACTTCTTTAATCATCTACCAAAGAAAAATAAATTCAAGATGGTTATTTTCAACTTATTTGTGACTCACCCCTCCTGTTCCTTCACCAAAGCATGTCGAGAACAAGTCTCCAAAGCTGTGCAGCTATTGTCTGTTTAAACTAACACACAGTCATGTACGGATGTGCAAACTCTGCAAACAATAATTTTGTAGAAGAAGACAATCTCCATTTTAAGATAATAGCATTTCTTCTGATACAGAAGTCTACTTGAAATTCCCCCAGATCACAATGATTGAGGAAGAAAGAGCACAAAAAAATCAATATTCATGCAATGCCCTTTAAAAGCCTTATAAATATAAGAAGCATTTGTCCATTAGCAGAGATTCAGAGACCAGTAAATGCTAATGAATGGGAGTGCAAGGCCATTCGAGTCCATTACAGAGTCCCACTAGTGAGTTCACCAGCTTCTCTGAGGTTATCTACTGGCAAGCCATGGAAACGCCAGACCCACAACTCAAAAATACTCTTCTCCTCTAAATGATAGATGGGACACGTGTGCTTTATGTGTTGTGAGAGAAAAGAATGAACATAAATTGATTACGGAAATGGAAATGCTTTCCATCTCTGGAAGGAAAGCTCTGTTACTCAGGAAAACATTTCGTCACCCATTTCTGGATTTGAGAAGGTCAATGCAAAAATGATAGTTTAAAGTAGTAAAATGCTGACGGCAAATTATTTGAGCCATACAATCCATCCACACAAAACAATCATACATAGGATGTAAAGAAACAGTGTGTGCCAGGAGGGCCAGAAAAAGGATGCAGTCAAATAGAAATTATTGGGAAGAATGACTCTAACAGCTGCTTGAGGTCCTGCCATCAGTTTGGATTCCTCAAAAGGGATCCTCTAAACACAATCAGAGATGCACAAATGAGATCTGTAAATTAAATTTCTCAATGATCTTTCCAGCATTTACCACCAGCCCATTTATGAAAAGGCATGTCTAGGATTTTAAAAAGTATTAATTGATAAATAATAATAATCAGGTTCTGCGTCTTCTAAAATTTTCACTACTCACAATCATCAAGAAATGAAACACGTAAAACATTTAGTCAATTTAAACACATTTGAATAAATCAAGTAAATCAGTCCACATGTTACTTATTTCTATTTATTATAAGCAAAATAAAAAGAGAATGTATTTTGTTAGTGGGGTCAATAATTTAATTTCAATTTACGCTAGATGGGGTGAAATAGAAAAATAACTCTAAACCTATTTCAGTCCTAACAATTAATCTAAAATTTGAATGAAACCCAGTCAAAAAAGTTCCCTGTTGCTCATGGTCAAAGTCATCACTGATCAAAGTAACAACTCTACCGGTCAGCTACGGAGAAATCAAACTGTCCTGATGAAAAGCAGAAGAGACAGCTCGCCCTACTGGCTAGAAACAGAAATGTGATTAAATCATAATTAGAAACGAACCAGCATTCAAACCATCTTGAGTTATGTGATGAACCAGTAAAGTGACTGAGCACACCGTCCACATGTATTTCAATGGACTAATTATGTTTAAATCAAAACAAGTTGGATTTGGTGACAGTACTCACTTGGAAGGAATACGAGGAACAGCAGTGGGTGTGGAAACACCGGTGACGACCTGCAAAATTTGTTCCAGAGCCGACAGGCCGCCGCCCAATTGGAAGGCCACTTGGTCTGCATTGTTCTGTTGAGGTAGGGTCAGAGAGGAAGACAGAGGTACAGTCAGACAAGGGCCGGATGGGGGATTACAAGCCTCCCAACACAGAGGGAATGTCTCCTGCTACTAGTGGGGAGAGGGATTGAAATCTGAAACAAAGTGATCCCAAAAGTATTCCTGTTTAATCCCAAAAGTGCACAACCTGACTCCTCTCCCATGGCAGTCACGTTTCAGAGAGGAGAAATGCTCTGTAGGCTCCAGCTAGCAGCAGGGTGGTCCATCGGCTAATGCCTTATTTCTAGCATTTTACATTGATGAAGACAGAATGTGGAACTTGTTGACAAACAGCAAATGGCTCGAGTCATTTCTAGTCACAAATCTCCAAAGTGAATCTATGCATGACCCATTTCTGGTTAAACGTTACTACCTTATGACAGACACTGTTTTTGGAGTTTTATTTAGGCACAGATTTCCTGTTCCTCTTATCAAAGACAATCATCATAATGAAAATTTCCAAACAAGTGTGCAATGAACAATGCAAAATATCATTAATTCAGGGGTAAGTGGCGTGGGTGCTGATTTAAATGACTATACATTAATGTCTGTGTCTATTGTAAACAGTACACTGTAACCAGGACATGACAAGGGAGCAAAGGAATGCCAACTATTTTCATTCTTAAAATTGAGTCTACTGGCTGCTGTCATTAAGTTAAACTCCGTTTTTATCCCATGCCACTTCACCTACAGTATACAACACAGGATTTATGAACACATGTAAATAGTTAGGTCCTGCCCTCCTGTGATGATAGAGTAATTGGCAGCAGGTCAGATGCTGTTGCTACAGTGTCTTATAAATCAACAAGTACAAAGCCAGGAGCGAGCGTTGACTATCAGACATGTTTGTGCCTGGGTCGGCAGAGAGGAAGGGAGCTGGAGGGGAGCTGCTGATGGAGGGCCTCCTTCATACAACTGCAAAAGGCTGTGTTACACTACAGGTCACTCCTCCACCTAATGAGGTTACCAGCTCCTCAGTGCTGTGACAGCACTAAAATCCAGCCCCTTCACAAAGCTTTTGTTGTATAGATGGTAAGTTGCCAACAAGCCTGAACACATGGAGAGAGAAGTGCTTTACCAAATTACAGATAAGCTCTTCATCTGTCATTCATGCCCTATGCTGAGGTAACTGCTACTTGATTCCAGGGGTAGACGCACATAAGAGGCATTGAGCAATTATTTAGGGTTAGGACAAAAACATTAACAAACAGACCAAAGACCCTTTGGCCATCAACATAATGAGGAACGTCTCAAAGACGCCAAGGGACTAAACAATGTTCTAAAAATATCTCATTACAGCTTACTCTCTAAGTTACCAGCAGTTTCCATACCTAATCAATTGGGTCTAAGTCAGTGAGCTTGACTTAACCCTTCTCTTAACTCTCACATCAACACACCCACCTAAAAGCTCTGAGGCTAAATGAGAAAAGGCAGCTCTTTCATAGCAGCTTTATCAAATGGCATTAAAGGGGGTAACTGGGATCTGCCCAGTCCTGGCTGTCTCCTGTTAGAAGCAGACAAGAGTTTCTTGGCTAGTCCAGGCCTTGTCTGCCCTGCTGACAGATTTATCTGGTGTGATGATAGAACAAAACAAGGGAAGAGGATTAAGATCAAACTACCTGATACACTACCTTCAGGTGGTCCATACATGCAATGGTCCACAGTGAATAAAGACAGCATCAGAATATTTCTACGAGGACACAAACTTAATATGCAATTTTATGCAAAGGTTAATCCTGTGTGATCAGCTGGGGTTTGAATGATGGTCTTCATGGTCATCAATGTTGAAGCAGCATCTAGTGAGGGTCCACCCTCCTCAACCCTTGCAACAAAGGGTGAGATTAACCTTGTATGTGATTACAGTCAGTGTGGATGCCAGTGAATACACTGCATTCAAATGTAACAGTAAACATTTCAACTCATTTCAAGCAGCAGGCTGGATTTTCTAAAAATCTATTTCTAAGAAATAGACTTGTTTGAAGTGACGTTAGATAAGATAAGTTTCCTTCCTGTTGCTTGAGGCTTCCTGAGTTCAAATATTTGACGCTCTCAAGAAACAAAACCCAAGAGCCTCTTGTTTGGATGAAGAAAGACTCTTTCTATGAAATTAAGGGTTTGGGTCGGAGTGGGTGGGATGGTTGATCAGCCCAGGTATGATAATTCATGCTGGTCCCCAGATGTTGATTCTTGACTTTTGCTATCACTTTGAAGGTGAGATTTGATGTCATAAATAAATTGTCTCCATTGCTATTTGATGGATTGTCCTGACGTTTGGGAGACATTTATGTCTTTCTCAGAATGAACTGCAAAAACGTCAGTGTTCCATAACTTTGCATTTGGTGGCATCATCAGGTAAAAGTCTTGTCTGATTCCTATAGTTCATTAGTTTGGAGTTACAAGCTCATTTAAAGACATTAAGACATACATCTGTAGTTCTTGGATTATACCACAATAATGATGAAAATCTATACATCCATTAGTTCAATAGTGTCATCAACATTAAGCTTGCCACATTTCTCACGCAAAGATGAGAATAAAAGCAAAATTCTATTCACTGATCATTAATTAAACTATTCAGGACCTCTTAATGTAAACCATTTACCTATCTTGTAATACTTTGGATTACTGTACACTAAAACGTTTCAGGGATCTTTGACCTGAAAACACAGATTGGATCCATAACATGATGGAGTGACAACAATCATAAATGTATCCTGAAATATGCGAGTGTTCCTTCATGCTCCAATCTGTCTGTGCCCACTCACAGTGACAAGCAACAATATGAAAATGGAAGTTATTTACGTTACCCCTGTTAAGCTCAATTTTTTAATTTACATAACTAAAAAAGTCTGATTTTCAAAATAAAAACATATTGAAATGCTTGAAATTAAAAAAAAATATATAAAAAAAGGTACATGGAAAATATTGCACATAAAGTTTAGTGGAAAAATACTGGGCTGTTTTATGCATTGGAAATCCTCTTCCAATACAATGCCCACTGCTAGAATGAGCAAAATTAAAACCGTGGACTGAAATGAAAAAATATAAAAGTTCATAAATAGCAGAAAGCACAACTTCAGTATTTTTTAAGAATCATCGCTCAGTCCACGTTTTTGTTCGACATATGAGTGAAAATCTGAGTTACGAGTCGTGCTTTGGGAGACCACCACTAGTTAGAAGGATGGATACAACATCAACTGAGACTGCATCTAGTTTTTCCCCACATGTTGTCCACGAAATAAAGACGTAGCTCTTGACTTAATTTTTTCCCATCATTGTTTATATAACTTATATACAACTGATTATGCACAGAAACAGTACGTATGTCTATGGGTTGATAAGAATAGGTGTTTGAGGCTTTTGCACAAGTCTGGAACGGATTAAAATCATTTTGGTAAATTTAAATGAGTTATGAGCAGTTTGACTTATGAGCTCAGTCAAAGAACAAATTAAACTTGTATCTCAAGGTACTACTGAAGGGTTTCTGAAAAAGTAATACAGTAAATCGTTTTTGACCAAAGCTTTGGAAACAAACTAAAAGAAAAAACTACTGATGAAACCTCTTCCCACATCCCCCCCTCCTCTCTGTTCATGGTGGGGGATAAAACACACAGACAGGATGAACATCTAATTTTCCCCAAACAGACAAAAAACGAGCCAAAACTAAGAGCTGAGTGAGAAGGATGGCTCCTGAATAATACAGCAGGGAGAATCTTATCCAATTATTTTCCAGGGTGACCATTGTTAGCCCAGCTGATGGGATGTCTCAAGCAGCTGGTAGTTCCTGGGACACTGTCTGCAGGCCAGCAGACCGGCCAGATTGCACTTCGGAGTCTCCACCCACCAGACACTTTAATTAAAGCAGAGGAGGGCACAGCCTCTTCCTGCCCCAGCAACAGATGGACAACAACTGGCAGAGTTCATTACAGACTGTCCCCAACTTTAACCTGAACCCTTCGGTTACTAATTTCCTTCTTCACAACTAAAACCTCACAATTACACTCACAAGTAATGGAAACCACCCTCTCCTCAAATGAATTCCATCATTATACAGACGAACAGAAAACCTACCAAATGGTAAACAAAGCTCTGTGAGCTGAGTAAACTGGAAACCACAACAAGAATCCCTGGGTAAACAACTTAACGTATGATACAAACTTCAGATGTTTAGAAGACATAATGGAGTATGGACAACTCTACAAACTGCGGTTATTCTAAGACAGGCTAAGATTAATCAAAAGGTCGGTTTGTGACAAAATCAAGTGTGCCACAAAACCAGAGACTAACACACAAAGAAACCTCCAGCTATTTCACTCCCTGTTGGTCTCATGGTGGGGAAACAAAAATGAAGCTGGAATAAACAACATTTTTGAAAGGAAGAGTGAAATATCACCATATTGATATATCTATGAAGTTCAAAGATGTTGTTTGTTTAATAATGTTTAACTTATTTTTTGTATAAAAAACACCTTCCTAGTCAACAAGCATAAGCTTCCAAGATTGATATAAAATATAAAAAATGTTATGTTTCCTCAGGAATCTGATCATATTCAGGGCGGTATTTACAAATAAAATAGTCGATCATTTAATTAATATCATGACCATATTCCTTACAAAAAGAGATAGCATCATTTTTTTTCTAATAATGCCAACCAGGAAGTAAATTATAACAAAATGCAAAAATTCTGCAGTGTCTGAAGAATATTTTGCTTGCCACAATGGAAAAATTTGAAAATGAAGAGTGTACTGCACAATTTTGCCCCTCCTGGAAAAGGTACTGTTGATCTGGGCTCTCTCTGTCAGTCTGCTGGAGGCCCGAGCCAGAAACTTTATTATCCTGCCACTCTGCCCTTCACCTTCCTCGTGTCCCCCAATACAGCTCCCACGAGTCGGCCCCACAAGGCTCTGACAGCTGGTCTGTGGTTCTCAGAGCACCGCTGACAGTTCCTTACATGGTAGACATGTTGCCTTTTCTTGACAGGCTGTAACTTTGGGCAATTTATAAATATAAATGCTTCATATTAAAAAGGCAAGCATGCAGAGAAAGGAAAATGTGGGAAAATATAAGGGAACCTGCTAATCTCAATCACCAATAGTTGAAAAAAAAAAAATCAGGTTGGACTCATAATAAACCATTAGAGGCCACAGAGGGAGAACCACGCTGGGGTCACAGACTAGAAGTAGCTTAGAAAGCAAGGGAGGACAGAGGGGGGGTGGGGGTGGGGGGACCCAAACAGCAGTGCAGGAGGGGGGTGTCAGGTGTTGTCTAAGGAATTAGCAGAGAAAGTGGAGACTGAATCAGATACGAGGGAGAAAAACAAATTTCTAGGTGAGTCAATGACATAAGAGATGCTTGTTAGGTCAAACAATCTAAACGGTCCCGACTTGATGTGACTCAGGGGTAAAACAGCCATGCTGACTGAGACTATGTTTATTTGACTTTGTCCCAGGGATTAGACAGGGAAGTGCTCCCCAGGCTGCCTTCTTAGCCAATCATATTGTTCCACTCAGCTTTCAGTGGAAGTTTTTTAAGAAGCTGGTGAATCAGAACTTCACCAAACAGTTTAAAAATGTGCTTTAAAGCTGAGGTAAAGACAAAGAGCGCCCAGACAGAGTCTCAATCTGCCTTCTTTGTGAGCAACATCACTGTTGAATGGAGCACATCTCTCGTGGCCCACTGACCTCTGACCTCCCACTGGGACTATGAGGCGCTGAGGGGAGGAGCCCTCATGTAGTGACAGCTTGTGAGCTACTCGCATCACACTGGTCTCATCCTCTCTGCTTACAGGGCACTCTGCCACCCACCTCAGCCACCTTTTTCTTTGCCTCTCTGGGGAAATTCAATAATAGCCTTTCCACCCGTCCCCTTCGTCACTGAAGGGACACCATAATCTCTCTATCCTCACGCCCAAAGGCATGTACAATGGGATGTTATGATGGCTCAAACCACAACTGGGCAGGAAATTTATGCCTCATTACAGGAAGTGGGCTGTATATTCTCCTCATCATAAACATTGTGGCAGGTGTTTTAATTCCTCCTCTTGCTCTCAAATTGATGTGAGTTTTACTGTTAAAAAAAAAAAGTCATGCAACTAAACCTCTGGGACAGATGTTTTTAATCACCCATTGCTATAAATCTCTGCCATAATATCTAACTAAACCTGAAAAAAAAAAAGTATGAAAAAATACACGTTCTCTTGCCTTTGTTCAGTAAAGCCTTGTGCATCGCTGGCATTTCATCTGGAAATCCAATTTACCATTGTCTAAACCAGTGACATCTGAGTCGAGCAAGCCACATAGACACATAACAATGCGTACTCTGGTGCTGGGAAGCTCCTCTATTGGTACCATGTGCACAATGAAAACAGTTAATCTGGTCTTCATTAGCCAATAACCAAAGGCAAGCTGGTTGGGAGTAAGTGATACTCTACATTGGGAGGGTGAGACACAAAGAGACGCAGCCAAAGTCAAGTCATCGCTGCAGAGATATGCCAAAGGGCTGGCATGACCTGTGTTCTGCTGGAGACAGCACAGACTAACCTACAAATCATGACATTCCCTGCAAACCAAGACATAATGCACGGAAGAGAAGAGCCTAAATGTTTAAACCATCAAACCCTTACAAAACACATCAACACTAAAGAACAAGTGGGCTTAATCTTTTCTTTTTGATAACAGTTGAGGTTGAGTCTTTGTTATTCCTCAATATGCTGCGTTAGGCAAAGGCCGCTGGGGGAATTCATTAGATGCACTGAGTTTCCCTCCTCCCCTTTCCCCTTCCTTATTCAAATCCCATGAAGGCATGTTAGAAACTCGACTGAGACTGTGGTTTGTTTGTGCTTTCTCATCTTGCAGGTTCCCAGGAATCATGGTGGATCTTATGCATTAGTCAGGGTTGATCCTCAGTGCCACCATTATCAATCACTATTGTGTCTTTGTTCTTAATTGTGTTGTTTTTCTAGTGATGTTATCATTTGCAGTATTTCTAGAACTGTAGATGTTGTTATTCATACCGGCCCGCTGTCTCGCTCTTTTGTCTAGATCTGATGATATAAAATACACTCAATGAACGAGATCCATTCCGTACCTGTTTCTCTAAGATGCGAGACAGTTCTCCCAGAGTTCTGTCCAGACCAGACACTTTGTCTTGGCTCTGCTGCTTCAACAGGTCCTTCACTAGGCGCTGCAACCTGAACACACAAGAGCACCTTTAGTTCAGATTCACTAACACCAGCTCTTCATTCGTACTTGCAGGACACCTCAACCGAACCTCTCTAACCAACATAAGAAGGGAGAAACAAGAAGACAGTTTCAAGATCAGTAACAGAAAAAACATTTTTAGAGAAAATATTACAACATTGCAGGTTTTTGTTCCTCAAATATGAAAATTTTCACTATTTCGTAGAATGAATTTTGACTCCATTAACTCATAACGATTAAAAGCTGTTTCCACTGACCACACCCCACAGGGTTAATAAGCTGGGACAAGACCAGCCACCTTCAGAACTGAAGATGCCTCTTGGATGAGAGGAGAAACGTTTTCAAGAAACTTTCTTAAAAGTCCAGTGGATTGATTTAAACATCTTTGGATAACCATGACCTGGATAACTGAGAACCTACACAGACAACTGATAACGATCATTACTTTTCCTTTTTAAAGGGATGTTTTTCTGATTTGTAAGCCAAATGATTACTTGATAGATGATAATACATTAATAGTAGTCCTAGAGCCAAATAGAAATTAGAAAACTAAAAATTATAAATTTAATATTGTGATAAATATATATCAAAGAAATAAAGAGAAACACTTACTTGGCCTTATATGGAGAGTCATGGACCAGAGGTTTTATTTCTATTGAGCTCTCATATTCCTTTGCCCTGCAGACAGACAGATTAACGTATGAACAGATTAAAGTGTGAAAAAAGAGGGAAAAGTTCAACACAAGTTTGTTTATTTTGTCCAGGGGTGTCAAACTCATTTTCACCAAGGGTCACGTCAGCATAACGGCTGTCCTCAAAGGCCCAGTTGTAACTATTAAATGTAATTAAATGCAACTCAATGTCATGTAACATAAATGTATCTACTCCTTAATGTTAAATAGCTCTGAATTGATTACTTATTCAAGTTACAAACATTACAGTACTTCTTTTCCTTTCGGCTTTTCCCTTCAGGGGTCGCTACAGCGAATCAGTTGCCTCCATCTAACCCTGTCTTCTGCATCCTCTTCTCTCACACCAACTACCTTCATGTCCTCTTTCACTACATCCATAAACCTCCTCTTTGGTCTTCCTCTTGGCCTCCTGCCTGGCAGTTCAAAACTCAGCATCCTTCTACCAATATATTCACTATCTCTCCTCTGAACATGTCCAAACCATCCCAGTCTGGCCTCTCTGACTTTATCTCCAAAACCTCTAACATGTCCTGTCCCTCTGATGTACTCATTCCTGATCCTATACTTCCTGGTCACTCCCAGAGAGAACCTCAGCATCTTCATCTCTGCTACCTCCAGCTCTGTCTCCTGTCTTTTCCTCAGTGACACTGTCTCTAGACCAAACAACATTGCTGGTCTCACCACAGATTCGTACACCTACTGCACAAACATTACAGTTACACAGAAAAAAATATGTTTTCTTGTTGCTCTGTTATAACATAAATCCTTTTAATTTGTCACGTCATGAAACCCGCATAACTCCATCAATCAAGGATCAAACTATCCAATGAATAAAGACAAATAACATCAAACGCAAGTCAGGACAATGACTTCGTTCAAAACGTTTTTGTCAGAGTTAAAATGGGCTTCATTACTGCATTGTGGGCAATATAGTTTTGGTCAAAGCACACTTTTTACCTATTTACTTTTAGACACTCTGACCTTTTATGCTCTCGCAGTGGGCCGCATAAAATGATGTGGCGGGCCACATTTGGCCCCCGGGCCTTGAGTTTGACACACGTGATTTAATCCATCAGAGATCCACCAAGTAACTTGTATTATAATCACACACATTCTCTCTTCTGCCATCAGCTATTATCATGAAGACTTAATAACTTAAATCCAATCTTCCGTTTTAAACATGACTTTCTGTCTGCTTCTCACTCAATTTCCGTTAAATGGAACACAACCATCGCTACATGTATGACCTCCTAAAAAACATGGTTGTTACAGGACCGGCAGCATTGCTCCAACAGAGACCCTCCCAAGACTGAGAAACACAAATTGCTAGTGTGACTGTTTGTGTGTGTGTGTGTGTGTGTGTGTGTGTGTGTGTGTGTGTGTGTCAGGGTGGGGAATTCACTCTGTCTGTCAATCAGGCATTCCCAGACAAGATAAGTAACTATTGATTGGAGACAGATAGAGTGCCTTCCGGTTACCCATCTGTACACTGATAGGATCAAACACTTCCTGGAATAAGACAGGTGGATTAGTCCCGGTAGGGTGGGCACGGGGCAACCAAAGCTAAACATTTTTCCCAACAATCTCTTGTTTTCAAGGACAGTCATCTAACAGCAACCGAGAACTCACTTTAGAGCGAGACTAGGACATTGACGGACATTGCTCTAGGACAGATACTTTATCATTCAAAAATCAAGTAGTATTACTGGTGTGTTACTGACAAAAATTATATTTATGATCTGTATTGATGGACACACAGACTATTTTAACACAGGACCAAATTAATCACAACATACACACAGGAAACAAAAGAACGGCATCAGCTGAGGGGCAGTAATGAGGAGTAATGAAGACACCCGAAAAATATTCTAATGCTTCAATAAATCAATTCGCAACGAAGCCATTCAGCGTTGGTATTCACCATTTAGCCAATTTCCACATATCATAAACCAGCAGACTGGGTAAAATAATTCAAGGCGTGCTAACCACTACATATGTACTGTGTTCTAGCAAACAGGCTTGTCTTTGTATACACACCATCATCTGAGCAGCCACACACATCACAACACACTGCCCGCTCTGTTGCATGCTGAGTGAACCGCAAGGACTCAGCCACAGGCAAGGTCAGAACTCATCCTGACACTAACTGACAGGATACTTACATTAAAATTTAACAGCATGTTTTCCTTCCCAAAACAGTTATGACTGGAGAAGGTTAGCGGAGCCACAAAAAACACACGGGATAAAATAAATGTGCAGCGCTTTATGACACAACAGGTCTAAATGTTGGCTTGGTGAAAAGTCCTGTGAAAAGCACTCACATTTTACAGACACCGTCGGGTGTTCCAATAAAACGGTTCATTTTCACCCAGTGGTGAAGCAGCTCACCTTTGTGCTCACTGGGACTCTGTTATTTATGACCTCTGACAGCCTGCTCCCTTTGAGTGCTAGTCTCAGCGGGGCTGGCGCAGGAGTGACGGTGAACAGAGACAGATCATGTTGTCACGTTCTCGGTGCCGCTGAGCCTCACAGAGCGAAAAACAGCAGCATCCAGTGTAAAAGCACAGCGGCAGGGCGGGAGCGCTTTGGAGTGGACAGCTCAGCTTCTTTTGAATGACTGTTAAAAGTCGTGGTAAGAAGTTGGGGGCTGTACTGGGATCACCATGTCTACCTGTAATCACCATGTCTACCTGTGATCACCGGACTGCAAACTGTTGCAGGGAAGATTTGATGTATGAAATGCTCTATTTATTTGGTATTACGGGTTCTTGTTCGTGATTTTATATCACAATCAAAATGGATCTTGTGCATTTAATCTTGTAAATGTGCTTACAAATGTCAGAAATTAAAATTTATAAATATTTTACTTGCAAAATATGTTATGGTTATGATTATATTCTTATCAACTGAAATTATTTTCTCTGCATCATTTCTCAATGGCAGGGGCAGAACAGTGATCAGAAAATGAGCATAAAAAAGCACTTATCTACTCTTGATCCGTCGCTCTAAATATTTTATACTCATTCTTCATAACTGACAAAGACATGCTTAAAAAAACGAAAATTAAGTGTCTGTTTAAAAAAACCCCCCGATAACATACCCCCATTCCACAAAGTTCTTCTTTGGGGAATGTTGGAGGTCTTTCACTGGGAGTCAGTAAACAGTGTAGTCTATACAACATGGAATGCAGAAAGTTACTTATCAACTTTTATCAACACATTGTGTTGTAAATGGACACCGCTGACGCTCCCCTTTTCAACATGAGGGGCCAAAGCAGCTTTACAATGCCTCTCCTACACCGATGTAAACACCACTAGGGGAAATTCAGGGCTGAGGACAGTTCCCCGTGTTCACAAAAAGACGGACCCTTCCATTCCAGGACCCATTCTGGTGTTGAAGTCGCAGCTGTGCATTGGTCGTTTGCCAGCAGTGGTGTGTGTTAGCAAAGGGGTGTTTGTGTTAGACAATCAAAACCAACACCAAATCTAATTCTGACTACAGTATTTTCCGTACTATAAGGCGCACCTTTAATAAGCCTTTAATTTTCTCAAAAACCAACAATGCACTTTATAATCCAGTGTCCCTTATACAGTATATGGAAAAAGGTTTAAAATAGCCCATTCATTGAAGTTTTGCCTTATAATCCAGTGTGCCTTAAATATGAAAAGGTTTTAAAATAGCTCATTCATTGAAGGTGCTGTAATATGTTTTCCCAAGTTTTTAAATTCACCATCAAGTCAATTGGTTTTAAAGTCAGCGTCAAAATGATTCCTATGGTAAAAGAAAAATAATTTAAATCATAAAA
Source organism: Antennarius striatus (assembly GCF_040054535.1). Lineage (NCBI taxonomy): Eukaryota > Metazoa > Chordata > Actinopteri > Lophiiformes > Antennariidae > Antennarius > Antennarius striatus. The sequence continues at coordinate 10,052,553 of NC_090779.1, forward strand.
ACACATATCAGTATTGGACATTTTCTTTACAATGCTTAATGAGAAAACTTTTCATTTCAATACACTGTATGTTGTGTCATACTCTTTTTACTAAACACATTTTATCGTTAAGTGATTATGACTTCTCAGGCTCTGACAGGGCAATGAGAGGCTGTATCTTTCTTTACAGAGGATATATTGTGTAGGAACCAGAATTAGCGAGTGCACATCTCAGATATTAATGTCACCCTGCTTGTTGTAGATCAGGTCTTTTCTGCATCCATAACATGCTACTGAACGTATTATCAGCATCATGTGTTTTTTCCACTCCCCTCCCGTAGGCAGTCAGTTAAATTGATTAAATTCAGGTCCAGGTTCTAACACACAGCAGCTCTGCTTCCAATTTGTTGATTACTATTGATTTTCTTTGATACGTCATTTAAAAATCAATACCCCAGAAGAGGAAAAATAAGCATGGCTCTTACATACTTTAACATACATCCTGTACACCAGTGAAGACTTCAGATTTGGCAGTACCACATCGGCAATTTGGATGAAAGCTCCTTACAGGTGAAAGCTGGGGCCCAGATATTGATTTGCAATTTCGCTGGCCAATCACAGGGAGTGGTTATAAATGAAGCTCATCAGTGTTACCTTGCAGACAGTTGGGATGCACATGATGTCTGCTCATTGTCACTCATAAAAAAAAGTCCTGGTACAGGTGTGTCCTCTGCTTGTGAGAGGATGGAGAGAGAAAAACAGAGAGGAAGGCAAAGGCAGGCTGACAGCGACAAAATAGAGAAGTGTTACCTGGAGTTCATCCTGGCGCGGAGCTTCTTCGCCTTCTTCCGTGCTTTCTGTCTCTCTTCCACGTTCTTCGTGCTCTCGGACAGCACAGAATTGTCCGTTATAATATCCACAACGTATTTCTTCAAGGAGAGATACTCCTGGAGGAGACAAAACCAATAAATGAAAGCCACTATTGGTAACCGTGTGCTATCACTTACATCAAGCTTCTAAAATAACTATTGCCTGTGGTGCCAAAACAAGTGCAGAAATCAATGGAGGACAGAAAATTTGACAAAAATACTGTATTTAACTTTTAAGGTACTTGTCCTTTCCTGGAATATTACAATTTCTATGACTCTAAATCTATTCCAGTACATTTCTATATAATCATAATTTACTGATACACCTATGGATTTGCACACCATTATTTATTAAGATGTGCCAAATAACAATCCCACACTTTAAGTCAGAAATACACTGAAATAGGAAAGGGAATATAATCCTTGTTAAATATCTGTATGTGAAGGTTATACTGTACACCTAACACTACGCTTATTGTATGATGTATAAAACTACACCTCAACAGCACCACTGTGTCTCAAATGAGACACAGTGGTGCTCTAATATTTTACAGTCTTTTGAAGACACCCACCCACAGACCTGCTGAAGGGCTGGAGGTGTTGCTTCTGTCTGGCCCTGTCAGATGAGTCCGATATTTCCATCAGGAGACAAGGGAAAGTAACCCAATTTGAACATGATGCATGTGCAAGAAACCAATTACCCAATTATGCTGTCATCCAGCACCCCAGAGGATAGGATGGCCCCACAGATAAAGGTTTTCCATTCAGCAGCAAAGCTAACCTGTGTGTGGGTTGCTGTACCCTTTGGCCATAAGTACAATCAGTGCACCTGCTGCCTGAATAGCGGTCATTGGAAAGACAGGTGTCCTCAACAGGGCGAAAGAGTAAATTAGTGCCATAAAACTACCGAATGAATCCAAGGCTGTCTTGACCACTGGAGGTCCTGAAAGCCACTTTATTACACAAGTAAAATGAGAACTGTTGGGGTTACTTCACACTATGTACTTTCTGCATTTATTGTTCTGGTTTAAACAGATGGAACACCAGCGGGAGAAGTCACAGATGTATATGTTTCAAATCAGGAGCTGCAGTTTAAAAATGGGACGACAGGTGTGGCTCTTTGATCATCTTTTTATCAAATGACAATTATTCCACACTTCTATGGTTGGAATGGTGCTAATTAGCTGAGGTATTTGTGTTAAAGCCAGTATGCAAGAATGTTCAACACTAACATGTAAGATTCTTGTTGTTAAAGCAGAAATCAATTAGTAAGAATTCCTGCAAAATTTTCAGGAACTTTAACAGAGGCTAAGTCGTTTTAACATAAAGGGATAACAAAGGGATCTTTAATCTCTAATATTAGGAACCTAAAATTGCAAAGAATATTAAAGTGAAAAATGTTAACTTTGTAAAGGAAAGGAGCGCCACAGACGAAGGAGTGGTTTCCTAACAGGGATGTATGCGTCTGTATTTGTATGCACACACCTCTGCCCTCCACTGCCTGAGACCACAGGTCTGTTATGACTCATGACCATAAGCTGTCCCTCTCCTGGGAGGCAGCTGTTCAGTAATTTGTCTGAGAGGCTATCCAACGCACCGGCCACTCACTTAATGGAATCGTTTCAGTAACACATCCAAAACATCTTTGCAAAAATGACACTGGTAATATAAAAGGGTATCTGAAATATTAAACTGTCAAATATAATGCTGACACACAGACAATGGTCCCTTAGCAAATAAATATATAATGATTACAACCCATTTCTGTTGCTAGGGCGCCAGTCTGAAAAGAGGCTGTGTTGACTGACTGTTGGAGACAATCCCACCTGGTGACAGACGCCTGTCTGTCACCAGGTGCTTCATTATCATGAAGCAGCAAAGATGCTGGCAAACCTGCATTGCCACCACACAAGACCCTAAACGCAAGTAATATGACCTTATACCAACATGTCTTCCTTTCTATGACACAACAAAATAGAACTGATAAAAGTTGACCAACATAAACACATAAAAACTGCAAGAGATATGTTCATCCACTGCCTTTTGTCACAAAACATAAGTCTAAGCAGCTTCCAACTTGATGGAAGCTTCTGACCAACAAAAAAAACTTTTTTTGTTGGTCACTAGATAGATATAGATATACTACACTGTACAGTATATAGGTACCATCAGCACTGAAGTTTGCATGACATTTTTTGTATTAAAATGTGTCTTCTTTGTAATATTTTACAAGGGGGAACACACACACACACAAACACACACACACACACACACACACACAAAGAAGAAACCCAGACGACTATTCACTGGATGTCCCGACAGCCAGAACCAGGAAAGTTTTTAGATCTCTAACAGTGTGCGGAGGGAGAGGATTGCTTCAGCTGGCAGCCTGGATATTTCATCAAGGTTCTCAATTTGTGGCCATCAGTGCAGCTTTGACTACGTGACCTCTAGCACTACTCTGTGCCTTTGGGACATCAGCTCCTATACCCTCTGTAGCCCGGTGAACCGTCTGCTGGCAGCAGTTGCCAGAAGATTCCAGTCAAGAGAAACCACCACTTTTTTGAGCTGACATGTCCAAAGGTGACCAGTAAATCAAGTCAGAGGCCATGTGTCTTGTATATTACCAGTATTATATTAAACTAAGACAGATGGTGAGCAAAGAGAAGGACTGCAATCTTAAGCTCTCCCCCACACATCGATCATACCCTGTTGATAATCATTGTATTTTCAATTTAATACGCAAGTCTTTCAGAATGAGACAAAATGTGGTTTCAGATATATGAAGGCGTATGGCATTCCCCACCCACTTCAGCTGAAAAACTACAGTGTGACCTCTGCACAGTTGAACCAACCATCTTCATTTTAATTAAAAATCTTTCACTGCAGGAAGAGTTATGGAGCCACAGTCTGGAAAATAGTTGGCAGTGGTTTGAATTAAATAGTGGACATCAAAATGAGCTTTGCCATAAATAACAAGGGGCCACATATGTCTATCTAAACAAAGTCTCCATATGTAGACCTGCTAGACACCTAGGTTATTTTTCAGAGTCAAGAAAAGAAGGTGTGAGCATCTAAACATTATGTACTAGAGACACTACAGTTGCTAAGAGCCCAATTTTATATTTTCACAGATGTGCAGCAACATAAACTTGACCTGATCAGTGTTTCCAAAAAATGATAATATGAAATGTAGAAAATGAATAAAATATCATTAATACAATGTCATCAATGCATAAGGAGTGGTGTTCATATATGAATGTTTACAGGGCTAAAATGATGAAGTGCTTCTCTCCATTTATTGGACTGTTTGAATTATGTCAAATGGATAAAAACAACAACAAAAAAACACCTGCATTTGGAAAGAAAATGATTTAGAGGAAGCAAAGGAGAATCAATTATTCCCCTCTGAAAAAAGCTTTGAATGAAGGAGCTGCTGGGGCCAAAGGTGCTGCGTATAGCACCAACAGTTGTCAGCCTCACGATGAGCGCTGCTGAAAAGCCAATCTCATATTGCAGACAGAGAGGTTACCTTGCATTAACGACCTGCCTTCCCATGGACAAAACAGCCTGGAGACAAGGGGGTGATGTCACCCCTCCGCTGAGGCGCTGAACCCTAACTGTGTACATTTCAAGGCTCATTTGTGATCTCACAAAGCCAGAAACGACTGCGGCAGGATATAAGGGGATGCATAAACAGTAATGATGACCACGTCATAAAAAAACTACCATGGTGTCTGTCTCTTTGTATTTTTTACATCACACAGGCAGCAAAAGGACTATTCATTGACAGGATGAGTGGATGTTTGCTCCTGGCATGGTGGCTGTGTGTTATACACACCACTTCCTCATCAGACAGCTCCCGTCCCTGGATGCTGCTGCTGTCCCGCACAGCCTGTTGGTGCCTCTTGGCCTTGGTGTGGCTGAACAGGTGCACCTCTGAGGTGATCTACAAACACAAACACAGTGGTCAGAGGTTGCTGCTGCAGACACATTGAAGACAGCAGCAGAAAAAAGGTCAAAGAAGACCCACGGGACGCTGTAAAAACAATACCCCACAAGGGTTTTTCAAAGGACACAACTCGCCTCTGCTGAGGCTCGGGTTAAAGTAAAGATGAGGAGAGGAAATGCATTTCAAGACATTTGTAACATTATGTGTAGACTGACAAAACAGAAAGGTAACCTTTATGGATGCATTTCATTGAATTGTCTTGATTCGAGTCTGATTGAGAAGAGTTTAGTCCAAAAAACTATCAAAAAGTTTTCTGACATTTTAATCATCTGAAGAGGACATATGCAGAGGAGACAGCAAAATCAAGTTTGAGAAATAAGGCAGGTGTGCAAGGAGGTATTTTGTGTTCTCATATCTGTAAAGACTCCATTCAAAATGGTGTGTGTTTAATGTCATTAAATTAAACGCTTGCTGCTGATCAATCCATGATCTCTGTTGTCATCTAACATTTTAACAAGATTCCCTTTTTCACCCCAACCTCTTCCTTTATCTGATGCCCATTTGAAGACTCAAGCTGTCCCACCCTTGCTCTCATCGCAGGCCCATCTGACATGAATGTGTTTGCTTGTGGATTTACTGTACGACACTTGAAAAACAAAAGTCATTCCCTATCATGAATCAATGCATGTGTAACCAATGCAGTCCTCATTTAAATGCGCCATCTTTCAAAAAGATCCACTGACTGCATCTTTATGTAGTTATACTGTAAGGAGTTGTTCCTTTCAGCAGTTGCAGCAACTTTTCCTTACATCCATGTGAACCACGTCCATTATAAAATATTAGTTCAAGGCAGAGAAAGAGAATTCAATGTATGGTTACAGTCCATTCAAAAGCAATGACAACATTTAGCATCTCATCCCACAATGGTAAACATGAAAGTCTGGCAACTCAATAAGCTTTACATGTGGCCGATATCAAATCCAAGTGTGAGCTCACGGCCCTGAACTGAACCACGTGGACAGTAAAACATCTTATGATTAGACGATGGCAAAAATGAGGACTGGAGTCAAATATTGAATTATGGCTTTTTTTGGTGTGATGGCTGTTACGTCTGTATGAAGTTGTGTGTGTGTGTGTGTGTGTGTGTGTGTGTGTGTGTGTGTGTGTGTGTTCAGAATGACGTCTTACTGAGAAAACAAAATTCAAACTGTAAAAACCAGACTTGATATGGAAGTGGTCCAAATCCAAATTGATTCCATGTGATCTGTTCTGATCAGGAAAATCTGATTTAGGCCACATGTGCCAGCTGACTAAATGAATCCTTAGATTAAAGATAGTCCATGTAACTGAAGGACATATCTGGGTATCAATAAGTCAGGAAGGTTACTTGATGGTCCTGTACATACCACAACACCGCAGAGGATGCACTGTTTCTTGCGCTCGTACGGTGTGAGTTCGGGGGCATAGTCCGTGTTAGCATGTCGCCCGCTGCTGAGCTCGGCGGCCTTCTCCTTCCTCTGCTCTATTTGTTCCATATGCCGACGGCTGCTCTCATCATGCTAAGGAAGATATCAAAAAGCAGGCGTCATAGGGGAAACTGGGAAGTCTGATAATGCATCTGACGGAGATGCAAGATTATCCAATGTAGTGTTACCTTCATCTGAATTTTCTTCTGAAGTTCCACCATGGCTCCCTGTTGAGCAGCACTAAGAGCAGCCAGACGCTCCTCTCGATCTCTAGATAGGACACAATGAAGCCGTGTGAAACGATATACAGCGGTCCCTCGCTCCAACACGGTTCACCTTTAATATTTTCTTTATTTCACAGCTTCGCAATTTTTTAGTGTCATTTTTAATGCTTTTTTTTTTTTTTTACAGTGCATGGAGTTCTGCATCCTGATTAGCACACTGTGATTGGCTGTAGACCATTGTCAACCAATCTCCTCTGTGCCGTGTCTCCTGTACATTACAGAATGCATTCAGCCTGGTAAATTTACATAAATCTTTGATCCCTGGCAGGGTGACTCTGGAGTGCTGTACTGAATGTTTGCAAGTTTTCTGCCCAACAAACCCCACAATGTCGACAAACATTCTGCACCACTGGTGTCACCCAAAAGGCAGACGAGGATGCTAAACATCGCACAAAAAGTTGGACTTCTGCACATGCTAAAGGAAAGTAGAAGTTACATGGCTGTAGAGTGCCATTACGGAATAAATGAAACTTCCATAAATGACAAAAATAACAAAGACGACTACAGCAATAAGTTTCAACAGGAATGAAGAAAGAGTTTTAACAGAAAAAAAGTATCAAGTGTGTAGTGAGGTATTTTACTGCCGTAAAACATTTAAAATAATTGTAAAAAATAAAGCTGACTACTTCGGGGGTTATTTTTATAACAAAACTCTCACGATTAACGAGGGACCACTGTAAATGCAAATACAGCTCTGTGGTTCGAAAACAAGCCTCTTGAGAACCACATGAAGAAAATCCAAGCCACCTCCATATTTACAGAACCTGCTTTTTGACAGAAAGTTAATGGAGAGAAACAGTAATCCTACTAGTCAACTTACAAATTTAAAAAAATGCTAAATAATTGGATGATACGATATTGACTTCTGTAATGTTATTTATTTTATATTTAAAAAAAAAAAAGCCATAATGAATTAAGTGAATAAGTTACTTTTTCAAATCACTGCAGCTCTGCTATTAACTTAGAGGAAGCACATTAATAGCTGTTCCTCAACATTTATAACCGATTTTGAAGAAGCTCTCCTGATATAAAAAGCCCTCAACAGGCTACATTGCTAATTCATCTTCATTCTACTAAAACAGACTGATCACCTCATGCCAGATTACTGGAGGTTTGCAGAGAAGGTCTAAAGAAAATCAGGGATAGAGGTTTTATTAGCCAAGGCCCAAGAGTATAGAATACATCACCTAGTAGGAAATCAAATGTTTAAAGAGGTTTAAAAAATAAAAAATCCCACACGTCTTCACTTTGGCGTTCACCTTACTTGTTTTCTGTTCTTGTACTAAACTAATAAAGTATATGGATATAAACATTACTACCTTTCAAGTCTAAATACCTGGCCCTTTCCCGCGCTGCATCTTCTCTGGCTTTCTCTTTTTCCTGCCTTTGCTGTTCGATACGAGCATCCTGCTCCTTCCTCCGCATCAGCAGCTCCTCCACTCGTGCCTGCCGCTCTGCCTCCAAGAGTCGCTTCCGCTCCTACAGAAGGGGTAGAAGAGTTTTAGAATTAATCGAAATACATAAATTACAAGTATAAAAATCAGGATTCTTTTTTTTATTTGCACCTGCACAGCCTCATCTCTGGCCTGCTTCTCCTCCTGTCTCCTCTGTCTGTCCTCCTGCAGCTCGTTCAATCGTTGCTCATACTCCTTTAACTTGGCCAGTGCGTCGTGCCTCTTGTTTTGAGCTTCAAGAGTGTTGATGAAGGCTATTTCATTCACCTGTAGAGACACACATACTTCTGGGTTGGGATATAAAAACACACAGGGTATATGACAGACAAAAATATATTTAAACAGAGAAAAAGTCAAACCGTCTCCAACCAGATAAGAGGATCAACATTTCTCAGCCAATCTAAGAATATCATTAAGGACCTTGGGATCTTTGTCATTGTAACTTAACACCGAAAGTGAAAATGGCAAACTTAATTCATCTAAATTTAGACAATGCATTGACTGTGAGTTATGGCTTTGCAGGGATTCCCCGTCTTTACCTTGGCTTCTTCTTCTTGGGCCTTCTTAACGATCGCCTGGAGCTGCAGCTCTCGCTTAAACTCTGCATGCAGCAGCTTTTCTTCCATCATCTTCCGACGCTGCTCCAACAACTCCTCCTTCCATTTCCTCACCTCTTTCTCCTGTGGAGTGAAAAGTGATAAGCGTGGGTGGATGAAGTAGAAGAAGAAAAAAATAATACAACGCACATTTTCCAATTCAAAGACAATGGTTGTTTTATCACTTGTGACCATCTACAGTGATTCCACATGGGATTTAATGTGAATACACACCACTTCATGTATTTGTGTGATTAATCCTGATTTATTCAATGACTCACTCATCTTCCCATGATCTGGGGAACAAAAACAAACTTCATGAAAGGCGGCTGTTGATTTTGGCCGGGGGGTTCTCATGACTGTCTGCGGCCAGCTGGTCTGAATGCGACTTGAGGGGCTTTATAATATTTAGTGATTCTATCAGGCCGTGTGCTGACACAACCTCTAATTATAAGACAGGCTGGGTTTGCTTGCAAAGACTTTCTTCAGGGTGCTTTCCATCAGGTTCGTACAGCTCACTCACTCTTTCCAAGAGCTTCTGCAGTTTGAGTGTCTTTTCCTCACGGAGTTTGGCCCTCAGCTGCTGAGCTTTAAGCTGTTTCTCTTCAAGTTTCTTCTTTGTCTCTGCGATGGGTCTGTTAAAAATATACAAACAAATCATATTTTTCTGTGCCCCCTCATCAACAATGTGCTCTGATAGGCTGTTGACCTGTTTAAATGTTCTGGGAGGTAATCTAAGATGAGAAATGTCGGAATGAGATAGCTAAGTTGAATCTTAAACATAAAGTGATGGGATTACCAATGAATAGATATGGGTGCTGTTCAGGGACACACTCAATTAGAGAGGATAGCTGTAATGTGTGGATGTTTCATATATCCCAGAAATGAATGAAGCAGCTCACTGAACACAGGCCCAACCCACAGTTAGGTAAAATGTCCTGCACCTTCGGCGTGACGGGGAGGACAACTTCTCGTGCATGTGGATCCCATGTCCAGGAGGCCGAGCAGGTTCTTCTTCTACTATGTCCCCCCACGAGTTACTCTGACGCCATGGCTCACGAGCTAAAAGAAAACCAAATAGGAAAGAGAAAACACTTGAGTTTAACGTTCACCATTATAAACAAGGAGCAGCTATCATTTTGAGTTTTGATCTCCATACCGTCATGTTCTGCCAGCATGTCGCTCCAATCCATAGTCACCCCACATCCCCCGTTGCTGATGCCATTCTGTGTGATAGATATTTTGTCACATAAGTCTTCAGAACACAATGAAGAAAAAGAAATCTAGAGCACAAGGCATCTAACATTTACAAAAGCCGTGACTGGGATTAATCTTACGGAAAAGTCGTTTTCGTTCTCAGTCTCGAGGTCGTTGTTCTCGGCCTGAATTTCTCTAGTAAGCTGCTCCTCCTCGGCGATGGCACTGGCTATGGCCTCCTCATTGGCCTTCTCCAATCGGTCAGCAAGCTCCTCTTTCTTGGCAAGGACCTCTGCCATGGACTGAGGCTGAACAGATGGCAGCAAAGATACCACTTCACACAGGCAGCATTTCACATGTCATTTTGATATGTCACAGTACAAATCAGATTTAAATAGTCGGTTAATGATGACAGATTAAAATTAGCTGCTCTAAAGTTGTAGGATTGTTTTGGCTCTTTGTCTAACTATTGCAACTTACCAGGACTCTGGTTCACTGGTTTCAGATGCAACTCTGTGAAATGTCAATTTTCACTTTACATAGCTGGTTACATCCCATCAGAGGGGTGTTTTCTAACATGTTTACTGCTTCACATATGGTCATTATGCTGGCAAGACATTCAAAAAACAAAAGAGAGAAACATGATACGTATTTCTGCATGATGGAAAAAAATTGTATGCATCCTGATTGTAAAAAAAATGGTGCAGTTTGGCCTGATTTGTAATTGGGTGCAAGATTCAAAGACTGACAGGGACACCATGATCAACCCAATCACATTATGCACCACACAATCATCACAAGAATCACAAATGAGGAAGCATTCAAGAGTCATGCATGTCACATTTACTGTGAGGATGAAAAGATGGTGGGAGGAGGCAGCTAATGGGTTTGCTAAAGCTTTTTTACTCACCAAATTCCATGATATGACAATAAAAAGAGTCTGACACATTTTACTCCTGAGTATTAAGAATTTTACATGAGGTATGCAAAAGAATGTTAATATATTCTAAATTTTGAGAGAATAATAACTGCCTAGTTAAAGTCAAAGCTCTTAAAATTATTGTTAAATACACAACCATAGTTCATGTTTTCATAAACCACCTGTCAAACTGACAGTAACTCCCACTTAAAGGTGTGGCCATCCTTGATCAACTGCACAAAGCTGCTTAATATTAGTGACAACACCTGAAGTGTGTAATATCTTTACAAAGACTGAATGCAAACTGCAAGCTTAGCTGAGGTTTTATATATTTTTTGTACCGATATTTAAAATGGCAAAAAATAAAACAATTTGAAAGGTTTGTTTTTGTCAACCGCCTGGGAGCCCAGCAATTGTTCACGGTGAATTGTGCTACATCGACACTACACAGAGCTATGAAGTCTTGCCTGCATATTTGGTCAGGAGGTTTCTTGAGATTGACTTTGTTTAGGCGGTAAAGGACCCTTGGGGATCCGTGCCCCCCACCCTTCCCTCCCCTCTGGTCCTCCATCTCTCAGCACTCACAGTAGAAAGCTCTGTGGGGTCCAGCACACTCTCCAGTTTCACCGCTGCTGTGGGAGTCTCAGCCTGTCCTGGAGCAGATGTGGCCATGCCCTGTGATGCACCCCCCTCAGCCCAACTGTCCCCCAAGGCCAACAGAGCCCTGAGTCCATCAGTATGGAGAATGTCAGGGGAGGTGGATTGAGTAGGGACTGGGCTTGATAAGGTAATCTCTGTTGGTGGGACTGTGGCTGAGGGCGGGGTAGGCTCTGGGATAAGAGCTGTTATGGGGGGAGGCACGTCTTCACAAGGTGCGTCGACACACTGCCCCGAGTCTTGCACACTCTCTGCTGGGGGCTGCACCAACAGTCACACATAAACACAAGCAAACTCAATTTAAAGACATGCATATTTTCAAGCAATTCATAAAAATCAAACCAGTCAATACTCGACACATAGCTAAGAACACAAATCATGCAGGAATGCTGGAACTAACATGCCCTAAACATCCAATTCAAAGCTGGTAGACAAGAAGTACTGATTTGGATTTTGGAACCAACCAATAGCTAGAAAACACTTTCACCAGACGTGTGTTCAGGAATCAAAAGAGTATTTCATGACAGTGAAAATTGATTTTCAGCGTGCAATCACCTTACAGTTGATATGCCTGTCTGTGCAGGATTTCTATGAATACCGCGGAGCCCAAAACAAAAACAAACGCGGCAGGTCTAGTGTTACTCTGCTCCTTGTGAATAATTGATATCCACGGACAGCTTGGATAAAAAAGATGACACAAGCTAGTGACGCTCTGTACCTCCATCTCTGGACGTCCAACCATCTCCAGGAGGTCAGGCTCAGCTAAGACTCGCTGCCTCGTGTCCGTCACGGTCCCATTCCTGTCCATGGAACGCTGAGGATGGAGTTGCTGCTCCTTCTCATGAAGTGGATGTGGCTTCTCACGCAGCACGCCATTGTGTTTTGGGGTCACATGAGCCAAGACAGGATTGGCCTTTGCAGCCCTAGTGGCAGAGCGAGGTTTTGCAGTCCGCCCTCTCTGGACAGTCTCCCAGCCTTCAGCATCTTTTTTACCTGGAGATCCCATGTGGAGCCATGTCAGTGAAAGACAAGATCTTCTAAAAGTGCAATCGAGTTCTGTGCAGGTGACAAAAATCTTACCCTGTGTTTCTCCTGGGCAGGCGGGTGGCTGACTGGAGTTAGGTACGGAGTGATTGCACTTCACTCGGTCCGCCCAGCTGAGGCCTGTGTGGCAGCGCCGGGCCGCTGCTAGTGTAGCAGGGGCACCTCTGGATAAGACGCACACATGATGCATGAACATAAACACATTCCTGGAAAGTGAAACCTTAACTCTCAGCAGGTATGATTTTAAAAACTCATGACCCATTACATCTGAGCAGTGCCTACAACCCTGACTGGGTCAGACCCTTAAGCAGCTGAAGACAGTGGCTATCTCACGTTCTCTAGCCGGAGATAGCAGAGATGGAATTGTGTGGGACAACAGGCCTCCATCAAGATCAATATCCATTTCCTGCAGCATCCGATTACAGAACAGTGCCTGTATTGAACAGATGCTTCAGCAGTCTTTAACTGACACTTTCATCTACACCTTCCACTGAGTCTGTGGCCAAAGAGTGAGAGACTCAACAAATTGAATTAAACAAATGTTTCACCATTAGCAATCAATGGCTGTATTGCTATACAACATCATATGCATTTTCTAACCCCTTCAAAAACAGGCACTGTGCATTATTTGAAATATTGATCCAGTTAATAACAGGATGCCTTATCATCATATAATTATAATCACATTAAATGTTACACTGAGGTTTCAAACTGAATCATACGTCTAATGGTACGGGGTAAAAGGGGGTTGGGTGCAGCACACAGGCCTTCAAGCCTGAGTGGAGATAATGGCAGCACGGCGCTCACCCAAAGCTGAGGCTGTGACGAGACCCTGGAGACGTAACCATCCTGTCTGCAGAAGAGCTCGGCATCACATGACGGCCCGGAGACATCTTACGCACCTCCCAGGCTAAAGATGTCGGCCTGAACATAATGAGAGTAGCAAAAATGACTTAGTATACACCATTACCTAGAGGCCAAAAATATACTTAGTGCGCTCACACTTCAACAAATCAGTTCAATGAATGATTCACTTGCAGCAATTTATTGAATAAAAGGAGCATGTAAACTTTCAGGCTTTAGTGATTAACACCAAACTTGATATGGATATAGTAGGAAGTAGCACTGGGTAATTCATTTCTCAGTCAATTTACGGTTGTAGCAGTCACCGTGTAAAAGTGAAGCCCATAAACTCATGGATTCCTTTGAATTAAAGCCAAGGCTATTGATCTATTCTGATTGCGACTAAAAGACAGACACCAGACATTGGTGCTTTGAGCTTCACCTCAGGGAACAATCTACAAGCAGGTGGTGAATGAGAGAGAAGGAGGGATGGAGAAAAGTGGTTAGCAGAAGAAACAGACTATCACCTGTTCTGTGCATCTGTTTTTTCCAACTTTTCCTGAAGCTGAATCCAGTCGATGAGAGCTTTGAAATCACGTACGTAGTTGTCCAACATCATCAATACCTCCTGCAGACACAAAAGTATGGGCATATTAAGGAACAAAGCAACACGGCAACCTCAATTTTAGTATCTAAAAAAATTGGAGCGTTATGTAAACCACAGAACAAAAGAATACATTTTATTCTAAATAATTTCGAGATCAATTTCACAAGCAAAACCAATAGTAGGCATTTCTAATGTTTGTTAAAAGAGTAAATCTGGAATTTAAGTAAATAAAAAAGGAGGTATTCAAGACGGTGAAGCCAGCAGCAGCTGGAGCCATCCCACACATGTTCTGGTACAGAGAGCATAAACTCTGAGAAAAAAAACAGAGGGGGGAAATCCATATCATCTGCACTTGAACTCCCTCACACTGTTGGTTATCCAGAGGTGGTGGCCTGCACAGAGCTTTTTCCCAAGGCTCTAATGAAACTAACACAACTGATTGATGGGGAGCGTGAAGGGAGTGGTAATTGAGAGAAAAGCTTCACAGTGCTTTTAGTTAATAGACAAGTCAGGCCAATGAAAGATGTGTCCAGCAGCAGGTCTGCTGATTAGAGTTGGTTAACAGGCAAAGACAATTTCTACAGCCTGGTGTTCATTTGGTAATGAAGACGGAGACAGAGGGAGGTTTGCTCCTCTGACAGATAAACCAACAGTTGGTGAAGGCACCATAAAGAGGCTTTCAACATGTTAACAGGCATACTTACCTAAATACAACCCTCACATAACATTTCATGAGGAATGACAAAATGTTTAACCCTCAAGAGGCATCGTCATAAAGCAGGGATGGCAGTAAAAGCCTGTGGCCCATGCAGACAAGCATGAGTTAGAAGAGTTAGAGTCAGAGTTAGCAAGACTGACCCCAAGTAAATAATTCAGTTTGCAGTGTTTCTTCTGTTAAGTGATTTGACATCAGTACAGTCTGCCTCACGTCACATTAAAAATCTATCTTTACTTCAAAAAATAAGGACCTTGATTGTTTCCAAGCAAACAGGAACACTCTGGGTTTTTCTAATGTGGACTTGGTGTTATGTCGAATAAAATAGTGATGTGAATGAAAAAGAGATGATGAGAACACGTCAAACGCGGAGGCTGAGGACTAAAGAGTGTGTGGGCATCATTAACAAGTGTAGGTGAGTCATTCTGCTGGGTGAAACATTTCCCTGTCAGTGAGGAAACACAGTGTTAGGTCTGAGTGAATCTCACACGCTGTTATACAAAACATTACTGTAATACTGCTAAAAATTCCCTTCTTGACAATAGTTATGTTTTTGTCTGTATACTATGGGTGAAAGATTGCCGGCTGTGTATGACAGCATACACATAGTGCAGACTGCCCACTGCCACACTGGGGGTTTGTGGCTGGGGGGATATCGGAGCACTCTGCTTCCCCTCCAGATGACTCCATCTATCAGTGTCCATTAAGCCCAAGATGGGTGGGATGGGGGGGATTATGAACAGCACCCAGCACTGTGACCATTAGAAAGCATTAGGGTGGGAGAGGGATACAGCGGTAAGATGGCAAAGAAACCCCCCACCCCCACATCTCCAAAATAACCTACCAGCCAGATGTCTAACATAGGCCAAGTGTCAACATGCTGATCACACCATGGGGAGCTGTGCTGGGGCACTGACAGCCAGCCAACCACACCACAGGGAACTGGGCTACGGTGCTGACCGCAGACAGTCACCAGAACCATGCTCAGCATAATGCAGCATGGCAGAAGGATCAATAAGACACAGGACCAGCAGAGTCATACCAGTATGCCCCGGAGCATCATCCCAGCCCGACTCCAAGGCTACACCCAACAAAACACTGATCAACAAAACAAAATGCTGTCAGTCAGTTTTTCATGCATGTGCACCAGAACACAGGGAAGTCTCATTTCAACAGTACGTACATAATACGTGCAATATACATGTAAAGAATTTATTCAACAATATTCTGTCCAGTCAGGCCCATGACAGAGTCCTGTGACGATTCTCTCTGACATAAAGCAGAAATCAAAAGGATGACTATTTTGTATTGATCTTAATGTCTCCCTCTAGTGGTTCTGCACTCCAACAGTCTCCATGGATACTATTGGTTTGATCAGTCCAGATTATGACCATGCTAACCCTGAAGCTTGACTTTGCGTTTCAATGAAAGACAGTTTTTCTCCACAAAGCAAACTGACCCTGCATTCTACGACACTCTGATCGGATTCACACGTGACGTAAATCTCGTCCACAGGTCGGCGCAGGTTGTCGAAGAGGAAAGCCCAGTAGCGTGCTCGTAGGTCCACCTTGCGGGGATGCCTGGCTTTGGTGGGACTCTTTTCTGGCCCCTTATCCAACAAGGCACCAGATGGGGTTTTACTCTCCACGCCAGCATTCTGTGGAGACAAAGCATGGAGCAAAATTGTGGTCACAATAAAAATTTCTTACATTGTCATGCATGTCTCCAGTTGTTTATAGAGAACAATAAACACTTTAGACATTCTATTTTGTTTTGGCTGTGAACAAAGGTGCATTATTTTCTTTATATTGCCATGCATATGTCTCTAACATGAGGAGAAAAAAAGGAAGGTTGAACCACTTGTAGCAATGTCAAGGTCATGCATTTTACATTCTTGGTCAGCAGAAAATCCTGCCACATTACAATTTCCTGTTGAAATTTTACCCATCATTCTGTAAATTTTACAGCCTTGCGCAGAAATATCTGAAGCACACAAGATTGTAAAAGGCAAGCAAAGAAAACTCATTTAAATGTTATTTCCAAGTGCATCAATGGTTTCGTACAATAATAGCCCTTTCACTAATGTTGCTACCTGAAATGATGAGGCAAGGTTACAAAAAAAAAGCTGAATTAGAGAGAAGGTGTCTGTAGATGAAAGTAGATTAACAGGACTCAAGCCAAGCTTCAGATTCGGATTTTTAAGAGAGACTCCAGATAATAGTCCCTTTTCACACTGCAACTGCAAACTAAGGCTCCTCTTCTTTTAATAACAGCTTTTCTAAAATCCACTGGCAGATGCAAAATCAGGAAGCTTTGTGATCTAAGATGCATCTCTAATGTGAGGCAAAAGAAACGCCTGACTTGTCTTGGTGAACAGCGCCCTCTAGTGAGGGGAGATCCAACACCGACCTGTTTCTTACTCCTTGGCTGACTGGAACTGACCCTTTGGGCCCTGGAGCCGCTGCTGGACTGGAGTTTTGACTTTGCTGTGTGAAGAAGAAATTTTTTTTAACCTCTTTATCATTGACAATCAAAATGAAGACGACAAATAAAATGTGGGAGAATCGGGTATTGAAAATGAATGAACGAGTGAATTACTAAATCCAAATGCCTTGAATGTACAAGAAATGGGGAGGAAAAACCATCATCAACTATTAATCTGCAAAAGGTACATGTAAACAAAAGAAATTATAAGACTTTAAACCAGAATAAAGCAGCTTGAAGATCTCTGGTACTCATGGAATAAACATGACAGCAGCCAATAAACCCTGGATTAAACAGATAAACCGCCACAAGGATGTAAGAGGGAAAAAGATTTAGAGGTTGTGGTGGAGGTTTCTGAGTGGGCTGATCTAAAAGAAGATTTCTTTCATCTAAATCCAAAATAATATGATGGGATCACTGAAAAAGAAACTACAACAAGATGATGGGCTAAAGGTCAACATCTGACCAGAATTACTGTATTTCCTGAATTAAATCATAAGCAATGGACAAATATTTCAAAGTCTATTACATAATACTGCACAAATCAAGCACTGAAACAGTGTGGTAGTGACGTCTGTCTAAAATACCTGATGATCTACCCAATAGAAGGCCGGGTCTCGACTTAAACATCAGCCCACAGAAGAGATTCTTTGCAATCCACCATCATATATCAGTCTAATCATGAGAAGAAATATCACTGTGTTCCAGTTAAAGCTGTTACCATCATGAAATTTTGGCTGACAATTAATAACTGTGACCATCCTTCTGTTCATTGTATCCAACCATTTCTGTAGATGAGTAATTACAGTTTAACTACCCTACTTTATGAGGAGGAAAAAAAGTGTCATGTTTACATTAAGATTTAACAAAAAGCTCAACAACAGCTGAAGAATGGACCATCCAAATACATCACACTAGGTTTTGGTGGGTGAGTAAGATTTACTGGATCTGAGGTTTTGTCTCCTATCATTTCCTCTTCAAAAAAATATCACATCCTCTGAGAAAACAGCAATTTTTTTAAACCTTGTTAATATGGCAACCATTTGAAAACTGTCACACAGCAGAATAATAGAACATTGGCAGCAGGCAGCTTTCTACCTTCCTCCTCCTTGCTCTCTAGGGGTACGCTCCAGGCAATCAGATTCCGAGCAGCACGGCCCTCTTCAGCGACGATCTTCCTCACCTTATCATGGCTGTTGGAGCGCTGGAAAGATGCCTGTGGGAGAAACGTCTTGTCATTTATATAGAAAATAACATGATTCTGCACAGTGGAACACCATATACTGTACCGTATGAAACAAATGAAATAAGGATACTTCCATTTTAAATTATTGCTCAATGCTGCCAAAGAACACACAAGGTGTCGTGACACTGAAATATTAGAGAAACAATGGACACAAAGCTAGAAGGCATCTCCAATGAGTCCATTATTTTTAAGGGATTTTTGTTCCAAATATATGTAACAACAAATACCACTGAAAACATGCTACCAGCTGGGCATAGGGCACATACCTTCACCAAGGCTAAGCAGTCCATTTTATTAAGTCAGATCCTAATCTAAACTCAAATAAAACATATACGCCATTATGTTTGTCTGAAGTAACTGAAAAATTACCAATAAAAATGGATCCAATCTGAAACTATTGTAAAGTCCCATTTAGTGTATACCCACTTTATCCTCTCCTACTCTACAAAGCCTTTCAGACTCTGCATTTTGAGTATTAAAGGTAACCAAAATGTTGCAGATAAAAAAAGCAAAGTTATGATAGTATGATAAAAATGTATCATGCAGTGGCTTTTTCCATAGAGGTTTAGCTACAGGTGACGCACAGTAGTACAGCGTACAAGGAGATAAATCATTATAGAGGGAATAAGATTATAGTAATTTCTTTTTCAATGTATGTGAAACTAATTCAGCTGAGACATTCATTCAACAAAAGAGTCAACACATAACAGCTTCACATTTTTCTGCATGCTCCTGGAAAGTCTCAATACTGCAAGCATTATATTTATAGAATAAATCTATTGGTATAAACTCTGAAAAGACACAGCTCAAGGCAGCAGCTGTAAACCCGCTTTGTGTCCTGCATTCATCATGGGTGACCGCCACATCAAGTGTGCATCACTGAACTTGACTGCAAAATCGGGTGTAGCAGATACTGTGAGCCACAATTAATTTGGTGAGGGTTCATTTAGGAAGCTCTAACAGAATGCAAACGTCCAACAACATAGTTATTATTGAAACCTTTACGATGATATATAAACTACAACAACAGTTTAGGCTGCATCAAAACAAAACCTTAACAATTGCCATAATGATATAAAATTATCATTATAGAGGTCATCAATGGTTGCATCATTGCACCCAGGGTAATATGGTGACGTTACTCATATCTGCCTCATGCCAACTTAGTAAATGCAGCCTTGTTCATTGACTCCCAGCATTTACAATCTTTGAACTAAACTCTGTCCAATCGCCAAAATTAATCTTATTCCACTGAACACTTGATCATCACGTGACCCCCTCTCACTTGCTTTACGGTTTATTTTGTTTCTATACACACATAATTAAATATTCTCACTCCTGGGAATCTGTCAACAACACCAGTGTTGACACAAGTTCATTCTGGATCTTTCACTCACTGTATTCACCTCCCTGCACAGAATCCTATTCCATGTCTATAGCTGCTGCTCATAAATTATTCAATGTAATGTTTGAGACTAAAATCCTGAGAAAATTCACGTTTTGATGAGAACTAAGAGGAGATTTTACAATTAAAATAGGCCACTACCCCATTATCCAACACCAAACACAAAAAGCAACACTCTTAATGGGAAATGAGTCATGGAATAAACTGTTCTATTTTTCTTTTGGTGGCAGTCTCACACTAACGACATTGTTCAGACCACAAAATAAGAGACAGTGAACTCACTCCTTTTCTTACAATCAAAAACTGATTGACATAGTTTATGTATTGTCAAAGAACAAGCAGTAATAATCCAGTTTTAAGTAAACTCATCATGTACTAATATTTTCAGACAAACACTCAAGGGCAGAAGGACAATCTGAATAGATTTCATTGGGATGTTCATATGCAGAAACAGCATGCTTGTACTGCTCTGTTATTGTTTTATGTCTCTAAGGGAGATACCCAGCTGACCTACTTTGGGTGAGCAAAATTCTTTACATGTTGAGTAGCCTGGGCTTCATTCAGCCAAGAGGAACAAGACCACAAAAAGGTAAAAGAACACTTTAAGCCAAAGGCGCTGCTGAAATGTTTAATAACTGAAAGGTTATTTAACACTGCAGGTGTTGCATTTGTTTCATTCAACAACAATGCAACACCTGCGGTCTAAAGAATCTACATATGTATTCAGTTTATGTGTTTTGAGGACATAAGTAGACAAATACAGGGAGAATGTCTTCTCTATTCACAATTGACAGCCGACTGCGCTGCAGACTGAGGCAAAGAAGGCTTACAGCAGTATGTCCCTTGTTCCAAATAATCATCAGAAAACAAGTCATGTTCTAGGCTCCAAAATTAAGACGTGAACTGTGAATCATAACTTCTGTTGTCTGGACAGGCAATGTCTTCCCATGCAGCAAAGACAGCGTTTACTTTCTAGGCTGTGCTGAGTAAGGGGCAGGTGTAAGGTTTCCCTTTTGGTAAGGTCTGTAATCAGATGTAAGCAACAACACAGTGGACATTAGGAGAGACACAGACAAAATAAAGGTTAGAGTACATACAGAATAGAAGTACAGATTGAAAGCAGGTTCCTCGTCCTTATCCATCCCTGACATACTTTTGTAGCCCACTTCAGGCAAACTGTCCGTCCTCACCAGCACTGCCATTTGTGCAAGGTGACATAGTCGTCTGACGGCAAGACCAAAATAGACCCATACTGTGTAGTCCACACTGCTATAGCAACTTGGCCATCTGCGTCAACTCCTCTCCCAGTAGCAATAGAGAAAGACAAGTGTTCCAGCCATGCCGGTCCAGCCTTTCAATTGGACAACTCTGACTGGAATCTAGCCTGAGCCTTCAATGCTTTGCGGTGTTAGCAGTCACTTCTCACGCTCAACTCAGCGAATGCTGCTGCTTGTCTGCCTGCCACTTTTCCCTGCTTTCCACTGCATGCAGTTTCCTATATTTACAGCTTGCCTCCTCTGCATCAGAACCCCCACTCTCTATTTCTCATCTCTCACTCTTCCACTGTGCAGTCATGTGAACACAGCCAGCACTCTGCTCCCCCCAATCCTGTGCTGTCAGTGTTGAGAGTCTAGCTGCAGGCTCTGAAGCAGTGTGTACTCATGCAAGCCCTGCTGTACATCAGCCACACATGGTGATGCTCAGGATCCAGTTGGACTCCAGTGAGTCACACATCTGCTGGAGGACAAATCAAGCAAATGCCCACAAATGCAAAGAACAACCTTGAACAAATTTTGGAGGCCAAACAATATAGTAAAGATACTCTGATACCAGTGTTAACTCTCGAGTTACCCTGTCATATCTTCAACTAGGATGATCTGCTCACTTTTTTGCAGTTAGTCAATTGCATTGACAAAATGCATGCAGTAAAACTAAAATTAAAAGTAAGTTCTGTGTAGTAACATACTAAATGTAAGTAAGAACAAGATGCAAAACAAGCAAGGATGATTCAGTCACTTAATTTTCCTTTCTGACTTTTAGTTGATGAGTTTCACCGTTGATGCCAGCTCTGGCTGTATCTCACACTTCAACAAGACAGACAGGTAAAATTGGTTTCACTGACAACAGTAAACTAAGTGATGAAAATGAGCTCAAATTTAAATTAAAATCAATATAAGTAACATACTGTATACACTACTGTACTGTATAATAAATGTTGAATGCTTACAAAAACCAATGCAGTCAGAGACTGCAAAATTCCGTGACACCCCTTTCAAAATTTTTCCCTGACCTACTTGCATAGGTCAAAGATCAAAGCTAGTGCTATGACCTACTTTCATAGATCAAAGCACTAGCTTTGAACTACGGTCTTGCTCACACTGGCCTTCTCCCTTGTTTTTCTATCTTCCTGAGAGTACAAAAGTTAAAATTTGACTTTGACCTTGTTTTCTCAAGGTTAAGGTCATCATGTCATTTTCATCCCCTTTGCTGCCTGAGTAATGTGCTTTTTGTTTCATCTTACTTTTTGGAGCTCTTGCAAAGATATTTGGTGGACATATGGACAAACACATAAACGCTGACAATTACAATACATCATCACTTTGAAGCGAGATGTAAATGTAAACACTAAGACAGAATGGTAAACACAGGCAGAGAACAGTCTACAGACAACCCTTTCAGAATTGACATATATAAATAATAATTCAAGTGAGATGTTGCATTATTGCAGCACACTAACACCAGCCACTTCGTTAGGTACACCTTGCTACTAACTGGTTGGACCCACTTTTGTCATCATAACTGTATTCATCCTTCATGGCATAGATTCAACAGGGCACTGGAAACCTGGGCTTTGAACCACAATTTTTTGTCAAGTGGTTCGTTCCTAAAATCAGAAACACAAATCTGTTTCTGTTATGTTACACAGTTGCCTTTCTATTAGACGTTCCTGAACCAGTTAGGAGAAAAATATGTAGTTCTGGAACCGGTAAATAATGTTCCTTGTAAATATAAAAAAGGTCGTAGCTTTAGGACTTTTAAATTGGCAGTGGAGGCAATTAGTTTACACACTGTAGATTTGTCCCTACAGTAAACAGGAAACAGAACTGATTCCAGCTACGATGCAACAAATTTTGCGTATGTCAGAGCTCACCAGGAAGCAAACACATGAATCTCTGAATGAACAAATTAATGAATGAATGCTTTGTTATTTTGTACATGTGGTAAAACAGCAAAATAGACTGAACAGGAAAACAATCAAGACCATTGAAAGAAGACAAAACAACAATAACAATAGTCTGAATGAAGCATCTTGCTATCGGTCAAGAACAGAAAGAGAACGAAGGAGATTAATTCCTACAAAACGTTGGCAGTTTGGGGAACTGGCAGTCAATGAGTTAATGTCTAAATCAAACATTTTTTAGGATTGACAGACTACAGTGTTTGCCTATTATGAATATAATCAAGATTTCCTTGACTGTTGGTGATATACCTCAACTTCTCTCCACTCTCATCAAGCATCGAGTGAACGACACTTGGTGAAACATGAGGTCAGACATTTTTCGCGAGAACAAAAAAACCAAACAAAATTAACCAGTAACAATTACGGTATTTTGAATATCCGATTCCATTCCAGGACATTAAAAAATATAAATTTTTGGGGGTTTTTTCGTTCCTGGCAAAATGCCAGGAACCGGTTCAAAGCCCTGCTGGAAGCATTTCTTACAGAGTTTTCGTCCATATTGACATGATAGTAGCATCACGCAGTTGCTGCAGATTTGTCAGCTGCACATGTATGATGCAAATCACCCATTCCACCATGTCCCAAAGGTGCTCTATTGGATTGAGATGTGGTGACTGTGGAACACATTTGCATTCAGTGAGCTCATTGTCATGTTAAAGTTAACAGTCAGATGATAGGAGCTTTATGGCATGGTGCGTTATCCTGCTGGACCAGTGCATTGATCAGATGATGGGATGGACACGGTCAGCAACAATACTCAGGCTGGCTGTGGCATTGCGACGATGCTAAATTGGTACTAAGGGGCCCAAAGTGTGCCAAGAAAATATCCCCCACACTATTACACCACCACCAACCTGAGCCATTGATCCACGGCAGGGTGGATCTATGCTTTCATGTTATTAATGGCAAATTCTCACTGTACCATATCGGAGCAGAAATCAAGACTCATCACATCGGGCAACTTTTTCCAATTTTCTGTTGTCCAATTTTTTTCAGCCTGTACAAATTGTAGCCTCAGTCTCCTGTTCTTGTGATCTTGTGACCTCTAGGTCCAACATGTTGTGCATTCACAGATGCTATTCTTCATACCTCAGTTGTACCAAATGGTCATTTAGAGTTACTGTTGCCTTTCTACTAGCTCAAACAAGTCTGGTCATTAACCGCTGACCTCTGGCATCAACAAGGCATTTCAGCCCATATAACTGCCGCTTACTGGATATTTTCTCTTTTTTGGACCATTCTCTATAAACCCAAGAGATAGTTGTGCGTGAAAATCCAAGATCAGCAGTTTCTGAAATACTCAAACCAGCACGTCTGGCACCAACAACCATGCCACGTTTAGTCACTTAAATCAACTTTTTTCTGAAGCCCGGTTTGAATTGCAGCAGATCATCTTGACCATATCTGCATGCCTAAATGCATTGAGTTGCGGCCATGTGATTGGCTGATTAGAAATTTGCATTAACCAGTACTGTACTTGGAAAGGTGTGAATATAAAGTGCTGTTGAGAGTAGTTACAGCTTTATTACATTTTTTATTAATGCAGAGAATCCTGGACCACAGGAAACCTCATATTATTAAAAAGATTTGATATACATCAAACTAAACTATCAAATTCAAAGCAAGCCACACTAAATAAATATATAGATATTTGCATTGCAAAATTTGACTGCAAATACATTTAGTCTCGTCTCTTTCTGAAAACATTTTAGTGAAACAACAGCTGTTGATTGAATCAATCATGCAGATTCCTTTGACAATGTGGTGGACTAAAAACAACGACCATAAAAAAGCTACAGAACAACAGAAAAGGCCTGTCCTTATTATGGTAGCATATCGAGGACCAGCAGCCCCATCAGGGCCTCACCATTCAGCTGAACAATCAAGAACTATTTTTTGACAACTATAAAAAAATATTTTTTTAATCAAAAATCTATGTAAATTAATCAAGAATTTGTTTTACAGCTTCCAAAATTGTATTATTAATTTCTTCAAATCAAATGATTTTATAATTATTTTTACTTAACAATCAATCTCTCAAATAAAGAAAAGTCCATCAATTCTCACTACATGTGTTCTCTCCTCTGCTTCGTCATGTCGTCTGTTGAAAGCTGATCTTCTCTCTTTCTCTAGTCTAGTCTGTCTTCATGTGCCCTCCTCATCTTGCCTCAGGCAAAAGATGTAACACTAAAGTTCAAATTTAAAAAGCAGAAACGATAAAAGCCTGCTCTACATTTTCATTATTAAAATAAATGTTAAATTCTGAATTTCAAGTGCAGCCTTTGTATTTTTTTTTTTATTAAAGGAGGTGACAGAGCAGGACAAAACACTGAACAGTAAAATAAAAGGATGGAGCTATTACTACTGGATTTTTTTTTTTTGCTATGTTTACATGCCTTTTTATTTATAGTAACTAAATAAACCTCCGGATGAACTGAACATGTTGTTATATTGTTATATTGTTGTACTTGAAGTCACCCTTGTCCCCTGTCCATATAACATAAATTCTAAATTAAAGATTTTTTTAAAAAAATCTTTAAAACAACAGGAGTATCCGTTCACTTTGTTAACTTTGACTCGTAATTATTATAATTGACCTTTTGGTTACAAAGTTCATCCGGATGCAGACGTCTGAACAGCAGCGCAAGGTTGCTAATGTTAGCTAGGTAGCACCACATCTCTCTAACATTTTTAAAAGCAGTTTTCTACCAGACAAGTTCTATCTTAATATGTTCTATTAATTTGTGTACTTATATTTGAGAGCATCCACCTTGACCGGTAAGTACATTACGGTGTTCAATCCTGGGCTTTTTTTGTGCAAAAGTAAAAGTCACTGGTGCGCATTGAATCCACATGATGGATCCCGTTGTACCCGGGAAAGGTAAGCTGCATTTATGGCTGCATTTGAACGAGTCCGCGAATCCAGACAGGCCTAGTCGCTGTGATTATTATGTACCTTCAAGGTGCTTTTGGGTGAATTCTCGTTTTTGCCTCCATGCGAGGAGCCTGGGCTATTGCTACCAGACCTTTCCCTGCCGTCTCCACCTTGGCAAACTCTTGGACCAAGACGATACTGCCCAGCTCCACGCCGTCGTCCATCATGACGGTTGTCTTTGGACATCGATCCTCTTTCTATTGAATTGTCTGTCGTGTAGAAATAAATATTTACAAACACTGCTGTCTTGTCAGAGTTGCAGGAAAAACATGACTGCTAAATACAATACAGTAAGACCAACCTAACACAGGAAGTCCGTTTAGATTTTTTTGGACTACCCAATTGGGTGAGAGTATTACGATAACGACTTGCACAATAGCCAATCACCAACGGGATAAACTGTTCCAGAGGGTGGGGCGTGTTTTTCTTGGTCGGGACTTCAAGCTGTCTACCATAGCAACCATGACGAGCGAGCTGAAAGTTCGGTTGTTTTCCGTGTGTGTCAACGGCCTTTCAGACATAGGAAGACCAAACGAATTGTGAAACAAAGAACAAAATAAAATTCCAGAAACCTGATTTTACACTATTAATTCTTCGCATACATTTTAGCTCTTCATTCATTAATGTTGATTAGGAAGACGTCGCTGATGGTAATGCGCGTCTTTTTGGAAAATCTTATCAATTGGACTAGCATGATAACATTTTTAAATTATATTATGCATAGTGTAAAAATATCAAAGGTAAATACTGAACACTAGCTCTTGGCTGACTAAGCATAATTAAATTTTAAGTTGTAGGTCACATCATTATAATGAGCTACTTATTTTGAAATCGGAACCGGAAGTAGCAGTACACTAGCCTGTAAATGACGTCACCAACATCAACAGCAGTAAGAATTTTCCGCTGTAACATTTTATTCTTGCATCATAATCATTACGCATTATATTGCATAAGTATATAACGTAGCATAAGCAGTCAGCTGCGCTACTTTGTTACTTGGTTTTTGCGTTTGGTTTAGTCAAACTGTTGCTGTTTGCTTTGGCTGTAGACGTTTCCCAAGCACGTAAGTCATGTCGGTCATTCTCGGTCTCTTATAGATCGCTTATAAACATGAATAACCTACAGCTAGACGACGAGTATGTCTATTCGGTATTTTGCTTTGCCGAGCTCCTCTCTCACTCTCTCAGACTTACTGATAGTTCTGAGGGTCATGAAAAAACGATCCAGGCACATTTAGTTCATTTTGAAGTTCATCCAGTCGACCACAGGTCATGTACAGGTGCAGGATGGCAACACTTTTTTTAAATTAAAATTTGACTAATTTATAATCCCCGAAGAGAAATTAAGAATCCTCTCTACACACAGGTCAGTAGGTACATGCATATATAGTGTGTACGGCCCGTAACACACACACACACACACACACACACACACGCACACAACCATTGTAAATCTTTGCTCATTCTGAGTTTTATTTTATGCCAACATGTCAAAAAATTTCAGACAAGTCCAGCAAAAGTCTTTGGAACAATGTTCTGTTGTGATGAAAGTTGACTGACTGCATCATTCCACAGGTGAAGACATTAACAGGTGACAGTATCATGATTGCTCACGAAAGGGTCAGTCCTCAAATGATTTGGTCATTCTAAAGCAAAAGTAGGCGTGAAATGTCTTTGTAACATGTGGTTGATTGTGTATTAATATTGGTCATACCCTTTTATTGATATTGTTACTTGACAGATGAAACCCTCTGTATTGTTGGTATTACTGGTGCTACAGTTTGGATGTGGACGTAGCTCTGATAGACTTCATGACGATCGACATATGGGCCATCATCACAACCCTGAACATGATATGAACGTCCTCCTTAGAGATGAGGTCTCTACATATTCTTTACTAACTTTATGACATCCTTCTGCTCAGTTTCTATTTATGACTCACAACCTGCGCAATTCTTTTTTATTCACTTACAGGAGACAGAGGAGATAAAGAAACTAAGTCTGGGGGAACAGAAGAATAAAATAATAGAAATTGTGAAAAGAATTGATACAAATGGTGACAAGCTGCTCAGTACAGGTACATATATACTTCTCTTAGGATCTGAAAATAATATATAGATTAACGAACGTGATGGAAGTGTCCTTATTCCGTTTGATGTGTGTTATTCACAGAGGAGATGACAATATGGATTCAGCATGTTTACAGAACATATGCCCTGGATGATGCAAAGGAGAGGTTTCCTGAGTTTGATACTGACAGAGATGGTGTGGTAGCCTGGGAGGAATACAACATGGTTGCTCATGGCCAGCTCATTGGTTTTGATGACATGACTGTTCTAGAGGATCCAGAGCAGGTGTCTCTCAGACATGTAGGTGTACTTTTCATTTTCTTGTCTGTAAGCAGATTTTATGGAACTTTTTTAAAATCTGTAATACTTGCGCATATACTGTTCTCATATTCCAAAAAGCTCTACCTGAAGGAGAGGAGACGCTTTGACTTTGCTGATGTCGATGGTACATCAGGGCTCAATGTGACGGAGTTTCTTGCCTTTACACACCCATCTGAAGTGGATCACATGGCTGTAAGACACATTCAGCCCTACACCTGTAAAACATGACATGATAATGCATCCTTTTGATCGTCATTCTTACGCCCTTCTTTGTGTTGTTAAGAATTGCTTATTTGCTATTTTTAAACAGGATTTTGCCATCGAAGATGTTTTGGGTGAATATGACACAGACAAAGATGGATTCATCAGTTTAAGTGAATTCATCGGAGACGTCCGTGGCGATGGTAAGACCACAGTGATAATGATCTGTTATGATTAGCCTCTCTTTTTATGCTGTACCTAATGGTCATAACTTAAATGGAACACTTCATTTTGTCATCAGAGGACTCCCCTTCTCAGTGGGAGATAGAGGAGACGGTGCGATTTAAAGATCTTTACGATCAGGATAAAGATGGCAGGTTGAATCGAGAGGAGCAGCTCCGCTGGGTTGCACCTAACAGCTACGGTTCAGCAAGAGAAGAGGTAAGACCTGACTTTCCCATGGTGCACATTGATTATGTGGAGATGTTGAATAATAATAGGATTATGTATAATTTCACACCATGTTTTCCAAATTAGTATAGTCTTTGATTTCTTCTCTTATATTGTCATTTGTCATCAACAGGCGCTTCACCTCCTTAAGGAAATGGACCAAGATGGTGATGGGCAAATCTCAGAGGCCGAAGTTCTGAAAAATCAAGAAACATTTATGAACAGTGAAGTGACAGACTATGGCAGACAGCTGCATATATCACACGATGAATTATAGCCGTGCTGCGTTTTTTTTGTGCCTTGAAGAGTTTTACTTTTTGTTCCTATAAAAGGATAAAACAGTTCATTTTCTGGGTTGTGATCATTTTGTGACTTTCACTATTGGACATTATTAACTTAATCTTTACCTGATATTTCTCACAGTAAATAAGATAGATGGAAATAGTAGATTACAACAGAAGCATAGTTCAAGCTGTATCAGAGTGTGCCGCAGGGCTGAGCAACTCACTTTTCCTTTCACAAGCACTAAAAGTGACCTGACATACTGACATCTGTCAAGCTGTGGTAACTGCCAACATGTTGCAGCTCTTCCTCATTTAAAACAAATTAGGGAGAGCATGAGCGTTGCTGTTTTAGGGATGATTTCCTGAATGTGTCACGACTGTTTCATCTGTATCGAGTGCGGGTTACACCACCGGGTTTTATCAAGTTCCTTTAAATTCAGCGTATTCTTCAACAAGGACTCATTTTCACTCGCTGCTGAGATGACACTACGGTATAAAGACGCCTTTTGGGTGAGTTCTAGGGAGGCTGTTAATTCCTACTCTTGACATGTCTTCAGGGGTTTAACAGAGCTGTGGTGGTTGGTGTTCATTATGTTCAGAAGGGTTTTGGTTTTATATTTTGTGTACTTTTCCCCT
The DNA here is from genome assembly GCF_040054535.1 of Antennarius striatus. NCBI lineage: Eukaryota > Metazoa > Chordata > Actinopteri > Lophiiformes > Antennariidae > Antennarius > Antennarius striatus. Next base: position 10,082,406 of record NC_090779.1, read on the forward strand.
TCTGTGTTTACTCTTTTACTCGTGTGAATATATCTACTGAACTAGATCCTAAAAATCTTTTAGTCCCATGTAGCTCATGTTTGACTGCAGTTAGCTGTGTCAACTTGTGATCTTTGCCTTATCTCCTGTTTCTCACTGTATCAGAGCTGGCTTCTTGCCTTGATTAAACCTTGCCATTGCTAACGATCTTCCTCTTAATCATGCTGATTTCATCTTCCTCAGTGTGTTTGATAATATGATGTGTGTAACAACAGTGTATGAGGACAAAACTCAACTAATTCTAAGCAACCAAAACAGAAATTAATCCTGTGGAAGTAGTTGAATGCCAGCTTCAGTTTATCTCAGTGCTTTGCCTCCCTTTTCCTATAACAATTAACTATATTTTAATATTAAAATATATGTTTGGGTACTTTTTTACTTGACTGCTTCCCATTTTGAAACCCAACTGCAACCTTTCACAATTTCCATTATAACTGACACAGCTTTAACTCTTTATCCTCTCAGTGGATGGCAATTAAATCATCAGCCTTCACGTGGTTGTTTGAGTGTTTCAATGCTAGAGCAAAAGAGTGTGACATTTTCTTTACAATGGAATTAAAACAATAGAATCCAATAATTTATTTAACCCTTAACTCGACAATGTAATATTGTGTATGAAAATCTGAAGCTATGCGTATTATATTGGGATATTACTGCTTCCAGGGGGAGGACTCCATCAGTAACATTGGGTACGAGGTTATTTGTCAAAGACTTCATGATGGTCGGCGGACATGCAAAGATGTGGAGGAGCTTTTAAAAATGAGGTGGGTTTATTTCTTGTGAATTGAAAACGTATGAATGTAAAAAATGTATTTGAAAGTATCTCAGTTTACTGTGGTCTTGTCTTCTAGGGCAACAGCAGAAGAGAAATATGGCAAGGAGTTGGTTGCAATCGCCCGCAAGGCAGGGGGTATATATGAGATCTGGTAGGTGTTAATGTGCATTTGAGCACTGATATCTTCATCTTTGGTTCATCTACCTACCTTGTGTGTCGGACTTGTTCTGCAGCACTCAACATGCAGATGATCATTCTCAAATATTTTTCATCTTCTTTTGTTCCTGCAGCACTTTGAGGACATCTTTTGATGAAATGAAAGCACGTGAGTATGAAATATGTTCATGCTTTATTTTCCAATCGCGTTTGCATGCCTAAGTAGTGTTTTTAGTCGTGTGCACTGATGTATTTCAGAGATTGAAAAGGTAGGAAATTTGCACATTCAGCTATCCGGAGTCTTAAAAGAGGAGATAAAGAGGATGGAGGAATTCAGAGAACGACAGAAAGAACAGAGAAAGAAGGTACACAACTCATAACTTCTGATTTGCATATCTAAAATGTGCTTTGTGTTTCTTGTTCCTCATGACTTATTTTAATGTTGTCATTAAACTGTTAGTTTGAACTCATCATGGAGAAGGTACAGAAGACAAAGGTCTCGCTCTACAAAAAAACAATAGACGTAAGTGGAATTCATATTATATAGAATATTATGTTCTATATAATATTCATATTATTAGACTTCATCATTTCAGATTTTGTAGCTATATTTATATTACTATTACATTCTAGCAGTGTTAGACAGCATTAACCAAGGAAAGGGCCTCTGGGAAAACTAGTATTACTCGGAATATTTAAGGTAAAGAAGAGAAATAAATAAATGCCAAGTAATAACCAACCAAGTAACATGATTAAGGACCTACGATGATACGTCTGTCTTTTCAGAAGACGAAAGTGAGGTCTTACCCTTGTTTACCCTACACATGCACATCAATTGACAAAATCTCCCCTGCCCCCTTTCCTGTCAGGGGTTGTTAGGGGAACAGGGCGTGGGCACGAGAGGTTAATGTGGTTTCTGTTCTTTTTCCCACGTAGTCTAAAAGATCTTATGAACAGCACTGCAGGGAGGCAGACGAGGCAGAGCAAACTGTTGAGAAGATGAGCAGCACCCTCTCAAGCACTCCCAAACAGATTGAGAAGGTCCAGTACAAAAATGTTACTTTACAGCTCACTTGAATAAAGTGTAAATTTGACATAATATCCTGCCTGTACACAGAGGTTCTTTGGAATACAGCCATACTTTTCAACAAAAGTCTTAAAAATGTCTTTATCTTCATGCATTTGACAGAGTGCATGAACACAATGCTTTAGTCAATAAAGTAGTCAATTTAAAGATACATTTAAAATACTTTATAAAACAACAGCAATGATTCAGTCTCTTACCGCAGTGTAAAATAAACTCAAACCGTGGAATATATTTCCTTTCATCGGAAAAACAGTGTAATGTCATATTATCTTCTCTTCTCTAGATGAAAATCAAATCAAAACAGTGCAAAGACTCTGCAGAGGAGGCTGGTAAGGACAAATGTTAAGTGACTTGCTGTAGTCCAGTCAAGCGGAAAGCTTTTCAGAAACAGTTGTCAGAAACGTCAGTGATAACATTTACTTCCCTTTTATTGAGGAATCCAAAAGTAGATGTATATGTAGTACAGGTCATAAACCCTCTCACTGTTGTATTTGTGTGCTTTAAAAGCAGACCTTGAATTATTCTTATTGACAATTAATGATTTAACTGTTCCTTTAGAAAAACAGTACGTGTCAAATATCGAACAGTTCAACGTGATTCTTCATGAATGGGAAACATCACACATCAGCACCTGTGAGGTAACGTAAGGAGCTGTATTTTTCCTTTTTTGCTGGATTTATCAATTTAGGAATGCATGCTATGGCATGGTGCATTTTAAAATGTACACACTTGGGTCAAGAGTGGTTTTGTCAATGAGGATGTGCAATACTTCCTATTAACTACAATGAGTCACTTATGTACCAGAACATTTCCTGCAGATTCTTGTAATGTGGAACAATATCAACTCGACTTAGGCAGCTGTTCTGCTGCTTTATTTGCCCCCGTTCAAAATGCTTCATACACAATATGAACCTTTTACTTAACAGATTACAGATGGACACCATGCTGGACACAGTGCTTCAGAAGTGCAATCTATATGCATCAATGTTTTCTGGCTCACTCACTGTTTTTCCAATCATGTTGTTTTGCAGATGTTTCAGCAACAGGAAGATGACCGCCTCAGCATTGTCAGGAATGCTTTGTGGGTTCACTGCAACCATTTATCGATGCAGAGTGTGAAAGATGATGAGGTGTGTAGGTGTTTTTACAGGTGTCAGACTGTCAGTGTGCCCTTTTTGGGTTATGTTTTAAAATAATTCATGATTAACTGCTCTTCCAGTGTTATGAGGATGTGAGAAAAACATTGGAAAAGTGTGACATCATCTCTGATAACAACTGCTTTGTGGAGATGAGGAGTACAGGCTTAATCCCACCAGGTAACAACCTAACCTACAACCCAAATGCTTTTCATTTTAATGTGTTCCAAGTTGGACATGTCAGCAGACTCTCTCTGCTGCTGCACAGTTAGAACCAGGTGATGCACAGCCAACCACTTATTTACTAAATTTCAATGACCTTCAACAGCTCCAATGGAATACCAAAGTTACTTGAAGAGGGATGCTACATCTGAAAGAAATGGCAGCGCTGGATTTGTGGAGGGTGTTATGAAAAGGTCCGCAGTATACAATAGGAAGTACTGTTACCATACAAATGAAGATGGGGATGGTAACAAATATAGTATGCAATGACTTTATCCTTTTCATGTGTTTTTGTGTATTTCTAATAAAGTGTTTTACCCTACTTGCAGGTTCTCTAGTCTTCTGCAGGTGAACTATTCCAGTGGCTCCAAGAGCAGCATCAATGCACCAGTTTCACTACATACTGGTACAGTAGATGTGTCATTGAAAAATATTAGCAATTTCCAAAATGACAGACATGACTGAAAATCACTTGATCCTTGTAACAAAGGATGTGAAGCACTTATAGGTTATACACAAGTTATACACAGCCCTGTATTTGCTAAGGTACATATTAGATTTTAAATTAGAGACAAAGTAAATTCACTATCACAGCTGCCAAATAAACTAACAAAAGAAGGAAAACTCCAAAATTTCATCATGTCAAACTCGTCAACTTAAAACTAGTCTAGTGAGCAGAGACCTTGTAATAATTAGATAGATTTAATAAGTAGATATTTGAATGCCTACAATGTGCCACTCCATGTGGGAGTAGTGCGTAAACTCAGCTTTCTTGGAAAAAGAAACAAAAAAGCTCATACATTCACAATATCAGGGTCACATTTTGTATTAAAAAATATTGCAGCAATTTCCAGATTTATTCTGAACAGTCAGATAACATAACAAAGACATTAAGATGCAACTCTTCATTCAGTAGTTTGGGAAGTTGTTGGTGCTGATTATAATAACAATGATACATATTATTTGTTAGGTGCTTTTCTCTGCACTCAAGGTCATCTTATATCACAAATTTACAACACAATTTTAAATAATAATAAATTATGATTGAATTCCTGCCCACAGCAGAAACATCAGAGGGATTATATTCCTCCATTCATGGACTACAGGACTCCAGTTTGGGCAGTGAGCAGTACAAGGTTGTGTACGACTACGAGGCACAGGTGGGCTTATTGGCATAGATATCTTATTTCGACACAAGAATAATGCTCTGATTTGTATTTTATGGGGCATCCCTTGATTTTATGTTTGTCCTTGTTCAGCGGGAAGACGAGCTCTCTGTGTTGTTTGGAGACACTGTAGTCGTCATCAATCAAGGGGAGGATGGCTGGTGGATGGTGAAGAGAAATGGCCTCGTTGGGGTGGTTCCAGGCTCCTACCTTGTCAAGGAGTGAGTTTAGCATACTGCTCTAATGGGACTGCGACAATTTCTCTTGCAATTTTTTGTAAAGTCCTTGCCACTTTAGTTTTCCACACAATTCAATCTAATTTATTTTTCTGTAACAAAATACCATCAAAGTCCACAGGAATGTTATGAATGATCTTACCCCCTAGATGACTTTGTAGCCAGGAGGATGACCCCAGACTGATGCTGAAAATGTCTAAATGAAGGCTTGACTTTTCTGATTTATGAATTATAATGACATCACAATCCAGAAAATGGAAGAATTGACATAAAGAATGACACATCATTAAATGGTGACTTATATATTGCTAAAGTACATAATCATATTACTTTATCCTCATAGATGGTGTGTTGAGTCCCCCTCATATCAATGAGGGTTGGGACTTTGCTGCCTGCACAGAACCAGGCAAATGTTGGCCTGCTCTACATTTTAACTTTTACATGTTAATTTCTGAGTGCTTCAAAAGAAAACTTATTCATGATAGAAGTATTTTTAGACACCATCATCAATGTTTTTTGGCTCTTGCAATTAAATATCTGACAAAAACCTCATTGCTGATTTTCTCTTTACAGATTTACTGTCTTGAGGGCTATTCCAGACAAATCAAATCATGACATAGTCTCTGAAATGCGACCGGTTGCTATTCTTAGGTCATGTGGCGGAGCAGTGTGCTTTCTGGTTACTCTTCAACAAGTGATGCACTGCTACCTTGAAGCCTATCAAGTCACTTAAGTTATCTTAAGTTTGTTAATAGTTATCCTAAAGACACTAATATACCTAGTGATTCCAGGAAGAATTATCATCTAATCACACATGTGTTGCATTTGAAGATGGTAGTAGTCTAGTTTGAAGGTGTAAATCTTACAAGATCAGACACAGACCGGTGCATCTGATTCCATATGTTGGCCCTTTACACCCCTCCCTCATGGGAAACCCCTGAACTTCAACCTCTATTTTCTGTGACTGAGCTGATTAGTTCCTCACTGGTCAATATCCAGTGGCTGTGAGCTGCATTGTCTAGTCACAAAAAAAAGATCTCATCTGGTACAGCTATGTAAACACTGCAGTAAGATATTATGCTATATAATAAATCCGAAACTTGATTTCAATCTTATCCCACATTTTATTTACATTCTTGTGTTCTTTTATTGCTACATATCTGCAAATCAAATTCTAAAACTACCATTAGTTGACAGCTGAGACAAACAAACAAAAAAAAGCTACAGAACATCCATTCCATTAAGAATGTATGCCTCCTTGAAAAAAAAAAAAAACCCAAATACTGAGGGTGATGATAAGGATTGGTTGTTAAAAGAAAGCGAACACCAGTCAAGTTACAGTACAGTCAGCCGTGTCCATCATTTGATGACAGAATGCCCCCAGTGAAAGGTAAACTTCAACCAATAAATGAGTTGTAATAGTGGTAGCAGAAGCAGAAAAGTAGTAGTAGCAGCAGTAAAAGTAGTACTAGTAGTATTAGTAGTAATAGCAGTAGTAGTAGTTGCAGTTGTTGTAGAAGTAAATGTACAAGGCAAATATATACAGTCTTTCATGTACATGACATTTAAATATTAAATATTTAAAGCAATATACATAGTGCAAATTAAGACATGAGGAAATTACCCTGCCCACATTTCACTTTTAACCATGAAAGAATTTTGCCAAAAGTATTTTTGTAAAAACAGTTAAAATATATAACTTCAGTGTGGTTAGTGTCCTAAAGTTAGAGAGCTATTAGATTATTTTCATTCTCCCAACAATGACATGTAGTTCTGAAAGTGTGCATGACGGTGAGAAACGTTGTCCTTTATGCGTAGACTCCCCCTGTAACAAGAGGCTCATAGGGAGGATCTGTGCCACTATGACATAACACGACACAAGCGCACAACATCCCCAGCATCTAAAGGAAAGACACAGCAGTATGGGGTTGATGTCAAGAAAAAAACTAACCAACTGATTAAATAATTCAAATCAGTTTGATGATTCTGATAAAAGTTACACACCTGTATGACAGCAAAGGCCAGTGCAGTCCAGATGACATACATCATGATGTCCTTCAACATGGCCACAACCAGAACTTCACAACCCTGCACACAGAAAATCTATTCAAACACCTGAAACCAAAATAAGCCTCTCTTGTTTAAAGATGAGTTGTTGGTGTAACATTTTGAAAAATGTAAGGCTGGCCTTACTTCTGAATAGAGCCGTTCAGGATGAGTGAGGGACCCAGTGCAGCTTACAACATCGGTTCTGCAACAGCTGATGGGCACATTGTTGTTTTTAGATTCTTGAAACCAGCTCGTATACTGCCAGTCTGTGTAGTTGTGGATCCCACAACACCGAAGCTTCAAAAATGAAAGCAACAAAAAAGTCAACTTCTAACTCAGTGTAGTCTAGAAGCTGGTGCCATCAATGTCATTAATTCAGGATTATAGAGAATCACCTGTCTCTGAACATAATCGATGGCACGACTCTGGGCGTTGCTGTTGGTGCCATTATACTCATTGTAGACTTTCTTAATGGAACTATTCACTTCATCTTCAACCTGGAAATAGTGAAAGAAAAAAAAAGCATTAGAGTTAACACATGTCCTTACATCTCCTTGAATGATACACCACACCATGATCGAAAAAGAAAAACAACTTGTAAGTTGATTATTGATTTCCTGGTTCGCTATGATCTGTTCATTATTTCAATGAAATGTACTGATGTGTATTTTAGTTCCTCACCCTTGCTCTGTAAATGTATCCAAGAACCACCACTACCACTTCTGTCATGAATACCAGCAGGAGAATGATGACAAACTGTGGATTGAATTTCAAGATTTAAACATTGTAGCCTGAGGACACTGTAAAAGTAGAATTCATATCAGTAGGAAGTTGGCATATTCAATTTGTAAAAAATATCACCAGTTTAGAGAAACAATTTCAACAAAAAGTTTTTTTCTATTCTTTTTTTTTGTCTTTAAAATGTTCCACAATGAATCTTTAATTAATCACATACTACACTATTTATTAGTAACTTCATCCACCCAGCTGTAAACTGAGTTACTGACCGTTGTAAGTCCACAGTAGCTCTCTCTCACTGTAGCACAGCATCCGATGAGCCCGATAATGAAAAGGATAGCGCCAACTGCAATGATAGTCACGGCTGGAATGAAAGTGTACACGTCCTCAAAGAAGTGATCGTAGTCATCGTATGTAATGAAGACATAGGCTCCAACATAGCAGAGGATACCAGCAGCAGCCTATGGGTGCAATCAAATGAGAACACATTGTGATTTAATAAATATTGGTTCAATAGATAGATAGATAGATAGATACTTTATTAATCAATATATTGCAATAATGTCTCAAACATAAATCTTGTCACTTAAGTAAGTACAGTATTGGCATCCAGCTGCACAACAGATGTATAAGATGACAGTACAAAGAATAGGGGGCATTGCTGGACATATTTTAGAAGTGTAATGTGTCAAAGCAGTGATCTGTTGAGCAAAACACAATTGAAATGGTATAATATGCTTCCCAGACCAGTAGCGTAACATCATAGCATCACAAAGTACAACAAAGCAATATTTTGCTGAAGGAAAGCTAATAAACTCAGGAGACACTGCAACACAAACAAAATCTGATAGTCTGCCATTGTTGCTCTGTCAGTATATGGCTATCAGGCTGAAATCATAAACGCCTTGTGCAAAGTGAGGCCGTGTTTTTGCTGTTTTCACAACTGTGTTTTGCCAGGTTCCACAGCAACGTTATGACACCTTGGATCCAAATTTCAAAGGTTTAGGTTTCTTTTTTAATATTTTCTGTTGTTTATATACAGTAAATGCTTCTTATCAATGCAGGTTCATATCATATATTAGTTAGTATATGCAGGTAAGAGACATGTCCCACTAAAATATGCAGTGAAAAGTAAAAAAGAAAAAAAAGATTACATGTAAGAAAAATAATAACAATTTTGTCATCTTCAACCAGTGTGAATGCAGCCTTTGAGCTAATTCTGGATCAAGACACGGATCCAGGAAATGTTTTATTGCCTTGACGGAGGAATGTGATCTCCCACAGCACAGGTCTAGACCGACCAGTTAGACTGCACATTTACTTTTAACATACTAATCATAGCAGAGGTTCACATGTACTCAAAGCCTCCACCTCAAACATCACAACACAAGGATTACTAGAGAACAACGCATGAGTCCCCCATGATCGTCTGTACCGGCATTCTTTTTATTTAAAAAACAAAAAACAAAACATAAGCAATTAAACACCGTAGTTTTCGGGTTTATTTTAAACTGTGTTAGGCTTTATACATCTAGTCTGTTACTTGATATGTTATTGTTCATCTACGCAATCCAAAGAACTAGATTTCAGCAATGTTAGCAACAACACAGCAGCTGTTCATCATACCAGGACACCAGGACTTTTTGAGGCTAACGTGCTGAAATTTGTTTCCTTGTTTCCCGTTTGCGTAACACTAATGCACCAGAAAATAATATCTCCTAAGTAATGTTTTGTCCTGTCTTCTGAAAAGAATCCCTCCCTGGTTAAACAAAGGTAGGTTCCTGCTAGCTAGCTGATGAGCTCCGTATGTGACGCACGTTTAAAACTGTAACCAGCCTGCAGACTCACCCAAAATATCAGGTTCAGAAAGACCAGGACCGTCTTAGACGACGTGATGCCACAGTGCCCCATGTTCACGGCGGAATTCTAACTGTGTGCGTGTTGTAAGTATTGCAGGTTTTCACTTGCACATGCCCCAGCTCGGTCGACCGATATCACTGCATATCCTGAGTGAACTTGATCTGGTCTGAACTGCGGCTCAGCGCCCCCAACACCAACAGAGCATTACAACAACAAACCAAACCTGACGTTTAGGTGCCCACGTAGGTGCCGTAACAGAATGTGTCAAAAGCATTATTTTTATTCAGAATTTCAGTCAATTATCGAACAAAGAAAGAAAGAAAGAAAGAAAGAAAAAACAACACCAACAAAAAAAATATTAAAATTCAATCGAGTTGGAGTTCTTTGTTGACATCTGGTGGCGGTAGTGTAAATTGAATCAACACTATTTTTTGGTAAAACAGAAATCATATTTGTATTTGAAAGTGGATGTCCATGTGTACAACATGCCATGTGTTTACGAAAGTGACGTAAGCACCCATTCTGCCTCGTGCAGTGGTACCAGAAGCCAACATCAAAGGTGATTGACATTGAAAATTGAAAGCACTAACTTTGATCTATGGTCTTACTCATACTGGCCTTCTCTCTCATCTATCTTATCCAGTTCCTGAGTGTGCAAAAGTAGAAATTTGACCTTGACATAGTTTTCTCAAGGTCAAGATCATCATTTCATTTTCATCCCCTTTCCCGCCCAAGTAATGTGCTTTTTGTTTCATCTTTCTATCTGAAACAGTGAAGATATTTGGGGCACTAACGAACGGACAAACGGACGGACGAACACTGACAATGACAATACATCACCACTTCTGAGCGGGATGTAAACACAAATTGTATCTAACTTTAATGTGCGTACTGGGTTGTCAACTGTCACAGCAAAGAAGTTCTGGGTTTCATTCTGTTCCCTGGGGCTTTCTGTGTGGTTTGCGCCACATCAGCAATGCTACAGAGTGGATTCTGTGGATGAAAAGAAAGTATCTGAAAAAATGTGTTTCAATATAATGTAGTAAATTTTGTGAACTTAAACACACATTACTACTAGTACTACTTATTATAATCATTATTGTTATGATAATGATAATTATCATAATTATCCTCATCACTGCACAGGACAAACAAACAAGCAAAATACAATTGAAATGAAAAGGAAATATGGTTCTTCAGAGACATGAGATTTCAGTACAACAGTACTTGAAAGGCACACCATGATGTGATTGCTTTAATTTGTCAAAATGAACTATAAAATTTATAATTTAAGACAGCCTGGATGATAAAGTGCTCATAAAATTGTCATAAAATGACAGCAAACTCCACGTGGTGATAAAACTCTATTACTATGACAACCTCCGGAGTATGTATTTATTGGAGTTTAAAGTGGGACTGTTTCCTAGCCCAGCTACCTAAAACAAGAAGGGACTTAAATGTTCCCATGACCTTCACACATGAGTCTCGTTCTCGTTTCATTGTGTCAAGAAACTCAATAATACCTAAACCAGTTATTCCAACAGGACATGAAGCGCACAGCTTCAGCACGGAGTCGCCCGTAGTGACGTCATGTACTGACGTCAAACTCCTGCGCCAATCACAGGGCATGAATACGACTTCCGTCACGACATGTTGCTTCTTCCATGTTGCTTTCTGCCTAGGAGAGCCTTCTGACACTCCGACTAAAGTGTCTGCAGGTACAGTATTTGAATTCATGAATTCTTGTAACAGTGATGTTATTGAAGAGGTTACTACGGACAGGATACTTGTCACATAGTTCATCTGGCGTTGTGTTGTTAGTCTGGACTGAAGGACCAAGGTGTGGAAAAACAAAGCCATGTCCCGCTGCTGTGAGAGCCCTAAATTTAATATGATGTTGACTATTACACGAACCTTTGCTAGACAAAGTCTACAGTTGTCCAACTTTAATACAAGCTTCTTAATTGTTTAAAATTTAAAATGTGTTACTATGGCCTCATAGCTCAAATATCACTCAATAAACACTTAATCATCAAAGTTGATGTTTAAATGCTGGTATCTAAAATTACTTGGTTTTTTTTTATTGACGAGCTTTGGTTCATATCTTCTCTGATGGAAAGTATCTAAGTATACAGTATGTCCTCAAGTAGTGTTTTGCATAATCTTTTATGTGCATGAACTTTAAACAAGGTTAAGTAGGGTAACGTTTTTATATTGCACATGTACTGTTCAAATTTTTAAAATTTTAAAGTTTTATAGTAGATCATTTAAAGATGTTTAGATGTTACTATACGTGGAATTCATGTGAGACATTACAAAGGTAAACAGCAAAGACGGGTAGGTTTTTGGCTTTAAAAATTATGAGTTGGGACCCATATCGAATCAACTTTGTGATTATTCCTGTCTGAGTTGTGGTATAACAATATAGTGATTTTGGACAGACCCAATCAAACAGCCTCCGCATGTCCTCGGTGCTCTGGGAGGTTTGACTGACCGTCTTGACTGTTTTATACTTCACCTTTATTTGGTTGGGAAATATTAATAAAGAACATAGCATAAACTACCGCTCTAAATGTAGCGATTATATCAGCACTAATAGTTGTAATATATGTAACTTATGTGTGTCTACATACTTTTGACCCTATATATTTTACATAGATATAAAAGATACAGATGTATGTTGATGATATGTGTTGCTGTATTTATTTAGGTGTAAACAATGATGGAGGATGGTGATGGAGAGCAGATGAATGAATCAGAGTCTGGGTTTCACACACAACAGTTGTGTCGCTTTTACTCTCAAGGAAGACACTGCAACTTTGGGAAGAAATGCAAATTCCTACACGCAAGAGATGAGGTTAAAGGTCACGAGAAGAAAAACGACCAGACACTCAAACCGTCAGATGACCCATCTCAAAAGCCAGAGGCTACTAAAGGATATGCTGGGCAGGGACCACCTCTCGCTAGCTCCAGGATTGCCCCATCCCGGGATCGCCGCCTCTGTCGCTACTTTATGTCAGGCCACTGCATTATGGAAGATAGATGTCGCTTCTGGCATCCGTCTCAGCTGCCCCCACTGGATGACCAGCCTGTTACCAGCAATCACACAAGATCCTTGAAAGGGGGGCCTCCAGTACTCCCTCCCAGTGCTCTGCAGGAGGTCAAGTTGTGTGACTTGACAGAAGACATTGCCAAGCAGCTACGAGACACAGAGATTAATCAGTTGAAGAAGCGTTTTCCCAAAGACAAGCTCATTATTCAGGAGCAAAGTGGCTGCAGCATTACCTACTACAGGGTGAATATCGCAGCCACTGATCCAGACTGGGTAAAAGTTTCTCATTTCTCAATTCCTCCTCTAAGAACATACAATTAAAATCCCAGCAAAGTTTTGTTTCTGAAGTATTTTTTCACTGATTATGAAAGTGTGAGACTGTAGTAGAATAGTGAGAAAAGCTCTGAAGCCTCTGCATTGATACTAATAGGCCAATCCTAATTTGTTATAACAGCACCCATTGTGGTTTTATCCTGGTAGTTAATTTGTAAAATCGAAAGGGAATGGATATGATTAATTAAGCTGCATGAGTGAGATCAAATTAGTCTGATTTGCTATAATAATCAGAAATGGGGTAGAGCAGTGATTAAAACTTGACAGATATATTTGCTGTCCAACTGTTCCGTCAGTGTTTTTAAGCATCTAAACCCAGTATGGGCAAAATTTTAAATCAACAATGAATCGACCTTTGTCGTAGTATCCATCCTTGATGTGATAGTACATCACGCAGAGGAAAATTTCCCCACAGTGTATATACTGTAATATACTAACTCAGCATTTTAACTTAAAGCCTTTTGACCTGAAAGAAATTGACATCATGGTGACCTTCCCAGACAACTATCCCAAGGAGGTAAAGGCTACTGCTTTACTGTATATACAATACAGTATTTAAATTTCAATAAATGAAATAGATTGTTAAAAAGATGAAGAGAGTAATTTCTCAATATTGTGATATATATTCTTGATAGATTTTCACGTTGGATATACCTTTGGATCAGGATCTGCCACCAGTAATGGCAAGGTAAAAGGTGTAGATTATCATATAATAACCACAATGAATCGTTTGTGCTGACACTTCTATAAATTTTTGTTTAAACAGATATGTACAGCAAGCGTCATTGGAGTGGCTCCAAGCCAAGCATGCGACCAACCAGCTTCTTGGAAAGGCAGAGCTGCTCTTCCGACCGTTTCTTCGCTGGTTAGATCGCAATATGGAGAGACTATTCACGGAAGGAGCCAGACAGGTAAGGCTGAGCCTGTTTGAGCTGGAGATTGTGAATTTGATCATGAGTTTCCCCTGTATAATGACCCGTTGATAATTGATCTATGTGATTGACTTAATGGTGGTGTTAAAATCTTCTTTTAATTTTTTTTCTTTTTTTTTCTTTTTTTTTAAGTTGAAAAAAGATGTTGATTTGGAAAAAGCTGGATTGCAGTTCATTTCATACCAGGAGCTCCAAGCAACTGTATCTGAAAAACGTGTGAATGATACTGCCCCTGACACCACAGCTGTAGATGCAGGTGATGGTGATGATGTTAGTGATGAAGGGAAAATAGAAAAGAGTAAAGGTGTGACAATGGTGGACGGAGGAATGTTAGTGCAACATGACGGTCTGGGTTGTGATGGACAGCAACAGGAGGAGCAAGAGGAGGAAGCCACTCATCTTGTGGAGAACATTAAGATCAGTGATCCACGCAGAGGCACGGAGGTGAAGCTGCTGGGACTGAGGCTTGGAGAGAACACGGCTACTGTGGTTGCTCAGGAGATCACCGTTTGTCTTCAGTGTAACAGGTAAGGAAGAACAGCTAAATGTTATATTAATGTCACAAATAGGGGTTTATTTAATCAGAATGACCCACAGCGAAGTCTTTTATTGTTTGTCTATTGCCTGCAGGTGTAAAATTACCGCAGACCTGAGGCTGACTGGAAAGACACCCTGCACAGCTCAGTGTGAAAAGTGCAGTGCCAGCATCAATGCTGCATTCAGGCCCTGCATGCTGCATCATTACAGTGATGTCCTGGGATACCTGGACCTTCACAATGCTGTGCCTGCTGACCTCGTTCTTCAGGAGTGTGAACTGACTGTGGGCTGCCTTAGTTGCTCACAGGATGGTCCTGTACAGGTGATGATGCATGTCCAGTTTAATGCCACACAACTGTTTTTATGTAGTGGGAAACGTACAAATACCGTATGCCCTGACGAGCTCTGGTCTGCATTGAAACTGTCATTTTTGTGTTTTCCTCAGAACATTTCTTTTGGTCAAATGAAGGAGTTTAATTGTGAACACTGCCACAGCAAACTAAGTTTCATGGCCGAGAGCACAAGATTCCAGTATATTCAGCCACGTACCAACAAACCAGGTCAAAGCTCAGCCACAGGATGATTTTACATCCTGCTACAAAGCGGTGATGTAATTGTCAGCGTTTGTGTGTTTCTCAGTTCGTCCGTCCGTTAGTCCACCAAATATCTTCACAACCGTTTCAGATAGAAAGATGAAACAAAAAGCACATTACTCGGGCGGCAAAGGGGATGACAACGAAATGATGACCTTGTCCTTGAGAAAGCTAGGTCAAGGTCAAATTTCAACTTTTGTACACTCAGGAACTGGATAAGATAGAAAGACAAGGGAGAAGGCCAGTGTAAGTAAGACCATAGATCAGAGCTAGGGACTTTATCTATGAAAGTAGGTCAGAGCACTAGCTTTGATCTTTGACCTATGCAAGTAGATCAGGATAACATTTTGAATCCAGGGGTGTCGTAGGATGTTGCAGTCTGTGACTGCATTGGTTCTTGTTGATCTTGAAACAACAAACTGCCCCAGTTGGCGCTCTGACAAATGTTACTTCACCACAAGAACCTCCAAGTGCATTAAAATCTCCAAATGTTAGCATTTATGCATGTATAGAATGTTTGTATCCATAGTATAGTGGGATTTTGTTCTTTGTGCAGATCCCAGTGGTTGTGGTGTTCATTATAAGACAGTGAGAGATCCGGCTGTGCAAAAAGGGAAGCCACTGCCAGAAAAGGGTGCATGCAAACATTATAAACAGAGCCATCGCTGGTTAAGGTGGGAGTTTGTCTCATTTCACAGTTCATTTAATATCATGAAAGCTCTGAGAAAAACAGGAGGGCTTTCTACCACTTTTTGCCCTCAGATTTCCCTGCTGTGGCCGGGCTTACCCCTGTGACGTGTGCCATGATGTGGACCAGGACCATCCCATGGAACTGGCCACCAGGATGATCTGTGGCTACTGTGCCAAAGAACAGGTGAGTTTACCCTGGTATTAACATTTAGATAGGGAGCTTATTCTGAAATCAGTATCAATTAACTTCTGTTACTATATTGGAATTAATTTTGCATTTTAAGATCACGTTCATCGACTGAGTATATTCTTCTATGTAAAAAAGTAGAGAATTGTGTCCCAGATGGAAGTAAAAATCAAGTATAGGTCTTTTGTGTGTATTCTGGCCTGTATGAAAAAAATATTTATGTGTGAGTGTAAACATAAATTTGCCAATTTGGAATAAAATAAAAGATTGTTCTTCTTCAAAAAGCTTATTTTTATACTTGTGACAGAAACATTTTCAAGTGCTTTCCCCTACGTTGGTTGTTGTTGCAGCCATACGGCAATGGAAAGCCTTGCATCAGTTGTGGAAGTATGTTGACGAGAGGCACTCACACCAGCCACTGGGAAGGGGGACTGGGGTGCAGAAACAAAGTCAAAATGAACAGGTACATTTCCTTCAGGTTTATTGTGAACATTATTGGCAGCAGTGGAAACAGTTTATTAATTACAAATATTGATAATTACATCAGCGACAAAAAGCTTAAGCTTTATTTTTCTGCTTCTCTTCAGAAACGATCGACAGAAGTATGTCAACACTAACAAAACAGTTTCAAGGAAAGCGGCCAGTCAGAAGAAGTAGCGGATGATGAAGAAGAGCATCATAAACCCTCATGTTTGGAAAAAGAAAATCCTAATTTAATGATATTATATAAATCAAATTGTCAATTTGTTTAATGAACCACATAATGATATTAAGTTAGTAGGTAAATGGGGTTTAATGCTCGTAAATGTAGTTTGAAATGATGGGGTTTTTATTCTTTTTAATTCAGTGGTTCCAACTTTGATGCAATGGACACAAGTGGTGAGGAAAAAAATGCTTGTAGGTTTTCTGAACAGATTACATATTGTATGCTAACCTGATCCACAGACATATCAAATCATGTGTCTAAATGTTCAGATTGCAAATTATATTGAAATGGATTTTACAAACATTCTAAGTTGTATTATACATCATCACATGCAAAATAAAAAAAATTCATCAACACTATAATGGTCAATGATTATATAGTGATTTCACTGAGTGAAATAGAAATAAATTCTGCAATTCAGGTTTGAAAACTGACAAAACTATTTTTGTCCAGTCATTGTCTGACCTTGTCCTAGTAGGGTCTGTAGACTATCTACTTTTGTCTAACGCATGTTCATGAAGGCTTCTGTTAAGCTGGTGAACTCAAGTCAACATTGAACAACGGGAGAAAAAAAATACTGCTGGTCCGTTCTGGTTAGAGAAAGCCCCTCCAGTTCAACTCCACTATATAAAGGCAGAACTTAGTGCTGATCCGCAGCAGCAGCAGCAGCAGCTCTCTGCGGTTCCACAGCGACATGATGAACATCAGTGACCTTCCCTCCAGGGTCTCGGACCGTCTGCTACAGCCATACTGGGACCATTTGCTTTTTCACCACCTGCCTCTCATCTCGTCTCCATTTTTCCCCGTCCTTCTTGCCTTCTCCAGCTACGTCTTGTTCAGTATACCTTTTTCTGTTCTTGATCTCCTGGGAGAAAGAGTGCCTTTATTCCATCAGTACAAAATCCAACCAGGCAGACAACCAACATCTGGAATGATGGCAAAGAGCTTCATGGCTGCGCTGTACAACCACATATTTTTTGTTTTGCCAAGTGTAATAATTAGCACGTTCTTCCTACCTGCACCATTACTACCAAAGGATGCTCCTACTCTATATGAGGTATTCATTGATGGACTGGCTGTGCTTCTCCTATTTGACACTCAGTACTACATTTGGCATTTCATACATCACAAACATCCTCAGCTTTACCGGTGGGTCCATGCAATCCACCATGAATACATGGCACCTTTCTCATGGTCAACTGAACAACTCAGCATCCCAGAACTGATGACTGTTGGATTCTGGAGCAACCTGGACCCAATTCTCTTCAAGTGTCACCCACTGACTATTTGGAATATCACAGTTTTCAGCATCTGGATGTCTGTGGAGGATCATATTGGCTATGACTTGCCGTGGACCCTCAACCATCTGGTGCCTTTTGGGCTGCTGGGTGGTGCACCGGCTCACGACATGCACCACCAGAGGCCGAGCAGCAACTATGCTCCCTTCTTTAGTCACTGGGACAGAATCTTTGGCACAGCTGTTCCTCTGAAGAAAAAACTACCAAGACTGTAATAAGTAAATGTTATTTCGGAAATGCTTCATGTCGTTTTCACAATTATTTCTCTTACGTGAGACATTGCTTTTCTATCTTAAAGTACTATCTTCTGTTATTTTGTTTGGTGTTATCTCTTTCCTGATCTACCAGGTTATCTTCATAAGCTCTAAATGGTATTAAGATTTATTTCGTGCGTTATCTTTTTATGAAACCTGCAGGATTCTCCAGCTTTTGTTTTAATTGGTATCACAAGGATGGAAATGGAAGATTAGTTTATTAATTGTTCTCTATAAATAAGTCCACTTCACTCCAGACATTCCAGACGAGTAATCAATAGCAGTTACTTACATTCAAAGAAAGTACAAAATTCCCGGAAACAACTTCCTGTTATTCTCTTGTTCTCAAAATCTGCTTATATAATAGAAATCTTTGAAAGAGCCTTACTCAGCAATATTTTACCTTGGAATTCCATGCCGGCATAAGGAGCTTACAACATAGAAAACCAAGCTCTGTTGATCAGCTGTGTCACCCAGGGGTCAGGTTCAGTGCATGGGTAATTTAAGGGTACAGAGTTGGGAAAACCCCCAGCTTTGACTGGATAAGGTGTTCATGAATGATACACAACAAATGTGACACATTGTAAATAGTAAATTAGCTCTGTTACTGTAATGTCTCTGATTGATACATACGATTTTGGTATTATTCATTCATTCATTTTCTGCCGCTATATCCGCCGTAGTGGGTCACGGGGAGCTGGAGCCTATCTCAGCTGGCATAGGGCATGAGGCGGGGGACACTCCAGGAACAACGCCAGTGCACCGCAGATCCACACACAAAGACAGACAACCACACACACACACTCATACGGGACATGCTTTTGGAGGTGGGAGGAAGCCGGAGAACCCAGAGAGAACCCACGCAGACACGGCGAGAGCATGCACACCCCCTAGAGCGGGACTCGAACCCGCAAACCGCAGTGTTGTGAGGCAACAGCGCTACCCACTGCGCCACCGTGCCACCCCTTTGGGTATCAATCAATGGATATTACATTCTGATTATAAGATGTATTGAACATCATCACATGCAAAATAAAATGTCTCATCAGCACTATATGGTCAATGACTATATAGTGATTTTACTGTGTGAAATAGAAATAAATTCTGCAATTCAGGCTTGAAAACTGTTTTTGTCCAGTCATTGTCTGGTTTCTTTACATTACTGTGTGAGCAATGACAAGTTTGTTGCTTGTGAGCTCAGACTTAATGCTTTCATATCTCTAGAGATTACTGATGAATCATGTCCTGACAAAAGAATAAGAAAACCTTCAACAAAAAAGGCATTACTGAAATATTTTTTCTGGAAAAATAATCATGACACCAATGTGAATACAAATTCTAGAGGCAGTGTCAGTGTCAATATTGTGAGGCTCAATCTGTGAAACTATTGCTTTTAGGGTCTATGTATTAATGTGGAACCTGTATTGCCATTCAGGTGTTGTGTTTTCATGTTTGTATTGTAACAGTTATTACATAATATTTAGGTGATTTACAATAATGATAAGAATTCAGCTTCCTCCCCGTTAAATCATTAATAATTTCACAAAAGTAGACATAGAATATTGAAATATATTTATTTGTTATATAAAATAGGAGACTGCAACCAATGCCATGTCAGTGTAGACTCTTTTGTAAATACTGCACAAACATATTGCAAATGTGTTCAGATTTCTCTGTTGGGTGCATCTTGGTGTAGCTGATGAACTGGCGCCGTAACTTCCTCAGCTCCGCCATGTTGATACTCCTGGTGAGCTCGATGTTCATCGTCAAGTTAAGGTCATTTGAGTCCAAATGTTTGTGTGTGATAGCTGCTCTCACGTGAACATAGAAAATCGGCCTCGTGTTTTAAAAGTACATTCCGACACTATTATAGAAATAATTACCTGATCAAAAACATCTGAAGGTCATAATATCAAATGATTAACCTTTAAGGGTAATCCAACACTGAAACAACATAAAGTTCTGAATATTACTGATGTAATCGACAATTCAAATGACTCCCTGTAAAGGTTGTCTGTTGCAGAACACCATGTATTCGTTAATTTGTGCAGGGACCAACACTTTCAAAGGAGAAAATCAAAGCGTTTTGCTTCTGAGTGCCCGAAATCAGGTCGCCGCTAATAAAAATCCACTTATCTGCATAATTTGTTTCTTGAATCTCACAGTATGTTATTAAAGGCAGGACCTTTAAAAGCGACCTGCAGTAACTTTCATGTAAAGCCTTTGATACAGGTGAATTCATGCACCTTCCCCTTCCAAAAATTTGTTTCATATGGAGTGCTTCACCAGCATGCGAGCGAACATTTCCTTGGGCAGTATAATGGGAAGGGGTCAACACAAAATAAAAGACAACAAAAAGTAGCTGGGAATGATACCTGCCACCACTGCACTACCTGGACTGGCAACAGGTCATGTGTAAACAGAACTACAGTACTGCACTCTGTTTAACTGACAAGGCTTAAAAATGTTGTTTAAATTGAAATGTGGATAGATAAACGTGTTTAAAGGATATCTTTTCTGTTGCTCCTGGAACTGAAATGAGATCTCCAGGAACGCTTGTCTTCTGTGCATCAAAAATTGCCTGTAAAAAATAATAAACAACATTTCAAACAGAAGGTAATATTTTTATAGACAAATAGAGCTCTTTGGGAGCCTTAGTTAGAATCACTGAGAATAAACAGATTAATCAAATTTTTTAAAAGTACATTTATACTGAAAAGAAAAAAAAAGAAATGAAAGAGCTGCTGCCTGTAAGGAGGAAAACGACAGAACAAAACTACTTCAGGACACTAACAGATGTACCCCATAACTTGCTGTGTTAATGGAAGCGCGATTGTTATTTCTTATTGGTTAAAAACAATTAGACACAAACGATTACATGGATATATTAATAGATGGACAATCACAGGGGCGAATGTATTCACAAACCACTAAGGATAGGCTTGACATAACCCATCTAAAGAGGAAGACAGACATGCTGGTATTTCCAATACTTTAGTGCACAAGGCAATTATATTCTTCTCTTGACTGACATTAAAAGAACTGGAACACTTCCCCTGCTCATTATTTTGACAGAAAGATTGGTAACGCAACTACAACATTCTGCTACACCACTGTTGAATGAATTTTGCATTAGGAACAAATTTAACATTTTCACCACGTCTGAACAATTTATTAGCATTAGTCCTGTATTTAACAACGACCCCCCCCCCCCCTCCATCTCCTGAGCCTCTCCTCGACTAATATGGAATGTTTTCCACGTGTGTTCAATAAGTGTTGCATCAGGACCGCTGCACAGAAACATATCGACATGCCACATTGCCTCAGGTATGATTAAAACCCCGACATGAGTGTCCTGAATGAAATGTTTTCCGTCTCTTTCATGCAGCATAATGATGAGATGTAGTTCATGCAAGTCTTTTTTCTTCTGAAATTATTTGATTTTTTAAAAAATCAGCTTCAGATCTGTGACTGTGAAACAGAAGTTATTTAATGTTTATAAAATCAGCACTATTCAAGCACTTTAAAGCCTTTCATATCTGCATTATATTTCAAAAAATTTAGAAAAAGATGTTGAGTGTACTGTCAGGAAGGATGTAAAATTAATTTAACAACAAATAGTTTCCTAAAACCTTTTCCTCTCAGTTCAATAATTTTAATTTTACACATGTGGGTTTCACTTTGACAATTTACAACACAACAATATTTTAAATAATATACAAACATCTCCAGACACAGAATGCAATAGAACAGGAGAAGACATACCATTAGCACATCTTGGGTTATCTTGTCCAACTCGTATAAGAAGTTTGACGATGACAATGGCTGCTGCAGAGAAAATAACATGTTATGATCTGATAATCAAAGACGAAGTAAAGCAGAGCATACATATAAATCTACTGCAGGATTGTAAATGAAGAAAAAAAAAAAAGACCAAAAAAGGTTTGTTTCTTACACTCTGTGTTGACTGGTTACGTGGGGGTGCTTTTCTTTTGAAAAGTGCATCAGAAATGTCCTCATATGGAGGTGCATCATCTTTCAGGATGGTGACGAGGGGACTGTCCCACCGGTTTCTGGAATCTGGAGCTTCAAATCTAAGAAGTAATGCATTAAAACTACGAGAGACAAACGAAAGAAAAAAAAGACAAATAAATTCAACAGTATGAGAGTCAATGAATGGAATGTATACTTAAATCTACCTAAACTAGAAGACAAGCAGAACAGGAATTGACCTTAGTGTTACAGTGTTCACTCACATATCTTGGGTGTACTGCTCAGCAGCATCTCTGTTGTTATTCCATGTTGAACTCACTTCATCTGACGTCAAACAATACACCTTCATCAAAAATAGACATATGACATATGATGTGGTTAATGCTTGTGTAAATTCTATATTAAATTTTGTTTTTAATTAAGGATACTCACCAGACAGTGTGGTGTCTGTGCATGCTTGATGAGACAGAAAAGTTCATAGCGATAACCTGTAAAATATTTCAACTTCAAAGAAAGAAACATATATAAATCTGTCTGTCTCCATAATACAATGCTGTGGGCAAGGGTTACCTTTAATATAATTCAATGAATCCAATATTACAATGTCATCCTTGTTGACTTTCCTACACAGATGTTATATGAAGGTTAACACAGCTGTGATGATAGAGCATCATTGATAAATCAAATCCAAAAACACACTGACAAAACTCACCTCTCAACTTCGGCTTTAAGAGATGCTCTGACATCTTTTTCCTTCTGAGAATCTGCAACATATCCCCAAAAGTTACAAATGATAGCAGCAATCATTCCAAGTTGCCTCCTAGGAATCTTGTATTAGTTGTAACGTTAACATCAAACAGCATAACTTACTTGCAACTGATTAATATTTCCATGATCATAATACTGTCTTTCCGTGATTTTTAAAATCATATTTACTTAAAATGGCAAAAAAATAAAAAAAATAAAAATCAGCACTCCTCAAGACCAACACACTCATTATTACCTCAGCCAAGGAAGTAATAATAAGTAAAATACTTGGTTGAGTGTATGAAAATTGATAGGAAGGTTGGGTATGAATGAGGAAAAAAATATCAACACACACACACACACACACACACACACACACACACACACACACACACACACACACAAAGAATAGCTTTAAAAATATATTTACAACAATTGGTCAAAACATACTTCACGGACTTCAATGAAATTTGGAAGAACAGGACATGTCAAGAAAAAAAAAAGAAAAGATTGTCAAAACACGAGCAGAACCATTTTGACCGTGTACGTGTTGTTTGAATTTGTTTCATTTAAATTCCACAAAATTCCATCTAATTTAGAAAAGCATTTTTAAGGAACTGCTTTGATTTCCCTTCATATTTCCTAAAAGTTGGAAACCCAACCATGCCGGCACAATGAAATACGACTGTTCCCGCATGAAGCTACCTACAGACTGGGTAGTTAATTAGCGTAACTTGCCTGCGTAAATAATGTTTCTGTCAACACCCATAGGTCCATCTCCTACAATATGAACCTTTCGTTCACAGGTCTGTTCAAAGTACACCTTCAGCTCCTCTGCCCTTCGTGTTTTCCCGCTACAGGGGTAACCGCACATCACTATTAGAGGCATGATAATGCCGCAGCACCTGAACTAGCCTAGCTATCAGAGTGCCGTTGTCACCCGGATATGACGTCATACCAGACCGCGAGCTCGTTCAGAACGTCTCTGTCGCGAATTCCGCATCTGACGCTAAGACCTGCCTTTCGCCTCCTCTGATTGGTCTACTGTGACATTGTAATCCCAGACATTGCCAAACGTCATCCAAATTTAGCCAACCACAGAGCGCAAGAACTACTAGCCAATCAATCAGAGTGCGAATAGGTTACGCCTTCACGCTCCTACACTAAAAAACAGAGGCGCTTAAAAAATAAATAAACAAAGCATAGAGCTTGACAACTGTATGGGTTTCAACAAGAGTTTATTATCAGGTGGCCCTGCATGTACATGAAGAATAAAGACCGCCATCACATTGCTATACATAATGTACCGCAATCAATGATATAAATTCAACATATTCAGTGTATTCCTAAGAATCTTCATCACCAATATTTCACATTGTTACAGTAATGATTTTTCAACAGATGGCTGCAGCGTTCCTCAGACAGGATACTCTTCTTTTCTAAATGAATAGAAAAAGGTCAGTTGTACAGGTGATGTTAAAATGAAATAATATTAATAAAAATAATAACAACAATGAAACTAACATGTCCATTGCCTGTTTCTGCTGTGTTAGTTGGACAGTTTTCAACATCTGAATGAGCAGTCCCTGCAGATCTTCCACACGGTACAGAGGAACAACAGCTCTAGGGGCATCTTCAGACTCCTTATAGGAACTATCCACACTTTTCTTGCCCATAAAATGCCCTAATTATACACACAACACAATCTTAATGTAAACTTTAAACAGTAACTTAAAAAAGCACAAACACGTGAAATTAGTTACCCAGTTAGTGTTGTGTCTCTTACCTGTTGCCCACAGATTCCCTCTTGGATTTACCTTGATCTTAGAAATTTTATTTCTCAGCTCTGTTAAATCGAGAGTCATTGAAGACGTCATGGCAATATATGAGATAAGGATGAAAGAAGACAGGAGTCCTGCTCTGCAGATTGTTGACAAAGTGCCTGTCATTCCTCAGGTGTTCTACACAATTATGTGCTGCAAATTTAAATTTTCTGATCTTCTGTTACTTCGGAGGCGGTTAGTTATATAGAGGGAGGATGGTGTCAATATTCTAATGAGATGAAGTCATACTTCTGTGATAGGCTGTTATTGGATGGATGCACATAAGAGTGCCTAATGACCTATAAGTCATATGCTGATGCTTCAGCGATATATTTTTAGTCATATTTTTTGTGGGGGAATACGCTCTCATGTTCCTTTACTTGTCACATTTATTTGGTTACTTATTGTCTCCCTGGGCACATTCCAGTATTTCCAACCAAAAATATGTCAGTAATGCGAGACAAACAAGACATGTAGATCAATGCATTGATTTATTTGTATGTACTTAAAGTAAACATTACAGCAAGGCACACGGGCCACTGCATGCTGGATAGATGTAATGGCTTAAGAAATACTGTGAATCCAGGGCTCACCGGCTACTGTATGTACACAGATTACCTTCCTACACAATTTCTCACTAAACATATTATCAAAAGTACAAATATTGTTCAATAAGCATTAAAAAAGAATAAGAAGAGAAGATCGCTCTTTTCATCCTCTGCAGTTCAACAACTACTTTTGGTGATTTAAAGACTTAATGAAAAAAAAAAAGATTAGAAAGCACTTAGAAAAGTTCACTTACCAAGTCAATATGACCATATAGCCTTTTCATTCCCAACATAATTTATAAAATTTAATAATGAGGGATATTACACATTTACTAAGTTAAGCATTGCACTGAGATTACCTGCAACTCCTCTAACACTTTTATCATTTAACAATCACTGCCATTCACCATGGAGGTAGGAACTGTCATGTAATGAACACAGAATAATATGTGCTGCCTTACAAATCAAGACCTGTGAACTACGAGTACTGCCATTATGAGGACTTCTAGGAAATGTATTTCCTTTGACATGGTCATAGGTTAAAGAAAAACCCATGAATAGATAGTATCAGCATTATGCAAGGGTCACTGTCACAAGGTCGTGATTCATATAAAATATCCCCAATATGCCTCCAGACTTCACTTTACGTCTTAACTTAATGATCCAAAACAATGTAACTTTTTTTTACCTAACATTTACTATCCACTTGCAAATTACACTGCTGACCATTTGAGGTATTATCAATACTGCTGCACCACACATTCAATACCTCCCTGTTTTTCCTGAATGCTCAAAAAATAGAAATGAAAATCACTATTTGAAAAAAGACCATGTTTACGGAAACACCCGTGACCACAAAGATGTTCAATGAACATAAAACACATGCATCTCAGAAAGTTACAAGTCAAAATAAAGTGTTTGTGTAGCCTAACCTTACCTGTATTCGAGGTCACAGCAAAATTGTCAAATTACTGTTTACTCAAAACACAGAAATATGGCTTTTAAATGAATATTAGACTATTCTATGTTGGAATAATTGATGAATACAATTTTGACTTTGTAAAGAAAATTCATATCAACCCAATCATGTCAAAAACCGAATCACATTCATATAATAGTTTATAGTATTAAATACTTCAAAATATATTTAAGCAATTAAAACTGTTGTTGATAAGAAAATCTTTTCAATGTTAATTTAATTAATCAATTAAATTAACATTGAAAAACTGAGACATTCCTGAGTCTCCTGGAAGGGTGGAAGGAAATAGCTGAAAAATAAAACAAAATCATCTGTAATGTGTGTGTAGTTATATCTGAAAGGCAAGATGAATATAGTACACATGCAAAGCCGAATAAATGAAAAATGATTAACTTGTCTTCCTATTATGAAAATACTTCTTTCAGCTAAACATTACGGATTTGCTTAAATATAATGCACAACCTCTAACTTGAGAGAAAACACTTGGCATCACCTCCATGCAGAACATCATGCATCCTGTGTGGCGTTGACATGAAAACTTGACAGAGGTGTTGCGGTGGCTCCTGCTACCAAAGAGGCACTGCTTGTGTCTGAGGAGGAGTGTCTAGTTTGGAATTACAGTTTGCAGTCTTGTTACTATGCAGATTTGCTGGCTGTTCTCCCGGTGCAGGCTCAGATTGATAAAGCCCCAGCAACGAATCATTCATTTCATCGGTATCTGCTGGTGGAGTTTCCTGCTCCATCTCCCTAACCTTTGTCTCCTCCTCTTCTTTGATTTTGTGAACAATGAAAAGATGTCTGTTGAGTGACAGTGGTGACGTGAAACACAGGCCACAGTGAAGGCACTGAGGAGTGTTTACATCAGTTTTATGCTGTGGTATGTGCTTCTGGAACTGTGCACCGTCAACTGTGATGAAACCACACTTAGAACAACGGAATTTAGTTTTGAGACCTGTTGCTGAAAAAGCATCAACACGGAAAGTGCGATCCCCCTCCTCTTCCTTTGTGGCCAGAGCAGAGGCATCTGATACAAGGCCCTGCAAATCACAGAAGACCCACACTTGAAAATGACAACTAGTAGCAAATGAAACATGTGATTCATCTCCGCAGTCATTATTTAAAGGATTATGTTGAAAATTATAAACTACCTTCTCCAAATTCTTTTTTGTATCCTGGACAGCTGTTTTGGGCATTTGGCCAAGATCAGGATTTTTAATTCCATGCATTAGACTGATGTGGTTCTTCAACATTACACTTGTTGTGAATATCATCTTAACATCTGTGCAATACCTGAAGAGTTAGAAATAAAGGAGGAAGTGAAGTGAAATTTAATGACATTCCCGGGAATTCAATGAAATGCTATGTGAAGACTTAATAATGATTTAGTCATTTTTAGATTAAAAAACAATATTAAAACTTACCAACAAGTATATATTTTCTTTTTTCCATCATGGTCATTGCGAATATGTCGTCTCAGACTGGTTGTAGACTTGAAAAACTGCTCACAATGTCGACATGGATACTTCTTGACTGGCTGTTGGAAAACAAGAGGAATAGTACTTGCTTGAATAACAATAAATTAAGGTTTATTCCTTACTGTACCAGGCAACTTGAGTGTACCACACTCAAATACAAAGGTTTGTTTGAATATGTGTCAACAGACAAATAAAAAAACCCCAAAAATTTAGATGATCAAATTGAGGAAGTTTAACGTGAACCTAAATCCCCAAAAGGGCATCACTTTATCCAAACACTTGGCTGTAGCTCACAAAATGATAACGGAATGAAGACATTAGCAGCTTGTTCTAGTTACTGAAGTCTCAGTCTGTTTAGTCCACTCACATTTTATCAATAGCTTAAACCTCAGAATGCAATGTTCTCAGAAGCAATTCCTTACTTCAGCAGTGCATCACACAAAGTGCTGAAATGCTGTTTTGTTGCTGCCTTATTTACCTGATACTGCACGCATCCAAGCTGTTGCGATTTCCCATCTTAATTACTTCATTCTTTGCACACACTGACCTGTGGGCTCATGTAGTTGTGAGATCACTGAAGTTGTGGTAGTGAGCCACAAAGCTTCATGCAGGTAGTTCACTTATCATTTTGTTCAGCTTTCAAAATGATGCCTTTTTTTAACACTTTCGCCATATCATGAAAACAATAAGATAAACGAATAAAAACATTTAGGAGATAAAAATGCATTACGTGACATGTTTGTAGATTAAAAGAATAGTATGAATACATAATAGTACCATCAATACTTGGGGCATTAGAATAATTCAAATGTTTTGATAAAGTCATGATTCCTAATCCTAGAATTAGGTTTCCAGGTGAAGGAATTAGTTGAAATCATATTTTCTCAGCACGAGGCAGAGCTGAGTAAATTAGTGTTGTCATGGTGAAGTCACTGTACCGCGTACCCTCATGACGATATGAAAAGTACCACCTTAAGAATGAGCAAGAAGTTTCCCTGTGAGAGTGGTAGCAAGAATTTAATCTTTGTTGGGGTTTTTTTGTTGCTGTTTTTTATGCTACATTTGTGATCGGCTGCCTTTAAATTCTGGTTCATTGTAGTGTGTGGAGGTGATGATATCTCACCTTTCTGTGAGTGGTCTTCAAGTGAGACACAAAGGATTCTCGTACAGGAAACCACTGCAGACACTCGCCACACGTCCAGCCTGCGGGTTTCACATTGGGTCTTCTGTCCTGCTCCGCCTTTTGTCTTGCATTGTGTTTGTGTATGACAGGATAGCGACTCTTCTGATGGATGGAATGAGCATCCAGGTGCCATCCTGTGTCAGCATTGTCTTTGTGTATACTGCTGTTCTCTGTCTCTGCTGTCATGTTTCCTATATGAACACCCTTCAAAACAGCAAATACATGTCAAAAATGACAAAAGATAACAAAACTTAATCCTGTCCTTAATGTTAATGATCATACACTATAGCTCATAGGTAGCTTAATACAGATTATTCATCGTTTGCACAACTTTTTTTTAAATAATGTGGTTAAACAACAAAACTGACACTTTGCAGTGTTGCAGGGTTGTGTGACTACCAAAATGATTTCTCTGATTGCGTGACTGGTTTTATAGTGGATGTACATGATTCAATGTTTAATTTCAGACTAATAAATTTATGAAACATGTCATTATAAACATATAAAATCAAGCAAACCTTAAAGTGCTGCATTAACAGATACTTCTGTGGAAAGACAGAGTTACATTCCGGGCACTTGAACACGGATGTAACACGCTTGTTGGCATTTTGATGGAAATGCTCAAACAGAAGCTGTTTTTTCTTGAACATTGCTTCACATGAACACTTAAAGATGGACCTGCAGAATAAAAACAGTTTGAACGTATCGCAAAAGAAATTAACAACTTTTACAGCCAGGTCGTGAGATGTTGACTTACTGAGGGGATATTTCGTTAGCATTGTGTTTATTTTTTAAATGCACTTCACAGCTGTCAGCAGTCTTGAAGGCAACAGGACAGATGGTGCACTTGTAAAAGATGTCACAGTGTTTTTCTTCGATGTGAGCCTTTTGTCCTTGAAGGGTCTTGAAAACCACGTCACAGTGGAGACATCTGAAGAAAAGGAAGCATATTTCCACTTTCCTGTTTTCTCTATATTATATGTTTTGAATGAGCTCCCCTTTTCATGCTTGTTGACTTACTTGTACCAGGCCTTGCGAGCGTAGTGAAGACAGTTTTCCTTGACATGCTTTTGTATGTCTGCCGAGCGACTCAAAGCGCCACACTCAGGACAGCAGTAAGGCGACTTATGAGCATGAATGCGTTCATGAGCGCTGAAGCTGCACTTGTTGGGTAACAGCATGGAGCACACATAACAAATCTGTTGTAATAAAAGAGAATCAGATTTTAAAAAGAGATAAAAGTCAAACATGGAAAATTCAAAAATACACAAACCTTGAACGGATGTCATTTCTATGGACAACAGATCTCATGAAATTCATTCATCCTAGAAATGACTATTAATCACTCTAACCAAAACCTAATTTACTCTCATTAAAGATGAAATGCAATTTAAAATATTATGTCTTCAATTGAAATAACTGGGCTTTGGGGTGAACACCACCATCAGACTGGGAAGTCATCAAGTGTCAAACGATGGAAGACATTTTTATCTGTGTTGTTTCAGTAGAATGTTGACATTGATAAATTATAGATTATTGCCAGGCTGACCCTAAACCCTAACTCAAACCAAAGTTTCAAAGAGGGACGAGTTATAACTTGCAAACATTTCATTCTGAAAACCTGGCTGTTGAAATAATTACACTAACATAAGCCACAAAAGAATTGACACGCTGAACTAAGATGAAACAGACGAGTTCATGGTGGTGCAACATTTTAAATGTTTTGTGACTCTTTGGTCTAAACTGGACTTAACATTTTAATAAAACATCAACTTACCAACCCTTCCATATCTTCTGAGGACCTCTGGTAATGACCTGCCAGTGCTTTGTTGTCAGGTAACTGTTTGTTGCACTCCAGACAACGGTGCCTATGATGAATGACGTTGTCTGGATACAGGGGCAGCACAGGCTGGTTTCTAGATGAAGGTGATGATGAGGGGTAAGACTCTGCTTTCATAGGTTCTGTACAAAGGGGTGCGAACATTTGTTCTTCTGCTATTGGTTTCATATGGAGCTGTGTGCACTGCATCACCATACCGCTGCTCTTGTGCTCTCGTGCATGTGCCAGCAATGCACACTTGTTGAAGAACACCATCGTCTTTGCACAGTGTGTGCATCCTACTTCGATGTGAACACTCCTCCTGCTGTAATGATATGCAAGACTCCTCTCCACCCCAAAGGAATCCCCACACTCGAGGCAGCAGTATCCACGCGGTGGAAGGTTCAG
The DNA here is from genome assembly GCF_040054535.1 of Antennarius striatus. NCBI lineage: Eukaryota > Metazoa > Chordata > Actinopteri > Lophiiformes > Antennariidae > Antennarius > Antennarius striatus. The sequence goes on from NC_090779.1 coordinate 10,113,427, forward strand.
GTTGCTATCTGGAGGGGGGTTTAGGTTGGGCACGTATGTAGGCACAGGGTTGGCATTGTTCAAAAGTCTGTTTAAGGTTCCTGCAGCTGCAGTTGGAGTGGATATGTAAGGATGAGGTTTGGCGTTTTTAACCTGATGCACCAGTGGGACAGTGCTGTACACTGTAGAGGAGAGTGTGTGTTGGCTTTTTTGATGTGAGGTGGACCGTGCTGCTACGGAAGCAGCAACACTGTGAGGGACCAGATTCAGACTAGCTAAATGCATTGCTTTGGGGAGGAAGCTTGTATTGGCTGTATGACCAGCTGTGGTTGACGCTCTCTTTGGTCTCTGTCCGTGATGCACAGCGGAACGTTTGCCAGTTTTATGGAATCCTGTTGCAGACTTTGTTAAGTTTGACCTCCGTGAGTTAGCCACAGTTTTTTTGTGTAAAGCCTTTGATGAAGAACCAGCTGTATTACCTTTAGCTCGTATCCCACCAACAGCTGCACTTTGAGATTGATGAGGAGACATGTCAGTGTGGGAATCTTCACTAATCATAATTGGGGATGGTGAGGTTTCACATGCAGAATGAAATTCGTCGGTTTCTGAATCAGGAAGTACGCTGGTGACTGTGCGCTTGATCTGCCCTGACATAGTTTTGATGGTCTTAATTCTAACTCTGGGTATGGCAAGAGGTGACCCAGATGTTACTGCAGGGGAGCCTTTGCCACTACTATCGCTGTAGATGCTTACAGGGCTATCAGAAGGCTTGGTTAGCCTTATGACAGCTTCAAATGGACTGCTGGGACTTCGCGGGGATATAGGCACATTGGGGCTTGCTTTCACACAGTCATTATGAACCGCTGATGACTCTCTAGGATCTTTTCTAGCATTTAGAGCCACCAGTGCATCAAGGCAAGAAGATAATTTAGTTGTCTGAGATTTTACTAGTGAATAAGGAGCTGGACTGTCCTTGGAGGTTCCTGAATCACAATTCGTCTCAATAAAGTTGTGGTTAACACTGGGTGGGGGAAGTGCGAGGCGAGTTGATGGTGTTTTATCCGATTTGTTGTCAGTGGGCTCTTCAATTCTAACAGTTCCAGCTTGGCTGTTCTGGAGATGGTCAGCGGCTGATGGTCTTAATTGATGGTCAGCAGCTGTTGGACAGTCATCAAACATACTGAGATTATTTTGATTGTCTGAAATTGAAGGTTCCACCAGAGCTGAAGTTTCTGGGAAACTGGGTGTCTCTTTTGGGTGATTTTCATCTTTAGAGCGCAGAGCGTCTTCAGATTCAGGACTGGAGATGGGACTAAAATGAGAGAGTGACTGAGAAAATGTTGGCGTTACATCACGTTTGTGCTGGATAGGTGCCTTTCCAAGCAGTTCTCCTGAACTCTCACCATTCAAAGAGGTGACAAATGATTTAGAAAAGCTGGAGTTAGTTGTCTCAACAGTATGCGGTGTGGTCTCTGGTCCCTTAAATCCATTTTGTAATGTTTGTCCACAGCCTTCCAATGATTCCTGGCGACTTGTGTTTTTCACGATTACACTCACTGCTGGAATATCTGGTGTTGTGACAGTTTGGTTACTCAGTAAGCTATCATGTAGGCATATCCCTGCGTGTTTCAGCTGACCCTCCGTCTCCTCTTGACCCCCATGGATGGGCTCTTTGGCATCCAACCCCGTGGCATCGGGGATGTCAAAGGCAGCCAGGAGATCATCAAAATCTGGGGTTTTCATGTCACCCATGGCTGCATAGGGTCATAAACCTACAATAATACACATACAATGTGAGATGTCATTTATTCATATGCATAGTTGTCACTGCAGATAGACTTTGATGAACAATTGCTATGCAGTTTATTAGAAGAGCTGTTTAGGAGTCTGACAATCAGCTGGGTGATGCCCTTTGAGCTGGAGTTAGCTGCAGCTAATTAGCATGCATCAACTGAACGAAACCTAACATACATACAATCTGCAACACTAAAAGCGTTACCATTCATTTTAACCTTCATATGGTCACAACAGAACGCAGTTTGTAGTTTGCATTATTAACAAAGGCGCTAGCTAGCACGGAATTGACAATAAGGTACATAACGGGGGCATGCTAGCTAGATAGCTATCTAGCTTAACATGCTAAAGCGCAGATCACACAGCCAAGCAAGTAAACTCGTCGTTTTATCGAGGCAGGTATAGGCTTACCATTTGATCCAGTAATGTTTGACAAATTAAGTCAATTTTACATCAGACGATTTACTATGGACGTCAAATTTGTGGCAGCAAGATCTGCCTGGTACAAGGCTTCATAGCTAGGCTACAAGCTACTAGCATCAGGTTCGTTTTCCTTCTTGTCTGTGGGAGATTCTGCCCTCAACTCTGCCTTGCAGACGAGAGGTGGTGCCACAGGCCTGCTGTGTTGTTACTGCTAGGCCTGCATGTGTCCAGAGGAGGACTGTCAGTGACTGTCCAGTGTCTCAGCAGCTGCAGGCAGAAACATATCAGTTTTGTTAATATTCAGAGGAAGGTAACGCGTACTGTAATGAAATACACCATGGGGTACAGTGCGTGAAGTGCCAGTTCAACATGTTGTCCTTTCTTTCCTGCTTGAGAATTTACTTTCAGGAATAAGTTGGTACAGGATATGCAATGCTGTACTATAAATTGCTCAAATAACTAATTAATGTTCTGCGTGAGTCAAAAAAAAATTGCACTCTTCTAACTGATAGTAATGAAGCAGCAATTTGTAGTAAACTGGATTCACTCAATTATCACATGAAATGACATGACAACATGAAGGACGGCGTAGAAACGAGGTGATCTACTACCACTAAAATAAGAATTTGAGCATACTGGAAATGTATTTGTCAAATATTTAATCCATACAGTTGTTATAATAACTGATAAAACAAATGTATTTGTAATCCAGGTGCTTTTTCTCAGAATTCATTTGTTTAAGTAGTATTAGTTATCATAGTGTTGCTAAGCCATATGCTTTTGTTGGGCTTTTGTTCAGTTTGTGCTCCACACTGATTATTGGCCCTCTTTTCTCAAAAAAGAAATGATCTATAAAATTGTTAAATGAAAACCTAGTGGAAACATGTGGATTAGATTCAGAGAAGATTGGACACACTAACTTGAGGGATATTACATAGATTCAATTTAATTTTGCATAATTTAGAGTGTTTTTTTTAATAAGTATGCATTTTTTTGCTTTGCCCTCCACACCAAAATATCACTTTTTATGTTGGCAATTCAGTTGATAGTGTACTGTAATTGAAAAGAAAGTTTTGGGCTATTAAATAAGACATTTAACTGTATGCTACAAAATCTCTTTGAGTTATTAGTCTCTGTTAATGAATTCCAGGCTCTGCAAATCCTTATCAAAAGTTAATGAACACAAATATCTTGAATTTCAATCAAGGCTTCATTTGTTTCAGATGCTTCTGGGCAGACAGAGCCCCATAGAGTGTTATGAACCATACTCTACATTGTTTTTATGACGGATCAAAGATTAGATATCTGTGTGATGAGTTCAAATTTTAACAGCAGCAAGAAGAACAAATAGCTGCGTCCAATCAAGTACAAATTATGGTGTAATATATTTAATGATCTAGATAAAAGCATCAATTGATTCTGTAGCAAATACTCAGTGGACTTCCACCAAACACCCTTTAGAAAGATGAGATTTGGTTCATAGGAATACAAATTAATTTGGCATGATTCTCACTTTATATCAGTATTAAAAAAGTTTTTAAAAAATACTTTTGAGATTTATTTCCTACCAAGAATGCTAAGCATGCCTTTTTATGGCTTACATGGGTGGAGCACAACCCATTGGACACTACTGAACAGTAATTCATGATTCACCCACCTCTACTTATGTCTCTTCACATATCAGCTTTCAGTCGCACATAATTAAATAACCCATCAGCAAAATTCACTTCTTATCATCTGTTGCATTTGAGATTTGTTGAACATGGTTAACATCATGTCTGACCCGAAGTTACTTTATAAGGCCTATTAAATAATTTCTGCTGCATTATCACACTTCCGTCTTGTACTCCCCGAGACAGATTGGAGCACTACGTAACGTATCTGTTAATTAATGATAAGATGCTTCATGGAGGGCAGAGTATATTTTTCTGCTCTGGTTTTTACAGCACAGCAGTTGACAGCCGGTTTAAGGAGGGCGCATAATGAGTAAGCCATTTGCTCTGCTTTACCTTGAATTCAGCCATTTGTTTTACTGTGAACTGCTCTTTTTCTACACCATTCTTCAATCTGAAACCACAATAACTTATTTTCAGGTCCTTTTTACATAGAAAGACATTGTGTTGCTTGTTTGACCATTCAGTTGAAGTCACAGCTGTTTTTCTGCCATGTAGAAGTGAAGTGTGATTGTGTTTTTCAGCAGAAAACAACGTTACCCAGCTTGAAGTCATAACCAGCGGCAAAAGAAATGGTGTGGTGAATGAGGGTTTTGAAATAGAGGTATGTATCATATTTCATTTTTAAAGAAAATACCACATCCTAATCATTTCTTTGATGAACAAAATGTCTTCATTTTCTTAGGAGGACATCACTGCTGAAAATGCTACAAAGGGACTGGGATCATATTTCAGGTGTGTCAGTTCACGTTTGCATTTTAAAAATTAAATATAACTATTTTACTTTGGTGCAGGAAGCACAACTTAAACACATATCCGAAAATCTGTCCTGTTCTTTGTACTATAATGTGTGGATGAGATGATAAAAATAATAGACAAACAAAGAAAAAAGGATAACTTACAAAATATTGTATGTGTAAAGGATTTGTTTTATTTTGCATTTTAACATTTAAAAAAAATTAACCTCTAATTTATCCTGTGCTTTAGCCTTGTGACCAAGCCAATTAATGCCACAGAGGATTACATTAAGGCTCACTCAAAAACCTTCAAATACGTAGTGCTGGGCATACTCGGAGCAGGTATTAAGCAACATTAATCACTTGCTGGTTTCTTTTCAAATTTTTACAATCAGTAGTGTTATCAGTGGAGGTATCCTGGATTACAATGGGACTGGAATGATAATATAATTATCAACCATGATTTTTGATCAAATGTTTTCTGTTTTACAGGTTATGTGGCCTATTTCATTGCAGCCTGTGTATTGGATTTCCAGAGGGCCACTGCTCTTGTGGTCCTTACCTGTTTGGCTATTTTTGCTAAATCATTTGAACTTTTGACGGAGTACAGGGGCGAGAGCATCAGTCGGTGTTTCAGACCTGCCATTAAATGTTTCAAATCTAACTTGAAATGGATAAAATGGTGAGAAGATGAATTGTTGCTAGTAGTTTTGTCCTAAGTTTGATAGTGAACTGCACATAATGCAGTATTTTAATGAGTTGAGGTATGTTTTATTGTGTTTTCAGGGTGTTTATTGTCATTGTGTTGGCCCTGTTCGTGACATGGCTCAGTGTAGACACTTCGAAGCGTCCTGAGCAGCTTGTTTCTTTTGGAGGTGTATGCATGTTTGTCGTGCTTGTGTTTCTTCTGTCAGCACACAGGACAATGGTGAGTTCTGCACAGAGCCATCTTCTCAAGGATGATAATCACAGTGTGACAACAATTTCGAGACATGCTAGGGCGTTATCACACAAGTTATCTCTGGTCTGTTTAGTTGAGACTTTGGATATCATTTGGCCTTGTGTCTCTATTGTCTTAAGGTTTTTAGGAGAAGTCTTTCCTTGTAATAACAATGTTATATGGTGGCTCCCTGTTTCAATGATTGTCTAACTCCTTTATTTGTTTAAATCCTTATTTAGATATCATGGAGGCCTGTGTTTTGGGGTATTGGATTACAGTTCTGTATTGGCATTTTTATTATAAGAACCCAACCTGGACTCATAGCATTCGAATGGCTTGGAAAACAAGTGCAGGTATTATAAACCTTTGATTCACGTTAGAGAAAAGGTTGATATTCCTGTGACCTCAACATGTTAAATAATAGGATCCACACTTACAACTCCTGCAGTCAGAACACAACTCCCAGATCATTAACAAATATTTGTACATTATAAAATGTAATTTTTTTTAGAAATGTCCAGAGCAAAAAGGATTTTTTTCTCATACAACATAAGTAAAATATGTTATATTCAACATTAATGTGATATGAATAAAAACAAAAGCAACACTCAATTCTTTATTGTACACGGGCACAGTATTCTTTTATGGATCATATTCTGTATTCTTATCTTAAGAGCAGTTTTATCTGGCAGTTGATTAGGCTGTAATCTCTGGTCTTCCAGAGTTGACTTGTCATTATGTGCACATTTGCGTAGCGTAATCACATTTTAATGTATTGCCCCATTTACTCTCTTCTTTGGTGTCATGACTTTGTGTTGCAAATGATTTAATAATTGCCTCATAAATTTCGGAAACTAATGGACTGATGAAATTAGTCGTTATGTGTCTTTTTTGTCCTGTGATTACAGACTTTCCTTGACTATACCAAAGAAGGGTCATCGTTTGTTTTTGGGGATCTGATTACGGGCATTTTTGCCTTTCAAGTAAGGTCACAATTGGACGATAATGTGGTGTTCTAAAATAATGTGAATTAAAGTTATTGAAGATGATGTATAACAACAGCTTTGATCTCTCCCTCAGGCATTGCCCATTGTGGTTTTTTTCAGCAGTGTGATGTCTGTCCTTTATTTTTTGGGAATAATGCAGTGGCTCATTCTAAAGGTTGAAAAAAAATAAGAAAATTATATCTTATGTCATACACTCCTCTGGTCTTATAGTGTTTACTCCTGCTGTGGCATATTTGACTGAGAGCTATGTGTTTCCATCAATGCAGATTTCATGGGTTATGCAGATAACAATGGGTACGTCTCCGACCGAGACCTTGAGTGTTGCAGGCAACATCTTTGTAGGACAGGTACTCTGAGCAAGGCTTAAGTCTAAAGAGATGATCTCTGACACCACTACTTTTGACTACTTTGATTAATTTGACTATTTTTATTTCGAGTCCTCTGTGCGTCATTCTTATGGTTAATTGATTTTTCTTACTAATGCTTCTTCCACAACTTTTGTGAATCAGACAGAGGCTCCGCTGCTGATCAGGCCCTATTTGAAGGACATGACTAAGTCTGAGATACACGCCGTTTTGACTGGTGGATTTGCAACAATTGCAGGCAGTGTAATGGGGGCATTCATCTCATTTGGGGTGAGACTCACTGTTTTCCTATCAAAAAACCTACATACACCTAATGACAAGAATGATACATAATATTATGTTATCATTTCATTCAAAAAGGTAATAGAATGTACATAATAAATAAAAAATGAATGCATATATGTAAGATATATAATATAAGGATGCAAAGCCAAGTAGAGTTTTTCAATTTCTTTTACAAAACTAGAGGAATTTGTGTTTTTAAGAAAGACGTAGTATTTAGTTATAGTTACTAGAGGGAAGAACAATCAACAGGTACAAATAATGTAATTTGAGGTTAAATTGCATTATTAAATTAAAATTATTATATTCATCACAATTTTTTCACTTATCTGAACATATGTGTATATGTATGGTTGTGCAGTTCCCACCAGTCAAAATTTCAACTGACTTTAAGGAAGACTAATCTCTCAGAAAATAAAAAAGAATACTCCTAGATAGATTTATATGCTATTATCAAAAGAGGAAGGCTAAAATAATTATTTCATTGTAATTTTAAGATTATTTCTGTTGATTTTTGTGGTGGTGGGGGAGATATTGGCCTGTTAATACAGTAGATCAACACTAGCTGGTTCTTACTACAAATTGTTGCTGTTATATCAGCCTTAGAACATTCATGGGTTGACTTCCTATTTAGAGGGATTTTTAGACACTTTTCCCAATGAAAACAAAATCTGAACTTGTGTAGAACTGAGAGAAAGATTCTAACATTATCTCCATTTCTGAAGTCAGTAAAGGCTGAGAGTGGAGGGGAAGCCAGCTGTGCTAATAAGTGATGATTTTTTTTTGGCATCTGGGCTGTTTCTCCTCAGAAGAATCCGTCTAACGTCAGTAACGGTTAGTCTATGAAAGGGTTCTGCTGTAGTTCAGATAAAAATCAGTTATGAATATTCCACAGCGTTCTACACATATTCATCAACTACACTGAAATAGGACAATGTTCTGGCTTGAGAGGGATAGTTCTTATATGAATATGATCTCTGTGTGCTTTTATCGTACTGTATATTAATATTATTTTTTCTCTGGAAAAAAAGAAGTTTGTATGCATGTAAAATATAAAATCCATGGCATGACAGTGAAATAAAGTGTATTTCCTGTATTTTGCAGATTGATGCAGCCTCTTTGATATCGGCATCAGTTATGGCTGCTCCCTGTGCTTTGGCCATCTCCAAGCTTTCTTACCCAGAGACAGAGGAGAGTCCCTTCAAGTCAAAGGGCAATATTAAAGTGGCGTGTGGGTATGTACCTGTATATTTGTTCCTCTGTTTATTCTCTCATTAAAGTTTCCACTTTAACGAATGTTTATTTCAATTACTTAGAGATGAACGGAACATTCTGGAGGCAGCTAGCAGCGGAGCTTCTGCTTCAATTGGTCTTGTTGCGAACATTGCAGCAAATTTGATAGCCTTTCTTGCCATCCTTGGGTTCATAAATTCGGCTTTGAGTTGGCTTGGCGGTATGGTGGGATATCCTGCAATCACATTTCAGGTATGATTTAGCAAAAGACTGATAATTGATTAATAAAACATTATTTATGTGCTTAAATCTTTCCGAGTGAGACATCAGAAGTGGTGGTCTGGCTCAAACAAGAAACATGCGGGCCATAAATCTTTATCCTGATGATAAGGAGTTGCAGGCAAAGACAGATGAGCATGCATATCAAAAGGTTCACAGGTATAATTAGCTCACATAAGTTATATGCATGGAAAAATAATTATAGAGCTGGGGTTGTGGCTGAAGCGAATCAGGAGAGAGGGAAGGATTGTGGAGCAGAGACCATCAGAAGTTAAAAACTCATAAGAATGATAATGTAGGTGTATAACAAATAGACTAATCCAATTATTGATATAATTTTACATTAATTTTATTTGTTGTGGTGACTTATTTTTTTCAGGTAATTATTCAGACAAAGTTTTTTCATTTATTTCATGCCATGTCAAATCAAGCGAATCTAGAAGTCAACCTGTATCTCTCTGCGTTCACAGCTGATTTGCTCATACGTGTTCATGCCAGTGGCTTTTATGATGGGTGTACCATATGATGAAAGTTTTACTGTGGCTGAACTAATTGGCACAAAACTATTCCTCAATGAGTTTGTGGCTTATGAACAATTATCTGAAATGAAGAGCAACAGACTGAACGGACTTGATGAAATCATCAATGGTGAAAGACAGTGGATATCAGTGAGTAGACATCCCCATAACTTTCCTTCTGGTTGTGCAGTAAGTATTATTGTGAATAATAAAAAGGAAATGATTCTACACAATGCAAATCTGTGTTGCCTTACTTCTTGTTACAGGTCCGATCAGAAATAATCACCACTTATGCTCTGTGTGGGTTTGCCAACTTCAGCTCACTTGGTATTGTGATTGGAGGCCTTTGTGAGTACTTAATCATATTTTCTTAGGACCAAACCTTTCCTGTCCCAGTCATGATTTTTGAAACAAAGTCTTCTTTTTTCAAAGCCTCTATATGCCCATCGAGAAGAGCTGACGTATCGTCTCTTGTGCTGAGAGCCATGCTCACTGGGACTTGTGTATCTCTTGTCAATGCTTGTGTTGCAGGTAGAAGCTTTTGAATCGACCTAACAGTGGAGCTGAACCTGTGTCCTATTGTACAGTAACTGTAGGTTTCTGACTTCATTTCTCAGGGATCCTCTTCGTTCCTCCACTTGACTGTGTGAACTTTTTCAGTACATCTGATTTCAATGCCACAAATGAAAATGTGCAGACCTGCTGCAAGGACCTCTTAGAAAAGTGAGCATATACCTTTTTAATGAGACAATTAAAATATTCAGGAAAACATCTGTGACAGACAAGATTCACAGCCGTGCTCTGTTGATATTGACCTTGCTTTTGAATTCTTTTGCAGCACTGTAATCAATGAGACCATCTCATTTGAAGGATTGTGGAGCACAGTAACAAATGCCACCCTGTATTTTTCTAAATGCTGTCAGTGCTGTGGTCTTTCTGCAGTGGACCTTTGTTAGTACAGGATAAATATGTATGTTAGTATCTGTTTTACACCATAGTCAAGATCTCTCCCTGTTTGTATAGTTATACCAAACTCACTGTATTAATGTAAAGCCAGTTTGTAACTTTGGTATTGTAAATTCACTGTTTCTAGTTAAAGCTGAGGACTATGCAATTTCCTCCGGGATTAATAAAGTATCTATCTATCTATCTATTTAAATGGGACACCTTCAGAAACAAACTCCAGGAGGCATTTGATGAATGTAAATTTCAAATAAAATTGTGTAATTGACTTAAAAAAAAAATCTTATTAGCAAAAATACAGACATTTTGTGTTGACACAATAAAAACCTGTGGAGATGTGAGATACTGTATGTTTGGACACGGATGTTTTAGATATTTATTTTAAAAAAACAAACATTAACTGACTTGTTGTAACATAATAGTCAGCATACATCATTAACCCCCATGTATCCTCACTCACTCACTCACTCACTCACTCACTCACTCACTCACTCACTCACTCACTCACTCACTCACTCACTCACTCACTCACTCACTCACTCACTCACTCACTCACTCACTTGTTCAGCATTTTCCTCACACTGCTTCAGATATTTAGGGCTTATCTTTATGCACACACAAATACAGTTCAACAGTTTCCTTGCATGACAACACACCTGAGTGTTTTCACGGTCATTTGCTGTTCATCACTTCAAGGAAGTCATGCTCGAGATTATTTGGGTTAACACTGTTGTCCTGAAAGTATGAGTTGATTATTTTGTTCTACAAAGATAACAAGGATTGGTTATTACTGGTAACAGGTTATTTTATCTTACTGTCTAGATAAATCTTTCCTGTTTGCTGAAGATAATGACATGATATATACATTTAATTAGGGTAGACCATAATCCTGAACCATACACACACACTGCTGTGTGGTTTCACATTTTCAAAACAAACCTTTTTCTCACAGGCTGTATGTGATGTCATCACAATGTTTCACCTTGTGATTTCATGAGCGTGCTTACATTCATACATTTGTTTCCACACTCATTTTTCACTTGATAGGAACGACTGCCTTTTTATGCCGTGTGTAAGTCTCTGAGAGATATAACAAAACAGCAGGCAGCTGACTGTGTCTGGAGTGAGCAAAACAGTAGGCCTTTTGAAGGTACAGAAAACGAAGCTTTAGGGAAAAGAAACAATTAGTGAGTGTTCAAATGGTACAATGAAGTAATTAGAAAGAAAAATAATAATAAAGATTGAAGCGTATTCCATTTCTGTTTCTGACCATTTCAACCTGAAGTGGTAAATATGTACATGCTGGCATGACACACTTGATGTCTGATGAGCAGTAAACATGACTATATAGAAGTATAAAGAAATCTTTTTGGGGTTTTTTGTGATAGTAGGCTCATTATCTCATGATAAAAAGAAAACAATGTTGTTTCAAGATTAACACAATATTTAACTCATGATCTTCACATGAAGGCATTAAAATAATAATTGCAACTGTTCTCTCAATTGCTGCCATATTTCAAATTCATCTTATCATTTTGTTTTCCTATCATGAACAATCACACAATTACAGTAATTTTAAGTAGCAGCTAAAGTGTGAGTAACTATTTAGACTCCTTTGAAAACTAACATTGATCATTAACCAATCATTAACTGACATCACTAAAGACTTTGTCTGTAGTTGGTAGGTAAATATTTAAACCCTGTTAGAATTTAATTATGAATAGCCATGTGAACTCACTGTATAACATATTTCGTTTTAGTTTTTATTCAAATCCATGCTGGCTTTGCAACTAATAAAAAAATAATAGAACAAAAAGATTAGGCAATGATAAAGATTGGTCGGGTTACTGCTATCCAACTGTACACTAGCAAAACTTTCTCTTGTTTAGTAAGAGGTTCTTTGTTTAGTGATCAATAGGGTTCTGAAAATTCCAAGTCTGCTTTTTGGGTATTTCGTTCTCTGCTTTAATCCAAAAGTCCATAGGTCAACTCTAAGTGACGATGTGGAACTTAATTAGCAGCTGTCCATGTGACAGGAAACACACCTGTTGAACATGTCAATGACTGAAAGACTTTACTGGTAAACTGATTACTGTTCTTTCTGAAATCCTGTATGAGGGCGTAGCAAAGATACAGAGAGAACATACAAACTACTAAAAAGAAATCCCTCCAAAAAGTGCACACAAACACCTTTGACCTAAAACAGTGTTGCGGTATTTAGTAGCATGAACTCAACCTTGCTGTATAAAGAAAGGCTGCATAAGCAGTTCAAAGACTAAAATAAACCTTATGCCCTACACACATAACATACATCACAGATGAACAAGCAGCATTTTGGACACATTATCTCATCCAACTCCGTTGCTGTGGCTTTAGTCTGTGTCATACTATAAATCAAACCAGAAAAAATGTTCATATCTCGTCATGAGAAGGAAAATATTTTACCATGACGTTCGGCTCAGTGTTTGCAACTTTGTGTTGACCAATATTGCTCAGACAGTCATGAGACCACTGTTTGGTGTTTGTGAGCAGAAAGGTCAAAAACTCTGTGCCCTTTGCTCCAAACATCCTCATAAACCTTTCCTTCAACTCCAGCAGAAAGCTGCAGGATGGATGCCTCCTAGTGTAATTGTACTGGTGATAGTTCATAGGAATTCTATATATTACAAATCAGGTCCATAATCTATCATAAAATCTTACTCTTCAACATCCTTGATGGCATTGGTAACTGTAAAGAAACAATATCAAACCACTAAAAGAAATCAAATCTTATTTAACAAAGAAGAGACTTTGTTACTTACCTAATTTCAAGAACATCAACACTTTCTGCAGGCTTTATTTTGTCATTTGATTTATTGTCCTCTGTCTCTAGAATTTTTTTAATTACCTTTGGACTAGAATTAGCCTTTCTAAGAACCTGAGGGCTGTGTCCTTTCCGCTGTGTCTGTGGACTGCTAGAGCCCATCTTACGGGTGGCCAGGGGGCTCCTGGAGCCCTTTGTCTTGGTCGGGTGCTGAAGACTATCCATACTCTTAATAGGTCTCAGGCTGAGAAGTCCACAGAAATAGTTGCAATTATGTTGGGTTGGGAACTGTTCAAATACTTCAGGTGAACCTCTCTCTGTTAGTCCTTGATACCTAAAAGCAATGGACAACTGTTTTATTCCAACAATTCCAATAGAAAACAATAATATTTGAATATACTGGTTTAGATACAAACCCCTGTGACTTTGTTGCAACTCTGACATTTGTGATTTTATTTTCGACACCTGTAAAAAAACAATTTTACAGAAAATTATTATACCATTCCCACAGATAAATAAATAGTCACTTTGACAATACATTGTACGTGCAGCTCACCCTCCATTCGAGTCACTAGCAAATTTCCATGCGTCCACTGATGGATCCAGTGCTGAAAGGTGTTGCATTTCTGCTCCATCTCAGAAGCAGTTTGTGTAATCAGCCTGCCTTTAGGATCAATCACACAATATTGGAGGAAGTCACCTTTAAGATCAGCCTCCACGGTGGCATAGGGCACAGAGTTTGCAGGTCGGTACATCACATACTGTGGAATCACTCTGTGGGCAGCACACAAAATGGTGTCTGGATTACGAGCGTTGATGTACAATGCAATACAAAATCAATTATGAATGCAACTTATTAAGTGTAGAACTTACTCCAGTGAATTGCCAAAGTTCTCGGTCACTCTTGCTTCAGCAGCAAATATTTTACAGTATTCTCTGATCATGTTTTGGACTTTGCATTCCTGAAAACGCAATGGAAGAGATTCATGTACTGAAATATATTTCCTGAAAATGTATGAGGATATTTTTTAAACTTAAGATTATTAGACAAGAAATACTCACTTGCTTTGTGATTTCTCTGTTTCTGTCAGCGAGGTTGTTCTCCTCTTTGGTCCCGTAGGCGATGGGGTTTCGAACTTTGATGATGCAGGCGCTTCCAGATTCAAAGATGGGGTCGAGGCCGTAAATGACCCTCACTCTACTGGCTTTGTGAGTGCAGCCCTCCCCGATTTGCACGGTGTCGGTCATGATGCGACCAAAGTACTTGTCTCCCCAGCTGCCACAGTCAGCCAGGCCTTTGGTGAACAGCAGCGGGGTCATCTCGATCTCCTCTCCAACTGAAGGAACACAGTAACAAATACTTTAAAGGAAATCTAAAAAACATAGCAAACTGAAAAAACCCCCAAACATTTACCTTCCATATCATCCCTCAGTAAAATTCCAGACATAACTGTAAAACAAAGAAAACAACAACACAAAGTTGTTATTATCAGATATGATTTTCACATTTGATGTTTCCAGGCATTATATATCTCACCGTCTATACTCAGCAGATAGTCAGTGGTGTCTGTCCCGTGTTCATTACTGATGGAACAGCCGTACACCCCACAGTCTTGGCCGCATGCTAAAACAATAGCCAAAGCAACTTGACTTTCGTCTCCACCTCTTTGGGAAGAAAAAGGAAAAGAAACCAAAACAACAACAAATAATCATGAACACATCAGTTGCTCAACCTAACCTCCAGGATTCAACAGGAAACCCACTAGGTGTCACTGTGAAACAGAGGATTGAGATGTGTCTCCTGACACAGCAGCAAACAGCACACATACAGACTTTTAATGCACCCTAGAGATGGGAAAAATATTGTTTCAGGTTACAGTGTCTAGTCACAAATCACCTCTCTGTGTCACAGCTGGTGGGTTCACAAGTCATATGAGTGGGGTGTCTCTGCAGTGAGAACCACAGAAAGCCATAGGATGCACTAAGAGGCCCACAAAAGGGAAATCCTCTTCATCCATTATTGTTAACAATATTGTAAACAGTCCACAATGGGGAAAAAATCACTCTAAATAACGATAAAAGAAACAGTCAATCTACAGTAAATAAAAGCAACAGAAAAGGTAACATCATTATGTTATTGAAGTCTGAGCATTGTGTACAGTTGTTGTTAGAGCTGTGGTGGTGTAAAACAGGGAGGAAATTTACCTTCTCTTGACTTCTAGTATTTCCTCTTCATCTCTGTACCACTTGATGGTGGAGTCGCTGAGCACGTTGAAGAACTGGCACCACAGCTTCAGGTGTCCAGACGCATCCGGGAACGGCTCTCCCCTGATCTTGCGGATGACCTGTGGAGCTGGTGGAGCATAAACATATATAAACATAAATTGTGCTGGAGAGTGTGTGCTAAATTATTATGTGTGAACTAGATACAAACAAAAAAAGTTAGTGCTAAGACAATTACAACACACCCACAACATTACATGTTTACAACCATCTTTTGGATTAGATAGTTGATTCATTACCTTTCAAAGGATCTAGCTTCTTTTCCATTGGTTTCTCTTCTTGTTTGGTACTGCCTGGCTCTTCTTTGAGTGACTCCTCCATGACCTTTGGCACCTCCAATGTGACCTTTCTACGGCTCAGTAGAGGTGAGCGCTTCTCTAAAGGTGGGGTACTTTGACCCGTGGGAGCTTGCAGTAACGCTGCTCTACGAGCCTGGCTTGGGGACATGTAAGGGGTCTCCTTCTTGCCTTGAGCATCTGTCCCACCAACCACTGCCCCCTCACCTTCCTCTTTAGGTTTCAGGATGAAGATTTTTCGACGAGCTCCAGAGGCCAACTCTTCGGGTGTGGCGGACCGTATCAGTGACAGACTGTCTCTGCGTTTAAGACGTGGACTGCTTTCACGAGAGAGGGATGATGTTGGTGTCGAACCTCCGCTCAGGTCATCGTCTGCCTTGTCACTCTGACGGTCACCCACGGTGATGAAAGGGACAGTCGTCGCTGCTTCGCTGTCGGAGTCTAGAGAAGCTTTGGACATGAATTTGCGTAGACTGGCTGGACTCAGTGATGGATGTGCTGGGGGTTTTGAGCAGAGTCTATCAACAGAGGATCTGTTTCTTTGGGGGTCTTCAACAGACAAAGAGTTCTCTATTTTGGTCTCATTTAGGGATTTTGTCTTCATTTCAGGGCAAATGCTGTCTTGTGTGGTTTTACTGAATGATGGCTCACTCTCACCAACCTTTGGCATGAGAACGTCACACAGCATAGGAGGAACACTGTCTTTGAGTATCTTTTCTGCCAAACCCTCTAGATTCTGTTTTCTGCTTTGAGCCTTTTCAGGCTTAATGGTCATATTATTTTCAACATCATACTTTGTTCCCCTTTCCATGAGAGAAGATGTTTCGGTTCCTGTTGACTCATTATGACTGGACAGTCTGAGTTCAGAATCACTATCATGACAAGTGACAGAGATTGGCGGTACCACAAACAGGGGTGCTGCTGGATTTTCAAAAGGCTGTGACATATCTGAAATGTGGTCATTCACATTTAAATCAGTGCCCTTGTCATCAGTACATGAAACATTTATGAGAGGAATAGTTGACAAGCCCATTTGTAGAAGCTCTTCCTTGCTTTGTACATGCACGTGCTCCAATATCTTGTCGACATCCTTGATGTTCTTTGTAGATGAGAGGTTAAAATCATTTTGCACATCTATGTGCATGGGTGGAACCTGTGGAGAATCAACCCCATGCTTGTCTTGAATTATTACTGCTGCCACATAAGTTGCGTCATGTTTTTGCAGAACAGCAGACTCTTGCTTGTTTAGTGCCAGGAAAGGTTGTGGGAGAGTGTATTCTTTGACCTCTGGCTCCATTATATCAATTTTAGGAAGTATAAAATGTTCATTTTGGCTCACATCTGGCAAAACTGGTTTAATATCTGGCATGTCTTCAATTGTGCATATTTGGATTTGTGGGACATTATCTGAGGGCCAAACTTTTAGCTCTGAATTTCTCTGTTGCTGTGTATCCTCCATACCATTGGCATGGCTTTTCATGTTTTGTATTAATGAAATATTACTCAACTCATCAAACTCCTCTTTCATTGAATCCTTCATTTCTTTCTGTATCTCAAATTTTACATTCTCTTTGCATACCTCGGTGCTCTCCCTTTCTAAAGATTCCAGCCTCTGTGTTTTTTGCTCATTACATGAGTTATCTTCCAACGCTGAAATCAAAACCTCTGTCCATTCATTTTTATCTTCATTGCATTTAAAACCTGAGTTTAAATTCTGTATTGGGCTTAGACTGTGAACCTCTTTGCGTTCCTCTGCTATAGAAGAAGTGTGTTCCTTCTGCATTTTTAGGTCAACCTTCTGTAAACTCTTTGAAGCTACGGTGGGCGGAAATCCTACATTCATTTCCTGAATGAGTGAAATGTGTTCTGTGTCCTGTGTCATGTTATCTTTTTCTGTACTGTACACTGCCACGGCAGACAGAGGTAAAAGCATCTGGTTTGGTGCTGTAGATTCATGTGTCTCTATTCTTTTTTCCAGTGGTGATGTTAATTCAGGAGTCTCACCTCTGGGTACATCTGTGTGCAGCTGTTCACATGATTTCACTTCAGCTTTCTCCTCCTCACATGTATTTGAAGACTGGCTCTCCTGTCTATGCAGTTCGCTTTCTCTGTCCATGGCTTCCATGCTCACCTCCCCCTCTTTCAAAAATTCATTAGGTTCTTCCCCAAAGCTACTGATGTGTGATGTGGACATAGCACTGTGAGGGGGCGTCTGTTTGTTTTCCAAAATAAAGAATGTGGGCGTGGGAGAGGACACTTCTCCGCATGGAGCTTGGGTTTGTGATAAGGCCGATAAGTCTTCGCTGGGTGAAGATTCATATCTTTCTGCCTGGTTTTTCGGATGTAGTGAAGCTGCCAGTAAATCTGGTTGCAGTTGCATGGAAGCTTCTTCGATAACAGAGACTACTTGAGAATCACCCTGATGGGAAGCAAAGAATTGTACGATTTAATGGCATTTTCATAATAAAGTCAGTGAAAATCAAATGCTTTGCATAACTAGTTTTGATGTTCACGATTTGCTCATGACAAAAAGATAGTTGTTGAAAAAAAAACCATTCAGTACCACATTAAAGGCTTTGAGGTATTTTTAAGATGCTTGTTATACTGACTTATAGCGGTGACCTTTGAAACTGAGACACTTTTAGGTTGAGACACGTATATCACTAGAAACATAAACAGTGACAGCTTTGGACTTTTGAAAAGCAGCCTTAGATCATCAAGACAAGAAAAACTTCCTGTAGTCATTTCATTAATTCCACTGATTAATTACAAGGTAAAGTTAGCTCTTAGACAATACAGAATTTAGAAAATTTGCAGAAGAAAATTAAGTAAGTTAATACATCCTTGGGTTTTATGATCTGTATGCTTATTTCAGGTAGTTTTACTTCATGTCACGTGTAAAGGATTTGAAACCAAGTGCTTACGCACAAAAAAAACCAGGGAATATATTTTATTATATCAAATCTTCTGAAAGCACTACCTTGATCAACTTTCATGTCAAAGATTGAAGAAGTCAGTTTAAATGTGTTGTCTGTCTTTAACGCTGTTCACACATGTGTCCTGTTTACATGGAGAAATCTGTTGGAGAGTGACTGAATGATCAAAACATGTCAAAACATGAAGGATGGACATTAATCTGTTGTGAAATAATTAACCAAAGGAGAACAAAACCTGACATTAACAGTACTTTATAAAAATACATTGTATTTGTGTGCACATAGTTCTGTAAATGAGATGTATACGCAAGGACTCAAACTGTAGAAGTGCATTTGGGTTTTCCACCTGCTGGGACTATATATTAATTCATATGTGATATATTGATGTCACATGTTGCCTCGTGACAAGTCTGACCATCGGTGATTACTAAGACAAAGAGTAGTTGTTGTGTTCCATGGAAAGGAACCAGTGTCATGCTATCTGTAAAAATGAGGCAGTGATGTTTGCCATTTGGGTAAAAAAAAGTGTCCAACAGATTATAAAAAAACTCAGATAAATGTTTGACTTCCTCCAGTCATTCAGCAGGCTTTCCATTCATTGTTGTTCCACATTACTGACTTAAAATCAGTTAGTGGGTGGATAATGTAACAGTTCCCTTTTTCACATATGCATAATGTCAAATTTTGGTATTATTTATACAGTACATCTCATGGATGTGCATTTCAAGGGACAAAAGATGCACAAGTGCAGAATATATTTGAATTTTAGTAAATGAATACGATCTTACTTTTTCATGACAAGAACCTCTCTTTTATTCAAGTTGTGATATAATCTTGACCTGCATAAACATTTTGAATTCACACATTGTCATGCAATTCTTTAAATTACATGACAAAACAGGCAAACTGAATAAAAACCACAGAAATGAGAATTACGTTCTAATAAATGACAACACTGATTTATTTGTGACTAAAGTAATCTGTCTGCCATTTCAAGGAAGGAATGTCCTCGACGTTCATGCTGAGACCTGCCGCAGAACTCCCTTTGCTCCCACTCACCATGTGGCTCTCCGTCATGCAAAGCCCTGTTTGTAACACGAGCGCTGCCCCAGGCGCTCATATTTCATCATGATCTCTGACGCACTGCATCCCAGGCATCAAAGCCAACATGTCCTTTATTTAAAGCAATCCTATAAGGGTGCACTGTGCAGATTCACAACAGCTCCCACCCTCACATACTGTAGAAGTGCAAGGTGCTGCATTTATATGTTTCATTGTTTCTCATGCATTATTTTTGTGTTGTGTAAATCTCACATGGTCAGGTTGACCCACAAGTCTCTGATCAGTGATATTATGTTGCATGTTCTAAGATGTTTGTATGGCTTGATTTGGCTTTCTAATGACAGATATTCTTACAACCATCAGCAGCACAAAACTCTAATGGTTGACAAAGTTCATGCTCTGGCCCTAAGTAGCATATTTGTACTATCTTGTCACACAAATGCAGTCTAAATATAACTTGAGTGGCTGCCAGCTGCTCTGTAAGACTGGTTTACATACCTCAGAGAGAACTTGAAGTCCAGATAATGAGATGTTTTCACCTGGACCGCTGCTCTCTGGCCCAGCAGACACCTCCATGACCTCACCAGCACCATCCTCTTCTTTGACACTCTGCTCTGTGGACTTGTCTGTGCTCTCAGGTGGCAGGACAGACTTCTCTATGCATTCAGGTGGCAGGACAGTGTCCTGAAGAGTGTGTTGTTCCAGTGATGCTGGCTGATCTTCTGTATGCGTAGTTTCTGAAGGCTCTTTTGTTGTATCTATTTCCATTGGAACAACATTGTCTGTGAGCGGTTTGGATTCTGCATTGTACTCCAGATGGAGCTGAAATGATGGTGGTAATTCTGGTTGAGGACGCTGCTTTGAAGGAGGCGTGCGGTCAGATGATTTCTCCCTGTTCTCAATGTGATCATGAGCCTCCTTCTTACTCTTACCAAAGAGGAAGTCCTTGACCGTGTGGAGCATCGAAGAGATGGAAGCCTGAATGTGGTGGTGATCGTGATCCTTATGAGTCTTGCTGTGGTGTTTAGCTTCTGAACCATACTTAGTGTGGGGCAATCTGTGTGATGATCTTTCTCTTTCCTTTTTCATACCTATTTCTTTTTCTCTCCTTCTCCCTCTCTCAAGCTCTTCCTGTAGAAGTTCTTCTTGTTCTTTCTCTTTTCGCATCCTCTCTTGCTCTCCATCCTGCACTATACTGGCCTTTATAACAGGTAATTCCATTTCTTTAGGTATCTCCCCTTGGAGACAGTTCTGTTTCTCCTCTGCAGCTTGCGACTGGAGTGTCTCTGCCAGAAACTGAGCCAAACTGAATCCTCCATCATACATATTTTCACCTCCATTTCCCATCATATTACTTCTGCAACTGTAACTGCTGCTGCTGCCATTAATATCAGCATCGATGCCATTTGACATCTTCATTTTCTTTTCGGCCAATGTTTCCTCAGAAGGAGAAGTCTCACCGTCCAGCTCACCGTCTTCAGCTGTCACAGGAGCTGTTTCTGTTTTTTCATTGCCAACTCCATTAGGTTCTGAGATAGCTCCCATTTTTTCCACAGCCTCCAGCTGATCAACAGCTGGTGTCTTCTCCAGCGGTGGCACATGTCGTTTCCTTGGAGGACGTTCTGGGCTAATCTGCTTTTTGTCTTTCTCAGTGTTTTCTTTGTTCTCTTTTTTGGCCTCCAAGTCTTTCTTCTTCTTTTCCGCATTCTGCTTCAGCTTAGCAAAGAACCTCTGGTGAATTTGAAATTCGTTCATAGTTCCAACCTCGAGAACTCCAGAGCAGGAGACAATGCCTTTGCTATTGCTGGCTGAGACCTGATAGATGGCTGCATCATCCACCGTGCAGCTGGAAATAGAAACACCTTTTATCCTCATTTATAGGTACCCTGATATTCATACTGTTTTCAAGAACTAAATTTCTAAAAAATTAAATGGATTTAATAGATTATACTCACAAACTTGTTTTACATACTTGTAAATATGGAGGGTATGGACTTTCCCATTACGACGGATTTCATATTTTGGGAGTCCACAGTATCTGTCCATTTCGATGTCATCTTTATACCATTTCAGTTCTGGTGCTGGGTATCCTACAGGCACAGGTACACTATAATGAACTGATTTCCACTGGGATATACTTATAACTCCTGGGGCCACAAATAGCTATTTATGAACATTTGTTAAATGCACATTGCGAAAAAAAAAGAAATGACATTAAATTATTTGAAATGATGGATGGAGATAAACTTGGAAATAACTTCTAAAACAAAATAGATAATCTGTGTTTCCAGACCTAAGATTTAACATCTTGACAAGTTCTACACCATTTGCTGTGAAGGAACCAGGTCCAATGAAACAGTTTGCGCTAAATATCTTTTTATATGAATAATAAACATGGGGTATTATGCGATGAAGGAACTATAGTGTGGATGCGTTAACGTGAGTGTGACTTAGACTGCTACATCGTGTTTGTGGTGTGTCATAAAGGAACAGCTGCTGCTGTCCGATGGCCTCACTCTCTAATCTGCCTGCAAACAAACATGCCACGCTGAAAAAAATAGTTTCAGTAATGTGGTCAGTCTGGCGATGAACTGGAAACTTGTGCAAGGTGTTCCCCACCGCTTGCTCAATGTCAACTGAGACAGGATCTAACCTACTCCCAATTACTTGAAGCAGAAGCATGCTGAGAGCAGACCTACCCGATACCACACAGGTGAACTTCACATTACAGTTTTCTGACACTGCTTTTGATTTCAAGGTGGTTTCAAAGCAGGGCTGTATATCTTCGGTCAGCTGAGCCATGACGGTGCACAGCGTGCTCCTGAAAGCAAAACCCTAAATTTATTGCTTTAGAATAGTAAATAGTTTTACATTTCAGTCTCACTTCAGTAATGTAGTAATGTACTGCACCTCTGTTCAGTACATTACAAATTCACTTTCTTAATCAAGAGGAGAGGATGTTAATGAAAATATTTGGTAGTGACGACATCGTGATAGAGACGTGTGAGGTGTCAGGCAAAACAAAGTGGTCAATGCAACAATAAAATCGGTGTTGATCACTAAAACTGAATGCAACACTGGACAAACGGGGGCACGTACATCACAGATACGTAAAATCTCGGTAGGTTTAATTCTTTCCGCAAATCAGTGTTTGAGGTTAACATGTTAGTTGGGGGAAAATTTCAAAAGCATAGATTACCTCATCGGCCTGTAGTGAGAATACCTTGAATAGCTATTCAGAGAGGAGGCAAATATATAGTTGTCAATGATGAATTGAGTACAGAGCTATCTAGATCAAGTAGTTTGATAGCTGCCCTCCTCTTTGACAAAAGGAGCACTTTATTATTCTATTAAACACAAAGACATCATTGATGTAATTTGTGATCTATGGTGTGACGTGTTGAACAGTTTGACACAAATCATTGCTTTGAATGGCTTCATCTTTCACCCTTTCACGTATGAACATTATCTTCCAGACACTAATGCTTAAATGGCCCCCATGCATATGAAATCAATTTAATTGACAGAAATCTACATCAGAAGAAACAAATATTTACATGTTCTGCATAAGAAAGGGCAACAGATGAGCTTGTCTACCTGTTTTCTGGCCTAACATCTGAGAGGTAAGTATTTCGGCTTTCTGTTCGGCCATTGGAAGAGCTGCTCTCCTCTTCGTTGAAGCTGCTTGTCCGTCCACTGCCAGAATAGGTGCGGGTCATTGGTCTTCTGGAAGTCATTGTCTAACGAGGCAATTCACAAAAAAAATTAAAACTCGGAAAAATATATCACCCACAGCAAAAAATGAGTCCGCAATCAAATCCACAGCTTCTTCAAGGATCAAATTTACTTGTGCTGTCCATGTAAATAGTCCTGGAGGGGAAAAGTACAAGATACTTTCAAAGACACAGTACAGACTCAATGCTGTTTCTTTCTGACCAAGCAAAGTTCTTTGGAGAACTGGAGGAAGTTATAAATAGGATCAGCTATCAGGTTGTGGACGGGCTGTTAGTGGTCAAACACAAACCCACGACATATATTTATAAGTGTTAGGACCATAAATCCGGACTTTCTTGGTCACCTTTAAAATTGGTTAATTTTATTTTCCTACTTACCATTGAGGTGTTTTCAGTGTTGCTTTGGATCCAGACTCTGAGGAGATTCTCTGTAGCTGCCTATCATAGACAAGCATGTGTTGCCAGCAGGGGCCTATTTATAGCAGCCCCACAAATAGGAGCAAAGAGACATCAGAATTTCCGAAACTACACTGAAGACTTTCAAAGAAGTCTAAAAGCTAAACAATTCAGCAAGAAAACTAACAAATTAAGCCAAACACAATATACAGTAATTGTATAATTTAAGTAGTGACAGTGTTATAAATGGGTACTGTCGAACTTTGAGCACTTCAGCAATAATAACTTGGGAAAGCGGTGTCCAATATGTGAGACACTGCTGTAGTGGACATAGACCACCCAAACATAACTACCTAGTGTCATAATGGTCAGGGTCCTCAGCTTTGCTCAAGAGTTAACTGAAGGCCAGCCCCTCTCACCTCATATTACAACACACAGTGAAACTTATGGACCAACCTGCTAATCAAATTTCACATTAATTAGACAAAAACAGGTCAGATGACAAAATCTGTATGTTGACCTGTTAATGTAAGGAAATGTCATTGATGTGCTGGTACTATTAATGCTTATTGTTCTAGACACTTGTTTTACAATGTTTTTTCCCCCCTCACATTATGGTATTAAAGAAGTTATTCATGTTTCTCTCACATTTGCATAACACTGTTATCAATATAACCATTAATTAGATTCAATATTGAATACAAAAATGAAATACCACTTCAAACTAAACAAACAAATAAAACAATAAAAATTCTCAGTTCAGTCAAAAACTTACTTTGACACAATATTCTTCTGTAACAATACTACTGGTTATTTCAGCTATTCTTTGAATTATCCTTATGCCTGTTTCACTAAAGATCAATAAAGGATTATAAACATTTAAAGTATTTTAACACCATTAACATAAACCCTTTAGAGATGATTTACATAACACATATTATAATAAAATTTACAATGCCATTCTACACTAGGATATTTTTTGAAGAGTGTTTGCTTTCTGTGTAAATAGAACAGTAATAGAAAAACACCTGTTTTGTTTAAATAATGCTGATAATCACTTGTCAATTAACTTTTTTTTTTTGGACATGTGGGTGTATTTACTTACTGTAACTACCATTATATAAAATGTTTTTTATTATTATTATTTGTAATATTAGTAATATTAGAGCTACTATAATTGATTAGGTTCAAAAGAAATTCTGTCTGCCAACAGGAATGGAACCAAACGTAATCTGTCCTGACGTATACATGATGACCTTGATGAGAACCCTTATAATTTATTATTTTTTATAAAGTCTTATCACGTTTCCATCGACCACATATCTTCTATCCAAGTTCCGCCCAGCTGTAGTTCAGATGTGGTTTTTACCGTAATGACGGTAATAGGCGTCTCTCCTGCCGTCCTCCTCGCGCAGTTTTGGTGTATTTGGACGTTTTAAAATTAGATGTGCCCCCATATTATTGGAATTATCAGGTAACGTGTCATTCCGGGAAAGTGACGAGTTCTCGTCTCATCGACAATATAAATTCTGAGGACTTAAATTAGGGAAATACAGTATATCACGTCTGAGCTCCCACAGCGCTCGTCTGGTACAATAGAGACGTTTGTAACCATTTAATGAGAAGTTTGGATGTGCTCATTGGGTTTACAGTGATTTCCTAATGTCAGTCATTCTTTCGCTTTTGACTAAAAGTACTAAAAACTGATCTGACTGTTACAGAAGATGCACTGATGAACGGATCCCACCACAATCGCTGCCGAGTGATGATCAGAGGTATGTCAGATCTCCATCGTGGTCTTTAGTAGATGCAGACAACACAGCCGGCCTGACTGACACTTGTTTCAGACATCGTCCTGGTGCGGCAGCCCGTCTCCATGTGCGTACCTGTCGGCTACACGGTGACCCTGGGTGTCGGGGCGGAGGGGACAGGTGTGCTCCACCACCAGTGGTTCACTGACGACCTGAGGGAGGTGTGTGGACACTCATCACCTACTTTTAAAATAGAAAGAAATCAGTGACAACTCATGATGTATTTGAATGAGACATGTTTTTTTGTTTAAAGAAAAGGGTGTGATGATGTGTGTTTCTTGTTTATGCTCCTACCATACAATTGAAACCTAATCTGGTGGTGTGGGTCCTGAAACCACAAATTTATATTAAAGATTACAGATTTCTTAAAGAACAAAAACAAACAAACAAACAAAAAACAGCTTGAACAAATAAAATGTTTCATCAGAGAAATCAAGACATTATGCACTCATCTTAAGCTCTTATGTTTTTTCTAACCGCCATGAATTTTTCTTTATTTCTTCAAAATATTTAAAATTTTCCTGAACACTTTCTACAAGTGCAGTATTTTCTGCACTATAAGGCTCACCCAAAAGCCTATCATTTTCTCATAAACCCGCAGTGCGCCTTATAATCCAGTGCACCTTATATATGAAATACATAATGGAATAAACAATTAATTAAAAGTGCGCCTTATAATCCAGTGCGCCTTATAGTGGAGAAAATACTGTAACAGTTAATTACTAATTTATGTACATGACTCTAATGTACTGGAAAGGTGCCTCCTGACATTTTATGTAAATCTAGGCATTTCACGGTTTTTTTCTTTTTAAATTGAAAGTATAGCTTCTCAAATGGTGAAGACGAGATGACTTGAATAACTCATTTCTTAGTCTGAACTGCAGGGTGGGGCATTTTAAGGATTTAATCCGTGGTTTGGTTTTTCCAGGTAACCGGTGCCACTGAAGCAGATCTGACCATCACAGTTAAAAAAACTCAGCTCTTTGTGTGCCGAGTGAATGATCAGTTTTGTAACTGGGTGTTCAGTGACTGGGTGAAAGTGAAGGTGTTAGACGTCGATAGATCAGGTACGTTAACCAACAGCAGTGTCCTGCCTGTGCCATTTTTGTTGATTTGCATATTTGGGGCATTGCGTCATTTTCTCACTTGCTGCAGATTCGACTCACTGACTTTATCATCAACTATCATCAGATTTGCCAGTGCACTGGCTGGGTGAGCCGCACATTGCCGTCAGCCCTAAACCCCAGACAGTCCGAAAAGGTGCAAAAGTCACCCTCC
Source organism: Antennarius striatus (assembly GCF_040054535.1). NCBI lineage: Eukaryota > Metazoa > Chordata > Actinopteri > Lophiiformes > Antennariidae > Antennarius > Antennarius striatus. Next base: position 10,140,219 of record NC_090779.1, read on the forward strand.
GCTGCACTGCCTTTGGGATCCCCACTCCACAATACCATTGGTACAGAAACGGACAGCAGCTGGACATGACCGGTGACACCGTGCGGGTAGGGGAGAATGGCAACTGACTGTTTACTTTTCTCTGAGCTGATAGCGTTGGTTTACTCAGTACTGTATTTACTGTGTCCTTTCAGTGACTCCGAGTCATGCACCCCTCGCCAAACATATGATTCATTTACAGCCAAAACTTTAATTCATGATGTAGAACGGTAGAAAGGCAATGGTAGGAAGATGACTGTTATTTTCATATTGCTTGCAGATCGACAGTACAGCAGCGGAACATGAAGGATCGTACCTGTGCTGCATATCTAATGTACGGGGAGAGAGATGGTCTGAACCTGTTGATATTAAAATTGGTAAGACATGATTGAAACGCCTTTGTCAAGTTGGTCAAAGTTTGTCTTTCCCTAATTTTATCATTCAGTTTTCCTCTAATTTATCATTTTAATTTCTGACATGGGAAAAAAAAAGAAAATCATATTTTTTCCACTCCTTTCGTTCCACTAATCGAGCATTTAGGCTTTAAGTGTTTCCATTATGCTGTGGGGACTTTCCCATTTCTGCAGACAAAAAGGGGAAGTTAGGGACTCCAAACCCTGCTTGATCTGCGCCTTAGACACGCAACAGGAAAATGATGTAATGTGAAACTAGTCTTTGTATTTTTTATTTTTTTTTGCCATTTCTAACTCACAGTGTCTTTATGGTGTGCAAAAAAATACATATAATTACCTAGATTTTCCCTGTGCAGTATGTGCCCACTGGATGAAATCATAATACTTAGACACTTAGATTTTGTATTCTGATTTTATGCTTCCCCCCTCCCACAGATCAACCTGATATACTCCCTCCTGCAGTGCTTACAGGTACCATCTAATAAAAGTGTTAATCCACGTTATCCGAAGTGTGCTAGAGAACAAAACTATTTTGATGTGTATTCAAATTTTCTTTTGTATTTAATCCACATTCTTTTTTTTGCTCTTTTGCTTTAGCTACTGATAAAGTTGCACTCCTTATTGGCAACCTGAATTACTCCCACCACCCTGACTTGATGGCCCCCATCATGGACGTACATGAGCTGGCCAACCTCCTGCAGCAGCTAGGCTTCAGAGTTATGTCTCTGCTGGATCTCACCAGGGAAGAGATGCTGGCTGCCACTGAAAAGTTCATTCAACTCCTTGACAGAGGTGTTTATGGTGAGTATAATTTGGATAAACTTTTCCAGACTTTTTATTCTTACAAAAATAGCTCCATTTTCATGTTTTCAGTTTGTCTGGAGAAATTCTTCCATACTAATATACAGCCACATTCTAACTTGCTCTACCATTGTCATGAACCTGTAGGTGGTTCATAGTTACTCTACTTGTTTTTCACATTATAGTGGCTGAGGAGGCAGATAAAAGTCTCTCTGTCATCCAGTGGTATGGTGAAGCATATTACAACATTCAGCTACAGCATAATTTCAAATGACAAAATTAAACCACCGTTGTTTTTTTTGACATGATTAATTAACTACCTCAGGTTTACAGGATATGTGCGGTGTAAATCACAGTGGTTTCAATCCTTTCAGTTGCAGGGCTGTGGTTTAATTTATGTATTCTCTTTTATCACACACGACAGGTCTTTTCTACTATGCTGGTCACGGGTATGAGCATGCTGGGAGGAATTACTTGGTAGCTGTTGATGCTCCTAAGCCATACCAACCTGAAAACTGCATCTGTGTGCAGAGGATCATGCTCAATATGCAAAAAAAACATACAGCCCTAAGCGTAGTCCTCCTGGATACTTGTAGAAAATGGTAAGAGCAGTAAGTGTATCTAAGATTTGAATGGCAGTGACATTTTATATACTATATACAGTATATTAGAACTTTTTACTGGTTAGTTTTTCTGAAATCTGTATTTTGATTTTCAAGGTACAACCAGGATCGCATTCCTTCATGCATCATGCCAATGGGACCCATTGGGAACACGGTTTATGGTTATGCCACGTATGTATTTTTTATGAGCAGGATTATGAACATTTCATTTGACCTTTACCCAGAATTAATAGTGGCCCATGGCTTCAGAATAATTTTTCAAATCTGTGAACTTGCTGTGGAATGTGAGGTATATTTAAGAAGAAATAAATGTATTACTACTTGTTGAATAAAATTCCCTTTATCGACCTGTGCAGATGTGAGGATGCTGAGGCTTTCGAAGTTCAAGATGGGGGGAGAAGTACAGGAATCTTCACTAAGTACCTGAACGCGCGCATTCTACAGTCCAAGAAAGTCACACATGTTTTAGAAAAGGTGTCTGAAGGTAAGCATATGAAAAAAGGTGGCGTTTTGTTTTTTTATTGGATGCTGATAATACAAACAAAACTCAAAGAACTACTGTAATCTGCAATTATAATGATGCAAAGGTACCGGTAACTAACTTTAATTCATTCACTTGGATTCACAACCTCCTCTTGCACAGACAGCACATCAACTGAATGTGTGGATGATGGTAAAATCATTCGTGTTTAGGATTAAAGTACAAATTTGTATCAATTCATAAGGAGGATCTTTTTAGAACTGGGGTCTCATTATTTTGTCTTTACGTTTATCTAAACAGTAAATTCAAATCAAAACTTCTCTAGTTTTACATAAATGGCTTCTTTAAACCCTCTCTCACACCATCTATTTTCACTGGCCAAAGTGTGTATATTGTTACGACAATAATCAAGCCTCTTGGATGAGACGCAAAATGTCTCCAAGCTTCTCCTATAAAGTCTGCTTGAATGAATTTAAGAAGATCTGAGGAGAACAGGCTGTCCTGGGATTTTTATAACTGTTGGCTATCATTTTAGTGTTGTTTACACAAGGCTTGTAAGTAGAGCGGTGTTCATTGGGAGTGATCAAGTCACCCCATCTTGAGAACTTGTTTGTCTGTTTGATGGGTCCCTGGTGGAATAATTTTTCAAGATGCCATAAGCATGTGACCTCATTCTTTGGAGATTCACCATGTTGGCAAGAGAACAACAAGAAACCTGAGCGCTACAGCTGCTCAGCAGTTTGGGCTCCCCCTGCCTCTGCTCCCCTGGGTTCACTCACAATATTACCTCCGGCAGGACAGGACACCCTGCTGGCAGCAATGTGCACGTCTATTTTACAACAAGTTTGGTCATTTCATACTTTTAATTAGAAAGAGGAGAGTAACAGTATACGTAGGTGGTATCTCAGAAACACAGTGAGGTCAGTCTGGCCAAAACATATCTAACATTAAATCTCCTCAAAAATATTCCCAAGCTTAAATATTTATTAAATTGTTTGAACATTTGTACCAACTTTCCAAGATAGGATTCCTGTGTTTTCATGTGTTGAATCTTGTAAGAAGGGATTTCCCAGAGCTAAATGGGTCCAGTCAGTTACTATAAATATGAGCAGTGCTAAGTACTCAAAGTTCCCTAAGTTCCTCAAACGCAGCCATCTGAATCTGATTGTTGTTTCTCTTGAAGTCACTCCTTCTCTTCCTGCTGACACAGAACTCTGATTGTCACATGATCACAAGAATTTAAGCTCAGTGGCTGCTGAAGTCAGAGACTATATAAAGGTTTCAGTAGTTAATTACGTGATAATTTACTCAAAAGTGATACATGTGAGAGGGAGAACAGTGGGTAGCGCCTCACAGCTTGTAGGTTCTGGGTTCAAGTCCTTTATGGGCTCTCCCACGCCAAAAACATGCCCTTCATTCTAAATTGCCCATAGGTGTGAGTGTGTGTGTTGTTTGTCTTTCTTGTGGCTCCGCAGTGCACTGGCATCATGCCCAGAGTGTCCCCCATCTCCCACCCACATGCCCGCCAGGATAGGCTTCAGCAACCCTGACCTGTGGACAAAGAATGTGAATGAATGAATGATACATGTGAAGTTGCTTTGGATTAATATCCCTTTTTTTTTCTCTGTACAGATCTAGACAGAGATCCGCTGGTCACAGGCAAGCAGGCAGTGGAGATCAAACACACCCTGAAGGAACCTCGATCCCTTGCAGACCCAGTGCAGACCACCGGTCACACAAGGGAACTCCGCCTGCGAGATGTGTGCTGGAGGCAAGCAAATGGTGAATTGAGGAAAATTACATAAAGAAATATTGTTGTTTTTTTTTTGCTAATTCATTTGACAGTTTGGTCAGCATATGTGAAATGCATCCACTCTCCAGTCATAATTTTCAATAAACCACAATTCCCCTTCTTGATCTACTGTCCGATTTAAATAGCCTGTTTCCTGTTCACTCATCCCCACACCTTATCTAGCATGTGACCAAACAAACACAGCCATTGTGTAACAATGTGCTAATATTCAACAATGTGCAAAATAGGTACTCATGTTTTTTAGTGAATTAAAAGTTAATTTTCTATTTATTGAAAAGAAGTTACAATTAGTGTGTGTTCTCTTCTGTATACAGTATGTACTTACTAGCAATCTGACCATCTCCATATTCTCCTTCAGACTCCAAATTAGCAGCCCTTTTTTCTCATTTTGGAAAACACCTTTTTCATATCTCTTTTTCAGAGCTGCCAAGGAGGAAGCGGTTAATGTTTCTTTGCGGAGTGGAAGTGGATGTCAGCTTCTCAGCGTTGTATTCAAATGTCTTGGTGGCATTTGCCACCATAAAGACCACAGGCGCCCGAACCCAAGACTGCACAGTGACTCTGAGAAGCGTCCCTGTAAATATTTTTATATATATATATATCTATCGCTATATCTCTATATGTATATCTATCTATCTATCTATCTATCTGTCTGTCTGTCTGTCTGTCTGTCTGTCTGTCTGTCTGTCTGTCTGTCTGTCTGTCTGTCTGTCTGTCTATCTATCTATCTATCTATCTATATATATACACACATACATACATAAATATACACACACCTGTATATATATATATATATATATATATATATATATATATATATATATATATATATATATATATATATATATATCTGGGTATATGTGTTTATGTGTATCATTATTATGTGTATCATTATACAGCAATAGATTTATAGTGACATTTTCCTATTAAGGCACTTTACTTTACTACCCTGCCCACGTAGGTAAAGATTAAATTTATAAAAAAATGTCATCTTTTCATGAGTTCACAACTGCCTTCACGTTTTGGCACCACCCTTTCCATTTGGCAATTGGAATTTTTCAGTGATGACTACTCACCCGCACATTTTTCATGTCTTCTGAGGAAGTTCTGGCCATATATAGTCTTCCTGCCTGCTGCATCCACAGAAAAAGTAGGAAGTACTGTAGTTGTGATTTTTTTTTTTTAAAAATGTGAAACACAACTAGAGAATCTTGGCCCATACTGACATCTAGTGGTGACTTCATGAAGCTGCACTGAGTTATTGCAGGAAATTTCTTGAGAAAGTTTGTACATGTTTTGATGTTCTGATGCTGACAAAGCCTGTTATCTGTCAAATCCTTAGGCAATGGAAGACATATTTTCTGGTCCTGGCCGGTCTGGTGAAATGGACTCACTCATACTTAATAACTCAGAAAACGCAGACTGCACTCTACGACTTTGTGGTCTTCAAAAGCTTATGGTGTGTAGTTAGTGATAACTGTCAAAATTATATGTCCAGAAATTTTTATTTAAAAATAAAGTACAGCACGTCTTTATGAGAATGTAATATTTTGTTCATTTGACCTTTTTTAGGACTCTTTGGTCATCAAGGTGGAGCTACACTATACCAATGTGGACAGTAACCGGCGCCAAACGGAAAGCCAACAGGTGGACATTGGAGAGCCTCTGGTGGCATCTTGTAAATTGTGCAGAAGGACTCAAGCAGCTAAGAAAAGAGAAGGTTCTGCTCAGACTATGGAGAACATATTGAATCATCGTCCACTGCAGCATCAGCCAACGGCTGGACCACGTCGTCCTTTTACCAGAAAGGCAGAGTGTACTGCTAAAAATGCTGCTGCAAGGAGCAACGAGCCGGAAGAGAACGATGAGAATGAACTACAAGGCTTCTTGTCATAGGCTTTAGCTCCTTTTGGTCTTCTGTTGCTATTATAAATACTTGTTCATTTTTTTTTTTAATGAATGTTATTAGGGGCGGCACAGTGGCGCAGTGGTTAGCGCTGTCGCCTCACAACACTGTGGTTCTGGGTTCGAGTCCTGCTCTGTGTGGAGTTCGCATGCTTTCGCCGTGTCTGTGTGGGTTCTCTCCGGGTTCTCTGGCTTCCTCCCACCTCCAAAAGCATGCGCTTCAGGTTGATGGGCAGGTTCCAAATTGCCCGTAGAAGTGAGTGAGTGAGTGAGTGTGTGTGTTTGTATGTCTTTGTATGTGGTGCACTGGCGTCGTGCCCGGAGTGTCCCCCGCCCCATGCCCTATGTCAGCTGGGATAGGCTCCAGCTCCCCGTGACCCGCTATGGCGGATACAGCGGCGGTACATGACAATGAATGTTATTAGGAATTATTTGGTTGTTGATCATGCATCTTATCTATGGTATGAATGAATATGCTTTAGTTTGTATTAAAGCCTTACAACTCTGAGTACATATTAACACTTACTGTTCCTAACTAATGACCTCATCATAAATTATATAGTAATTTTAAAATGCTGTACATAAATGGCTTTTATCATTGGCAATTAAATATCATGCAGATCAATGATGTTTATATTAAAGAAACCTTTTAAATGAATAATTTCATCGTCCATCTTTTAAAACAGACATTCTAGACACATATCAGTTAAATAACTATTTAAATTACTAGTAATTACTATTTAATTTTCTGACCAACTTTGTTAATAAGACTTATAGATCTTAAGTAAATTAAAGCTGGTTATGTTAACACTTTGGTCGATAGTCACGTTATTTTTGTCAAGTTAACATGAATAATTTTAGGGATACATTAATTCCCATGTTTATGTGTGGATAACTGAGCAGAAATAGTCACTGAGGCAAATATGATATTTCTCATTCGGGGTCAATGTGCGGTTTTAGAACAAATATACAAATAAAAATCTTCAGATTACCACCGCTATATCCGCCACAGCGGGTCACGGGGAGAATATGCGCACAGAGCGGGACTCGAACCCGCGTCCGTGTTGTGAAGCGGCAGCGCTAACCACTGCGCCACCACAAATAAAAATAAAAGTTAAAAATAAAAAAAAATTAACTTTACCAGCTGTGGCAGCAAGCAGCAAAGTAAAGACAAAGCAAGTTACAGTACTTTGAAAACACATTGTCAACGTCAATACAAGAACAGCCAGGATGTTTGACACCTTATTAACCTAAAAGTTTAAAACACATTTATAACGACTATGATCCAGCATCTTCCTAAAATCGCACCAGCTAAACTTTATTAAAATTAGCTAGCCTGAACAATACAGAAATTGTATTCTTCATGCATCGTTCTTCACTGTTATTTTTAATGCTGTACTTTTATTCTCTTAAAATAAGCTGTGATGTTCATGAGGTTCTGTTATTGCCATCCTCACCTAGCGCGCCGTGATCGTATAGTGGTTAGTACTCTGCGTTGTGGCCGCAGCAACCCCGGTTCGAATCCGGGTCACGGCACAATTATATGCGAAGAGGGGAAGAATTTTGGCATTTGTTTTAGTTTAAGTTCACATTTCTAACACTAACGCATAATTATAATTAATTATATATTAAAAAAATCATTATGTAATTATAGATGATGCATTTTATATGATCAACAACCATTCTCCTAATAGTTGCACAGAAATGTACAACAAAATAGTGCTTTATTATGTAGTTTTAACTTAATGACGGAAGATAGAGAAATGTAACATTAAATTAGGCCTCACAGACTGAAGCGCACGTTGGACACATGAGTCACTAGTTTAAGTGCATTAACACCGACTGACCTGCAGATGGCAGTCGACTGCATCGAATGTGAAACCCCTGTCAGATGCTTTAATAACAACAATGAAATGCCCCCTTTCAATGGGTTTGACGCAAGCTTGAGCAAACGACATATATACATATATAAAAAATCATTCGGTTATCATGATCTACAGTGGTTTAGACTTCGGAGTATAATATGTATGCTTTATGTTCATGATCAGTCTGTCATGTTTTGCTCTGAAACCTGTGCTGCAGATATTTTATTCACGGATGCTTCTCACTGCATTAACTTATCTGTTATTGTGTTTATTTTAATCAGTCTTAATTACACTCGTGATTTTCCGTGGATCTCAATCTCAAAAAGTATAATCCAATGTTTCTGAGATATATAGACATGTTTCATTTGAGCACATTTAATTGAATAATTAAACTAGTTATTTTCTGGACATGAATGGTTGTGTGTCAGGACACATTTCGTCATCTGAAATCAATGTGGGATATTAAAAGGGCAGAGAAAACACAACACCCTCCCGTTGGCTGATTTTAATGCCAGTTCTCACTGGGACCCGCCCGCTTGCTCAAGTGGTGGCGGTGAATGGTGAGAGATAATCCTCCTCTCCACGGACACATACCAGGGCTGTGAGCTGCGTCTCTCCGGATCTGGATGCGGGCATCCTTGGATTCACGGGCCCCACTGCGTGAAAACTTAACGGGACAACAATGGTGCATGCCTCGGCGGGTCAATCCGTGGCTGCTGGTCGTGTAGTGGAGCGGGGATCGCGGTCAATGTGACATTCAGTGGCAACGCTGGTGTTGAGTTTATTGTTCTGGCTTTTTTTTTTTTAGACGCAGAGAAGCGAGTCTCTGAGAAGATGTTGAGCCGATTCATGAGTGGCAGCATCAGGAATCTGGAACGGGAATACAGCTGCACAGTCAGACTGCTGGACGATACGGAATATACGTGCACCATTCAGGTAAGTCACCTGTTCGGTTCGCTCCGCGCACAGACGCGTAACCGAGGAGCGAGTGTTGGAGGGGAAGGACAGCTGAACGCACGTCCCGCACATGGTTTGAGGGGAAATCGTTCTACATTAGAAGCATAAAGTAGAGTTACTATTCTAATTAAAAATTAGAAACGTTTCCCGCGCATGAGTCATCATTACCAGATTCCACGAATGGAACTGGTGTCAGGTTTTTGATGCTCCAAGATGATCTGTGGACAAGATGTTTGTCTGAAGCTCAGGTTGAGGGATTTCAGGTTGCCTCTGAAATGTGTGGCTTGAAGGGCTTCTTGACAGCATTATTTCCCTCATGTGTCACCTTATCTATGGTTTATGTTGGTTTACAATATTATTGCCTTGTACATTACTGCCCCCCCCCCCCCCTGTGAATCAGTAGTGCACAGTGGGTGTCCCATTGCTGCTGTGAAGATGGTGTGGCTCAGACGGAGCCACACTGGTGAAACAGTATCTATAATGTGCCTTGTGATGATGTAGGAAGGAATGTTGTGTGCATGTAGGAGGGTTACATGAAACGATAATTTCCTACAGTGTAAAACAAACTGTTGATGCCAGCTGAAGGACTCTCCTTGTAAAGATGAAACCAGAAGTAGGCCAGAATATTATAAATATCCATCTCTTGCTTTGTTTCGCTTGCTGTAGACGTGACTTTGATAATCATGCTGTTTTAAATTCTTTCTGATTTGGCAGGTGAAAGGGCCTGTCATATCATTTAGACTTCAAGACAAAATCGTTTGCCTCTGTGGATTTATTTGTAGTTGAAAGTGAACATGAGGAAATTCTTGTAGAATCTCCTCGCTTGTCAGCAACACGTAGAAGAAGGGAACACTTAACCTATAATGGGAAACATTAATAAGACATGCATGATTCTTGTCACCTTCACATTTGTTATCATCTGGAGGCTATACAGCCATTGCTGTTCTTTTTTTCGCCAACAAGCGTGTTGAACAAGCGTGAAATAGATACTGCAATTGCTGCAGGATTGGGACTTCGTGCCCAGGTTGTAAACAGACCTGTGATGCTACTCGGGGAGCTGAGCCAGAGATGGAGCTGGGCCACATCGACTGTGAAGCCAGCAGGTGTGCTGTTTTCAGCAGAGTGGTATGGGGGGGGGGGGGGTTGACGTCAGCAGGCTGGAGGGAGGGGAGTAGTGAAGAAAAGGAGAAAGCCCCGGCTCTACTGTCACTGTCTGGCATCCTGACTAGATTTCTGTCTAACCTGGCCCTGGAGGGAGGCGATGGAATCACCTGACATGTCAAGCCGCTCTACTCCTTCCATTCTTACAAGCATGAAGCCAGACAAAAACCTAAATCACCCTGGCTACCAGAACACCTAGTTCAGAGAATGCAAAGTAAGATGCATAACTAGGTCATATATTCTCAGTCTCAAAGGATTTCCCTATGTGTGTTTTGTCTCGACTCCTCTTTTGTCTTTCTGTTTCACCTTGACCCATTCCTTGAACTGTTTAGTGACTCCAAATTCAGAGCTGCTCCTTTCTGAGATATTAAATCAGTTGTCCATCACTTCAGTTCTAATGGTATAGTGTTTGTGCTGATAAAACCTTAGCAGAAGCATCTGCAGCAAAAAGCAGACATCCACAGATGAGCACTGAGGGTGGAAAACATGTACATATTTTAAAACAGTGGCAGCTGTGATGCACAAGCTTAAGTTTTACATCAATGAATAATGAATATCTCCACTATGTTTGGGGCACGAAAAAAGTGAGCACTCATAATTACACTGCCCTGAAGATTTAGCTCTCATCAGATTTATGGAAGGGCCTGAAATACTGTACTATGTGACCATCAAGCTTCCTGTTTGGAGGGTCAGACCAGTGCCTTATTACATTATTTATTTACAATTATGCATTAAAAACAGAATAAGAAAATAGTTAATAAAACAAAAGTTCTTTTTTTTCTGCTCTTTAAGTAACCCCACCCCATTCATTCTAATTTTGATTTTCCAGGTGAATTATTGGTTAGTGCAATTGCAAGTTGTTTAAATGATTTTTGCCTTTAAGCTTCTGTCTCGCAGTTTGTGTATTTAAAGTCACCTCGAATATGACACTCTCACATGGTTAGTTGCCAGTATTTTCTCTGGATTTCAGTTCCTTCTGGATCTGTCTGTACGAAGAGAGGATACTGACAGACAGAGAACGACGGTGTTTAGGGCCACAGGGACCCTATTGTTAATCTCTTTAAGGATTATCCTTCTTTTTACATAGAAAAAGAAGTGTGTTTCAGCCCCCTACCAGCCACGTCCTGTTGTGTCTCAGTATTTTGCATTTTGTCATGGTTTTGCTGATAATTTCTTAGTGCTTGCACTGAAAGTGTGTGATTATTCAGATGACCTAGATAATACTTATTGTCTATATCTATTTAGCTACCGACTCAGTAAAATGCTTGTGTTCTGCTTAATAAAGGATATATTGAATTGCTATTGCTGCAGTGTTTTTCCCACTCCACTCCAGATAAAGAGTTAATTGAACCTTAATCTTAACACCCTGTGTGAAACCTGTGATTTCCCTTGGCTCTTTAACAACTGTTTAGTTTGAGGAAACCCCAAACACCAGCTTTCAAGTAGTGTCAGTTAAACTAAACCTCCAGTTAAAATCTTTCATTTCTGCCGTCACCAAAATCAAGACTGGTGGGTTTGCTCAAGGTCCACTGACAGCTCAGTAGGTAGGTTGCTGGGGGATGGGGGCCTGTGAGAGTGGACTGATGGAGGCTTTACTCTGAAGCATGGTGACAGGATCTCAGCTGTTGCTACGGTGACTCCACAGTTACTCAAACAAAGTGTGAGATCACTTACTGGTCAGGATCATTCTTACAAAGACTTGGCCGTTAGCTCTCCCAGAAAAGTAATTCACTGGCTGAATGCTATTAGAGGACACAAGTGCTGAGGAGATGGATTTCTAACGCCACACCCACACAATCCAGGATGATCCTGGGATGTCCCCAAGTTTCCCTGACATACATTCAGTCTTTACCTCCTTTGATGTCATTATTATCACATTCTGAGGTTGTTGGTAATGTGCTGAATATCAGGCCTTTTTCACAAAAGATTTTTTGACAGTTCTCAGTAAAGCACAGAATATAAAAATACTGATACTGTATATAAGCCTGTACCAAAAAGGATACTTTCTCTGATATATTATTTTGGAAAGTTGTGGCTTTTTTTTTTTTGTGTTAAATTCTTTTTGTCAAATGCAAACCTATTAAAGTTATTTCATGCATATGATGGCATAGACTTTCTTTTTCCTTTTCGGTGGCAGAAAAGGGAACTGCAGGACAATATTCTAACATGGCAACGCTCATTTGTGTATCTCCAAATGTTCATAAGTCGAATGTTTGTAAGTTGAGGAGTGCCATCTTAGACACAAACAGTTAACAAGCAGCATTATCATGGGATTCAAATATGAAACACAGTAGTACCGTGAGATACGACGTGAGAATTTTTTTTGTGATAGGAGCCGTTGGTCTCTTCCCTCTCCCATTTCTTCCATCCATGCCTCATAGATACAAGATGTGAGTTTTGTTCCAGGACACCACTGCTAGTTGTCGGGTGGATACAACATCAGCTGAGACCGTAACTCATTCTCTTCACATAGTAAAGACGTAGCTTGTGAGTGCTCGAGACGTTTGCATTTCATTTCATGCTTTATCATTGTTTATGCAACTTATATGGAATTACTTATTCACAGGTAAAGTACGCATGTTAATTGTTTGAATTTTTTTTTTTCATAATTTCGAGGTGTTTGGGACTTTTTTTTACAAGGCTGGAATGGTTTTAAGATGATTTAAGTTATTTTAAATGGGGATAATTTTTTTGATTTATGAGTCCAGTCAAGGAACAAATTGACACATTTTAGACAAGTAACAGCCTAAAAAGAGGAACAACAACAATACTACTACAACTACTCCTACTATTACTACTACTGTACTATTAATACTCATGGTAATAATTATAATTCATTAGTCTGACTATGTGGTCCCACTGCGAGGTAAACGATTACGGAACTCCAATGGGAAAGTGGTGTGTGTATGTATGTGTGTACATATGTGTATGTGTGTGTTCAGGTGTGTGCGTTCAGGGCTCACAGTGGCTGACATACTGTTGCTGTGCTTTGTATGAATGATTAAAATATGTGCTAACTTTGAATATTTCATGAGGAGTAACCTCTGGAGGACGTCACTTATGTTTACTTGCATCACTGCGCACCAGCATGATGATTGGCTGAACCTGTGGCGCATGGTTGCGATTAAGGATTACATCACTGTGTCTCCCTACACAGGAGAGTAAATCAGAGAGAGTTCATTGCCCTCCTAGTGTGTTTCAGAGGGTTTGACATGTGGGAGCAGATACTTGCCAGTTGGACTTTATAGACTGTGTGGTTAATGATGACAGAGATGATGCTTTGTGTCAAGGTTGCAAGTGCCTGTTGTGCTCTTGGACCTTCTTCTGGACCGTTCATTGCTATTTCCTGTGGGTGATTATTATGGGGAAATTCCAGTTTTCTTGACCTGTGCTCAGTGAATAATGTAGCTGAATATGAGATGCCAAATGACTTGGCACTCTATGAAACACCCACTGACCTTACCTATGCTAAGGTCAATGGGAAATAGCATCCAGTCTTTTGATTTTCTGCAGGATGCTGAGGTCACTAAATCTAGGAGCAGAGCTTGTTTGGTTTTGCTTTGCCAAATGGTCCTCACATATTCCTCAGTCTCTCTCTCTGTCTCTGTGTGTGCGTGTGTGTGTGCGTGCGTGCGTGTGTGTGTGTGCGTGCGTGCGCGCATGTGTGTGTGTGCTTGATGGAGAGCAGGCAGGCTGTCTGTCTGTGTCGGTGGCAGTCTGCTGAGCCCTCCATTGTGCTGTCTGGGATGAATTGTCTGACAAAGAGCAGCAGAGAGGGGCCTGAGGTTATGCTCCACCTGGAAGCATGAATATTAAACCTCCTACTCGACTAATATTTATTCCTGGGGTGACTTCAGCCCCACCAGAGATGTGATGATCCCGCTCCACCATTGGGCCATGGTTCACTTTAAAGGACGAGGCCTACAGGCATATAGTAACGCGTAACAGATTACTACAGTTTGTCTGTGATACTTCAGTGGCCTTAATGCATGAGTTAACGCTGTGCAGTGCAGTTCTTGGTGGTACTTGTGAAAGGGATGGCTTTGGAATAGCTTTACTAATTCAAAAGTGTAAAATCAGCATTGAGATAAGCTTTGATTGGATACAGATTATGAAGGATGTTTGTAATCGACAGTCATGATGCACAGGAGTGAATCACCACCTCCAGGAAGACAGTGAATCAGTTTAGAGCCGTCGTCAAACGTTGACTTTGAAACTTGTGAGGAGAATTTAGTATCAAACAGAATTTAAATTACATGTTACATCAGGCTCAGTATTTTCTGGAGGATTTCATAATGACCTCGGTTAATATTAGGTACTATGATACGTGATGAGACATTTTGTACAGAGAGTTTTCTGTTTTGTGGCTGGCCTCATGATTTTTCTTTTGGGCCCAAATCATGGTTGATTGCAAACATCTACTAATGGAGTTCACCAAAATGTGAGTGTGTGTCAGGCATAGCAAGACTGATTAATGCTTTAACCGTAACATCTTTGCTGCCTTATTATCTGATGTCTAGACTGCAGGCTAGTTCCTTATGTACAGACTTCAAGCTTCAGATATGGAAACACGAGATTAATTGCCTTATTTTAAAAGTCATCAACTAATTTTATCTTAACCTACTTATTTCTCTGAACGAGCTGATTGGTATTAAACCATTTCCCCCTAAAATACACAGTTCTTCCAGTTCATGAAATGCAAATTTAGAAGAAATAGAAAGAAATGCTATTTCTGATATTGTCTGGTTTTATTTTTAGCAAGCACAAAATATATTTTTGGGTAGATTTTTCTAAATAAATTCTACATATAATAAATTTTCTCTGTATTTTGACAGGATTGTTGTATTTATCTGTCTCCTTCTATACATGAAGGCTCTGTCATAAACAGAAATCTGACTTTCATGATCTGTCCTGTTTTGTGATGCTCATGGATTCTTATTCAGATATGCAGGACATGTTCATAAAAACATAGCATGTGTATGTTTTCTCTCTCTTTTACTTGTGAACAGTCCATGTTCATGCCTCCCAATATGACGGTTGCTTTGTGATGGAGATTAATACTAGTGTGAGTGTCATCACCTTTCAGACCAGGTGCTGAGCTGAAAACAGGCGTAGTCTAACAATTATGGTGCTGACAATGGGAATAATACTTATGGTGAGTGAGATAGAGAAAATAATTTGTTAAGTCATCATCACTTAAGTTTGGTATCTAATGAGGTAGTGTCATTAAAAGGAAATAGTAATATGCGCTTCATTGAAGAGATGTGTTTTTTCATGCTATTTATTCTCTGCTCATCCAGTACCGATCTGTTCCGCGGGTCACCTCTTGTGTCTCCAGGCTTGTAGTCTTGCTGCAGATTGGCTCACTGCGGGGGTTTTTTGAACTAATGATTGCCTTTCATCCCTCGTCTTCCCTCTCCCTTTTCTTCCATCCATGCCACATTGTGTCAAGTGTTATTTGTCTCAGCAGATTTACCTACTCAATGTGCTCTTTGGGATTTTGCCTCTGTATCTTCAGTCACTGTGAAACAGATGTTTTGCTATACTGAATGTCAGATATTCAACCACTTTCGCTCTTATCATGGTAATGTGTTTCTTGTTAATTTGTTGACTGGATGAATCCCCCGTTGCAAGTAAGAGCTATTATGTATTATTGTCTTTCAGGTGTCTAAATATAATAAATCTCCTTCTTTACTGTTTTACTTTCCACCACCAAAAAAACAAAACACCCAACATATTATTATTATTTTATTTTCCAACTAATTAGGTGTACTGTACAGCACTCTCAGTTTGGGGGAATGGCACATCACAACTCATTAAACAGTTGGGGTTGTGTTTACCAAGATAAATGTGAGGCTCATTCCAGGGTGTGCTAACGTCTCTTGCGTTCAGTTATTCTGGATGGATTTGTGTTATGCTTCTTTTCCTTCTGTGATTCAGCTTTAGAAGACTGACGTTTGACTTATCACATAATATTTGACTGGAATCATGAGTTTCTGTGGGCTGGATGTTACACATAATGTAAAGATCTTGGAATGAATAGTTGTCACATCCCACCAGCTTTCATTTATCAGAATGAATGAATTGTCAGAATGAATGATCAGAATGAATTACTCTTTTTAGGAGATTATTTTCCTTGTATATAATGAGCAGATGTGTATTAATAGCTTGACATTGTGGTCGGCGGGTTTTCTAAAAATTCAGAGGCTGTCTGAGAGGAAAATGATTTCTCTTGTATTCTTGATTTATGCTTTCTTTACCTTTTGATGGTCCTGATCTCGCTTTCGGTACCATCTTTATCAGCTTTGTAGCAGGATAAAATGTAATCTTCTTCTGCTCCAGAAAGTCATTTCTTCCACTTTGTGTTGTGTCAGAAAGGTCACATTATCACGTCAGCTGAACATGTACACCAGCCTTATGAAATCTTGTGGAAAACAGGATGAGTTATGTGAAATAAAATCTGTCTAAAGCTGGCCGACAGCCTATTTGTTTCAGTTTTGACATTTTTAAAGTAACTGTCCCTTTTCTAATGAACAGACATGTTAGTTACTGTCTTCATTCTGGTATTTCTACACTTCTATTTTTGTTTAGTTTAAATCATGGCATTTGAGGCTACATTGACTCCTTGGTAAAAGGTGTAATGCATGACAGACGCCCTTTTCACACAGTGATCAAGTAAATGGGTCACAATGAAGGCCCGTCTCTATGATGCCTTTGTTTGTTTCCCCTCAAGAAAGCACTTGTAGACTTTAGCCACTCCACTGTGTGATTTTAAACAGTGGACTTGCTTTATATGAGCAAAGACATTGATATTTCACATATTCATCCAACTGCTGTACACGAAGAAAGCAATCTCTTTGTTCCTCTGGTACACGGTGGCTGATAAATGATGCTACTTCCTAGGAGCTGGAAGGATGCAGGCGAACAGCATCTCATCCTGAGCGTCAACTGAAAGAGGTCACTGAGGATCTGTACTCGTAGGATCAGCATCTAGCTCAAATGGAGATGCTGCCATCTTCACACTAATGTTCCAGGCCTGTGAAGAGGCCCACAAGAGCTGCACTGAGAGCAGAATGTCACTTCATGTACTGCAGATCTCCCTTCTGCTTAAATTCCCTTTTTCAACAGAGAACAATGCACAACGTCCCTCAGGTGGGCCACACCTGGTGGAGTAGCTTGAAGAAAGATGGTTGTATTGGTGGAATTTAATGTAAGAATTTTTTGGTGAGGTTGTTTTTGTGGAAAAATCTGTTTTTGAATTTTTAATTAATGTAAGTACACCTTGCAACCTGCTTCATATAATTTTCTTCTACAGGTGAGGTTGGTGAGAATCAGTACTTCTGTGTTACGACTGTGTGGTTTGGCTTTGCGTGTATTTCTTTGCCATACCATCCGTCAGAGTTTTATTACACCGTATAATTAAATAAATACCTGGGTGGCTTCTGTTGTTCCACGTAGATCTGTGGCTGCAGATTACACTAACGGCTATTTGTGCATTCAGTGAGTCTCCGTTTCTTTTGTGTGTGTGTCAGCGCAGCAGTCAGAAGAGATGAGTGTCCCTGGAGAGGAGATAGATGAACACACACTAGACAAAGAGGCAGGCCAGTGGAAACTCTCAACAAGCCACACACACACACACACACACACACACACACACACACACACACACACACACACACACACACACACACACACACACACACACACACACACACACACACACACACACACACACACACACACACACACACACACACACACACACACACACACACACACACACAGCCAGCTGTCCACTGAAGCTTCTAGGTCAATAAGAACAAGATTAAAAGTTGAGCGAAAGTATTTGTCATCAAAACATTGTTGCATTCAGTTTGTCTAAATAGTAGTAGTAGTAGTAGTAATAATAATAATGATAATAATAATAATAATAATAATAATAATAATAATAATAATAATAATAATAATAATAATAATGACAGAAAATCAAATTAAAGTGTTTAACGTCATCAATTGTTAAGTTATAAATGTTAATAGCTTATATTATAACAACTTAGCCTTATTCAGTCATGTTATTACCACTCACAAGGGACTCTGTTTGGGATTAAATCTCATTAATGCATCAGGTAGATAAATAATAAAATAATAATGGAGTGATGAATCCACTGAGTGGTACCTCTCAACCCTGCAGCTATGCTCCTGAGGATTTTGCAGGTTTTAAACATTTCTCATGGACAGCGCAGTGGGTAGTGCTGTCGCCACACAGCAAGGCGGTTCTGGGTTCAAGTCCCGTGCCGTGTGGAGTTCGTATGTTCTTCCCGTGTCCACGTGGGTTTTCTCCGGGCTCTCCAGCTTCCTTCCAACTCCAAAAACTTGCGTTTTCATGTTTTTTCATGTTAAATTACAGATAATCCATGACATAATAAGGTAATGTCATCGTATCAGTCTGACATGGACAACCCAGCCATCCGGACCACAACAACCGCTGCATGTCGTACCATATTTAACTGGTTTCCCCCCTCCTCACTACTGCGGCAGCTGGAAATCTGTATAGGACAAACATTTTCCTTATTCCTATTTCATTAGGTCGAGTGTCTAGTTAAGGTACAACACGCCAAGACAGAAAGGTGATTTGATCTTCTGAGGTTTAACAAGTGTTTTCCACTATCAGTGTTTGAGGATCTTCTTCTTACAAATGAACAGAGCACTGACAATTCTGACTCCTGTTCTCTGCAATTATAAAATCAGAGAAGAGCTGGGTCCTGTCCTGCGCAACATCTATTTGGTAGCAATTACAAAACCTATATCTCACTGACTACAGTCTGAGGCTAGCTCTGTCATCTGCATGAGAATTTAAAATTGAATTAGGGGCCAGTTCAGACAGTAGTTGATAAGATATATCATGGGGTAACTTCATCCTCTGGGCATCATGGATATGTCTAACAGTCATTGAACAGTTGTTAAAACATATTACTAAAAGGTCAGGAAATTACTGAAGTCAGTGAAGTTCATTCTCTGGGGATCTTTAAGGTCAGTATAAAATTTAATGTCAATCGATACAATGACTGTTGAAGATTTTTGTTGTGGACCAGTGGTGGGCAGATCTATAGATAGGACATTGCTGTTGTTGTTGTTGTTGTTGCATTGAACACACTCAGGTAATTATGTTTTCTAAGGTCTGAACTTGTCACTGAAATGTAAAGATTAACAAAACACTGAGGAGATGCTTTAAAAAGACGTCCCTGATACTATGAGCTGAGAGGCTCAGGAAATCATGTATGCCTTTAGTCACAGCTCTGGAGTCTTTGTCTGAGCACACAGGCAGCGGTGTGCCATATGGCAGCAGAATGGCAGTCTGGGGGGGATTGTTTCAACACTGGGGCACCCCTCAATAAATGGCGTTTACGTAGCTCCCCACTATCCCCAGGGTGGGGGACAGGTGCCGCTGAAAGAATTGAGGCCTGCTTGCACAGCGATAGCCCGCCTTTCAACTCAGGTTGAAAGAGAGAATGGTTGTTTTCCCCATGGGGGTGTGGAGGGGTACGTCCTGAGGCTGAGAGTTGTGTTTTTAGACTGTCTCTGTTAGGCTGGCCACATCTCCATGATGAGTTGTGCTGTGCAGCTCAGACCCACACCGATGATTTAACTGATGTTAGACTCTGGTATTATTGCGTTTCCTGAAGACACTGTCTGTGGAGTCTCATCTGATGAGATACTTAATACATACAAACTTGCTGAGCTGTTAACGATATTGATGTCCCAACTTGTGTCAGGTCCAGTATGTAATTTACAGCTTTGCTTCATGTTGAGCATCAGGGAAGTCACAGCAAATTACAGAACAACAGTAAGTCTCTAAAAACCACCATAGTACTACTCATTACCACTGTTTGGGGTTGTATTTTTTTCGAGCCAGCTAATGCAGAGAAATCCGGCTTTTGTTGATGGAGCTTCATGGTATCCCTCAGGCCTGTTTGGATGCTTACAATGCAAGAGGGAAAGAGTCGAGGGCAGCGCTGAACCTTCACATATCCTCTTTTTTGTCTTTATTAAAATTTGCCCTTTGCTCTTTTATATTATGAGATTTATTTTTCATTTTCAGTTATGAGGCAACTGTCTCTGCATCATAGGAGCTCTTCTAATTGAATTGCAAATATGTTTGGATCAGTCTAATCAATACAGCGATCAATTAAGCATCCTGAGGATGGGACACTGTTAATGCTGACGATGCTGTGGTCCAGTTTGTGTTTGGATCAGCTATTTTTAGTGTAATTCATTCCTCAGCACAGGTACAAAGAATACATTATACAGAGAAGTGCCCCCCCCCCACCTCCACCCACCTGCTGCCTCAGGCACAAGCACAATGCGGAGCTAATGAATCATGACTACATTCTGTGACTATCCTTACATGATCAGTCAGCACCCTGCACACAAACACTATGGGAAGATTGAGTGATACGGTGTAGTTTGACTGTGATTGTGGTTGCAAACAAGTCAAATTCAGCGCTTATGCATTCACACAAAGATCCAAGCAGATGCTTCACTTACCATCTTTCAGTCCGATCCAGTGGTGGCTACATGACCATTATGACATATTGAGATGAAAATGATAAAAACATACAATCAATGGCTGCAGAAAACAACTCATCGACTAAACAGAATCAAAAACAGGCAATTACCAATGTAGTACAGGAGTAATCATCACAAGATGCAGTACTTTCATTGACCGTCATCCTCGCATCTAACTAATATCTGACATGTTTGCTTTGTGCCTTTTATAAAATAAAGCAACAGGATAAGGAAGATATGAAACCTCAATTCAACTAATAGCAATATTGAAGCTGTTACGACATCTGAGTTGTATTATATCCCAAAGCAATTTTCAGTATTATTTATAGTCATCTTTAACGTTGGTTTTTATGTACTTCAACCCCTTTTTTAACAAACATTTCACACCTAAAACAAGATTAGTCAAATATTTCTGGTGCTGACCAGCGATGGTAAAAGCATGCAGTTGACAGCTGGACTCATTGCACACAGCTTTACTGTTTCCATTGGCAGTGGTTAACAATGCCTCTCTGCACTGTGTGAAAGTTTTGCACATTGAATTGAGTAGAAAAATCAATTTCATTACAGGGGTTTGCAAGCTTGGCCAATGAAGTTGATTCTGATTTCATCGCAATGGTAACTGAGCGTGAAGCATTATCTGATGTTGCAAAGGAAACAAATGCGACTGTTTTGCAGTTACAATTGTAGGCTGGCTCAGTTGACAAACCTTAAATATTGTTACCCCTACCCCTATAGGGACATTGAAGTACAGAGATTTCTGTCTTCGTGGATATTTGGTGAATCTGTGTTACTTGAATTATTTTGTTGCTCATACCTTCTCAGTGTGACCAAGTTCCTCCAACAAAGAAATGCTGCAGTACTTTCATTGACCGCTCTTTTTTTGCTCCCAGCTCCTTTGGGCTCTCCTGAATGTCTTTTATACAGTAGGCATTAACTGGTCTCTATAATTAATGAGGGTAGCTAACTGAAGAATGGAAGCAGTGCTTTATGGAAATCCCCAGGAGTGTCCTTCAGGACATCCCATTACCCTTCTCTGTTGGGATCAGACTCATGTTGCTGGCTTGGTAATGATACTCTCTAGTGGCAGTCAGCACTGAGGCCTGTTGTAATCTGGAGATATAGCTGTGCATACAGATTATTCTTCTTTATAGCTACAAATATACCATAACTATTGTCAGTACATTTAGTTTTGTTTAATAGTCTTTTGTTCATTTCATCGAACACTCTCTGAACTAGTCAAAACATTTTTGACGATGTGTTACAACCTCATTTTGCATTAGTACATTCATCAGTTCCCTGACCAGACTGTATCTTAAAGGCACTAGAGGCTGAACGGCAGTTGAATGCATCTGAGTTATGGTTTTCCAGAATATTAGGACAATTCAATGCCAGGAAACTGATACAGCATTCTCACTTATTTTAATGAATCCAACCACGGTTACTATGTTCACCAGGTTTCTACCTGTTTTGGTTGTTAGCTTGTTGGCAGGATTATGTAAAATTTCAGATTAGAATTCTATTAAAATCTGTGGTAAGATGTATCTTTGGTAAAGAAAGACCCATTAAAGCAAATTAAGTAAAATAAAACTAATTTTTTCTATTATTTCTCTGGGATAATTCATTGTAAGGATTTTAATGAAATTTTTTTTGTTTAATCCACAAGATGAAACGACATTTCCTAAAGATGTTCATCAAGATTCTACAAATACTTGAAGCAGAGGGTGGGACGCAATCGAACCCACAGTTGCACCATTTGAACTGTGATGCGATCAGATAAAATTGTTTTGGTGTTTAGACTGTGGAGTAATTCCCATCTCCTTGTCAGGTCGTTTTCTCTGTGACAGTTGACCAGACTTTGCAGTCAATACTTTGCTGCCCTTGTTATTCACTGCAGACATCACCTTGATTTGATTTAACACCATGACTCCTGTCTCTGACACGGACCATAGAGGATTTGCAAATAGGTGTGCAATGTTTAACCTTCCACACAGTCTTTTCTTAAGACCGACATTTTGAGTTTTAAACCACAGATGTTAATAAAATAATTACTGCTGCAAGCCATGTGCCAGCGCTGCCTAGCTTGTGTGACTTTCTGTGACATTGACATACAGCAATATCATAATTAATGATAAAATAAGATGAGTTGGAAGAGCTATTATAAGTACAGAGAGTAATAGCCCCTTATTGTCGGTCTTTTTCACAAACATTTTAAAGTGACTCACAGAAGCTCTTCTACAACTTGGATCAGCATTTAATGCTCCTGGTTGAATCAAGACTAACTAATCATAATAATAATATACATTTAAAGACATTAAAATATCTGTCACAAGCCTGAACATATTAAAATCCCAAGTTGTTGTTCTGCCAGTTAAAAGGCTTCAAACTGTGCTGTCATTCAGTTTATTTTCAATAAGTGGGTAACTTGTGCAGGAATTCCACACTCGAAAAACAAACATATATTCAACTGCATCATTCAGAAGTTTCTTCACCCAATTTGTAAGTGTGATTACGAAAGTGTCTTTCAAACAGACATTGCAAAATAGACCCCCCCTCCCCCAAAAGACTCATTTTCTGAGACTTCATTGGTTTGTTCACACCGAATAACCTAAGGTACGCCAACACCGCTGCAGTACGGGCATTCAAAATACATAACACACTGTTTCTGTGCTGTTTCTTCTTCTATTGGCATAGCACAGTTGGAACACACTGACACACCATGACACCTTTTTTGCATTCAGACAGAACATTCAAAAGAATAAATGTGTACCAGTTATGCAGTGAAAACACTCTTTGAATGTGGCTTCAGACCGACAGGCTAATTACAACCTCTTTTGTGTTTATGACAAGTAACATCAACGACATTGGTGAAGAAAAATGTTAAATGGAATTATGGAAGGGGTAGACACCAGCTGCCCAAAAGATCTATTACGATCTCTTTTGAGTGGAATTGATTTAGTGAAACAGCATGGACATTTTTTTATCTGTCATCAGGGAGCAATCCATACCTTGGGTTCTGCTCTACAAAGTCTTTCTGATGTGGGTCATTTTAATGTCATGTTAAAGAATTAAACGAAAGATGGAAAATGTAAGCCGAACCATTCCTTCCAGTTTAAGCTGCTTAGCCAGCGCAGAGCCTCACAGAAAATTTATCTTAGGCTTATTACCGTATTGGCCTGAATATAAGACGACCCTGATTATAAGATGACCCCCTCTTTTTCAAGACACAAGTTTGAAAAAAGACTTTTGAACACCAAATTAACCAGGCCGATCTTCGACCCGCTTTTCTCCAGATTGTCCCTACGTTTCTCCAATTTCTGTTATCTCTTCTCTTATTTTCTTCTCTTTTCTTCCTTACAATTTTTACTTTTCTTCTTCGTGCTACTGCTATTTTTATTTTTCTTCTAGGGTTCGCTTTGGCCTGGGGAATTAAGTTCAGCATTCGCTTTAAATACATCTGGCGCCATCTAGCGTTGTGAATGGGTATAATGTCTAGACCCCGGATGTAAGACGACCCCCACTTTTTCAGTCTTATTTTAATGCAAAAAACACCATCTTATATACGGGCCAATTACGGTACTTGTGTGTCTATGACGTCTGTGCATGATATTTCTATGAGCATCCTTGAAAGAGCTCTTCACACCCCCAAAATGGTTATTTATTCTCAAAATAGTAGAGTGGCCTCAAAATAGAGATGTTCCTCTCAGATGACTTGAGATGTTTGAGAAAAGAATGTTTCTTTGCTCAGTTGAAACAGGTACATACATTTATGAATTTAATACATGTTGATCATTGTATGTATCCCTCAGAATAATATTTTGCATCATGCGCTGCTCCATTTTTCCTTCGTATGTCCACTAGAACACAACACAGCAATGTTGTCGGTATTTGTTTTTCACATTAATGCAAAATATAAAGAAACAAAATATCACAGCCCTCAGCTACCTGAAACCAGAGTACACAAAGTACACACGGCTGTCAGCAGGACTCCACAGAAGTGTTAGCAAGCTGTGTTTAATATGAATTTGCATCCAATACTTGTTTAAATGGTTCACCTACCCACAAGTTTGATTTAATTCCCTATTGGCTGTTAGAATGTGAATCATAAGTATAGAAATGTTTTACGACCCATGTAGCTATGAAGGCTAAAGTGCCCTCAGTCTTGTCAGTGCCGTAATGCTGAATGTGGGTGTTGAAGGTCATTTGTCAAGGTTATTGACTGATGAGTCACTGTAGGGAGGTAGAGATAGAAAGGGGCCCCAAACTCTGATAAAAGCAATACAATATCATTTAAGAGCTTTCAAAAATTCTTCAGTGTGTCAACTATGCAGATAGAAAAACGGGACATTCCATGGGTCCATGTCAAAGCAGCAAACAGTATATATGGATTACAAAGGGAATTAGAATTAGAAAGCTTGTTCACATAAAGCTATGTCCTTTTATTCACTGTCCCTGGAAGTAGAAGGCAAGTTTTTATCTGATCAAAATCTGTAATCTTGAAGTGCATATAATTAGATGTGGTCAGTCGCAGCTAAGTAGATATAATCCAGATTTTCTTGTAGGTCTGTGTGTCCATAGCTGTTTCCCTCTAGACGCATTATGGTTAAATCTCAGCCCTCTCTGCAGGTTCATTTGTCCATGACCTTGATCTGATATCCAGTAGTGGATTATTTTTTCTCAATCAAGATGTTTCATGTAATGACTAGCCCGAGAGAATTATAGAAAATATTCCTCTTTTAGAATGTAGTCTGATGCGTTGTGAGAATGTGGGCCTACATTTTGTCATAGTATGTGAACATGAATTCTTCTGCTATGAACTGTGCATAGTTTAACGTTTCAGAGGCATGACCGGGCATGTACTTGGAACACTGCTAAATATTTAAACCGACACCAGATGTAAATGATGCTTACCTTGAGTTCTGGACCAAAGTGCCTTTAAATTGGGAAACGCTGTCATTGTATGTGGTTTAATATAATTGTTGTTTTTCTGAGTGCACCTATTCCTTGAGGAAACTATATTTGCTAATGCACGCTCTTGCTCACCTCATGTGATGCTTACTGTTACAAAATGTTTTTGGTTTGAAGGATCACCCATGTCTTGTTTTTACATATCATCATCAAATCTGTGCGTTATCAACGTAATGGAAGTTGGGAACCAGACTGTTTATACCAGAGATTTTCTTTTGTCTAGCTAAAAAAGCAGTCTTTCATGGCTATATTAACAAAATCAGTGTTCAATATAAACTGGAAAACAACAGTGAGTGAGGTCACGTCATAGTAAACATATCCACTTCTTCGGGTACTGTAATCAGTGCCTGAAGGGCACAGCATAAGCATATTCTGCTAATCCAGCACCAATGCTCCAGTGGGCTCAGAGCTAGATGAGTGGGACCGAATCCCAGTGGAGCAGATGGATGATATGATCTGCGTGAGGTTTTCCCACATCGTATAAATGGGTGATTACATGGTAGTAATGGGATAGTATTTGGGGCTCTTGGCTGGTGGTTTTCTTGTCTTCTACAGTAGAATCCTTTTGTCCTAAAGTTATTTTAACACAAACTTCACTCAAGGTTGTCGTCGTATTGGGAAGAATTTGTAAATATCCCCAGTGTGTTATGACATTGCTTTAATAACCAAGATCATTAGACAAAATCCCTGCTGTCTATGAATAAATTTACCGCTCTTTAGATAATCTGTGAATGACAAAAAAGTTTTGGTCAAACCAACTCAAATTTTTCCCGCTTAGAGCAACACCTTTGGGATCAGTGTCCCGCTCAAGGAAATTATGGCAAGTACAAGTACATCAACGTTTGGAGGTTATCCAGATTTAGTAGATCACTCTCTGTGATATTATTGACAAAACTGTATTACTCTAAAACCAAGGTTTTGAACAATAATTTTTTGCCAATCAGTTCGTTCCGAACAGAAACGGAATTATAACGTTTCCGGTTTTGCGTTCCACCCATAAACTGACGTTCCTGAACCGGTTAGAACAAAAAAATAAAGTTCCTGAACTGGTTAATAACGTACCTTGTAAATATAAATATGTAGGTGCCCTATTTTGCGCGCCATTACACGCGCTTAAAAGCCTTAAAATTTCTCAAAAATCAATACTGCGCCATTTAACATTAATGTACACTGAGTTCCAAAATCTGTAAAAAAAATTATGTGTGATTTTAGTCAGCGATCCACCAGATCGGCCATTTTACGTCACTACGTACGCCGGCAGCGATAAACCAATTACAGAACTTGACGCGAGGCTACTTCCGGCACACCTCCGCTATGTACCGGTATGTACCGGTGTACAGTATATGCCGGTACTGTACCGCAGGCATGCTGCATAACCACATTTGTTTGGCTAAAGACCCCCGACAATGGCGTCAGTGAAGAGACACGCTTACGATGCAACATGTAAACTCCAGGCTATCAGTCCCGGTTGTTCTGATACACGTAAAGAGACCTGGTGGCTTTTTTCACGCTTCGCCATCTCTCTTGATCTGTGAGTCAATGCACGCCCATACCACTATAAAAAACCATGTCAACCGGCTGAATTCGGAGCTTTCCATCATCCTGGGAGGATTAACGGAAGAACTCCAACCGCTGTACATTGGTGTTAGCAACCTTTAAAGTTAAGCTGCATGCGTCGTGGGAGTGATGGATGACAGACAGTGAACACACGTTTACCAGGACTGGGGGGCAGTGCTGAGCAAGTTACACTGCGAGTTACACCCCCACAATAGGTGCGTGGCTTCTGGATGCCTGGACTAACGTACGATGTTTCGCAAAAGCCGGCATCATTACTTTAGAGCCACCTGGAAACAAGACGGTCAGCGATAGTGAAATTACCATCCATCCATCCATCTTCTTCCGCTTATCTGGGGTCGGGTCGCGGGTGAGACACAAAAGTGCTTTAATCAGTCGATTAGAGTGTGGGTAAAGGTAACAAAAACAGAAGGTGGTTTAGTATCAGTATAGTGAGGGACATAAACATGTAAATTACCGTAAATAATAAGATAAAAAGTCTGTTGCTTTATTGTGGAATTCGTTACTCGCTTGTAGTTCTTGGAACGTATTAACCGCGAGTAACGAGGATGCACTGTATTATTATCAGTCGCTTTAGGTAACGACAGTTAGTTGTACAATATCCGAAATACCTCTTTAGCCCATTCTAATTCATCTCTGATGCTGGACCAGAGTCCATCACAGATGGATAACTCCTGTACCTGTGTGTGTTGAATGTTTCATGCAAGTCTGAGTTTCCTGAGCAGCCAGCCATTCACTGATTTCCCACTGAACCATTGCTTTGTGTATGGACCACATCCTTCTGATCTTTTCTGACTACTCTTTGACTCCTGAACCTTCACATGAGGATGGGCACATAGATAAAAGCTAAATTAATTTGATAAAAATATACGGATTTTGGATACATTCTTATTTATTCCAGAAAAGGGGTTATAATTTGATGACCAATTATGCTGTTTTCTGGAATGGAAACAAGGCTCTTTTAGAGCAGGAAATAGAACCCTTTATTCCTCCCTATGAAATATAGTAACTCCTGTTTTGAACTTGTCTGACAACAACCTTTGAATTTAATTGCAATCTGAGTTGGGTGAAGAGCAAATGAAAGTGTGACATTCCATCTGTTAGACTTTTCTTTGAGGTTTTAGTTATTTCTTCACAGAGTTTTATTTCCTTAAACTTCACTCTAGCATGAGAGGAGTGTATCCAGACTTCTTTTCCATGAATCTTTCATTCACCACCTGGAATCCCTGTTTCCTGTCATTCTTCTTGTTATTTGGGTGAAGGACAATCTGGATTACGAAGGCGACACGGTGGTGCAGTGGTTAGCGCTGCCGACTCACAACATGGCAGACCCGGGTTCGAGTCCCGCTCTGTGCGCTCTTTGCTCTCCCCGTGTCTGCGTGGGTTCTCTCCGGGTTCTCCGGCTTCCTCCCACCTCCAAAAGCTTGATTGGTTGATTGGCCGTTCCAAATTGTCCGTAGGAATTTGCGTGCGTGTGCATGGTTGTATGTGTTTGTGTGGCTCTGCGGTGCACTGGCGTCGTGCCCGGAGTGTCCCCTGCCTCACGCCCTATGCTGCCGAGATAGATCCCCATGACCTGCTGCAGCGGATATAGCGGTGGTAATCTGAAGATGACTGACAATCTGGATTACCCTAGAGCCACAACTTCAGGTATTCTGACAAAGCCATCAGCATTTGTCAACGCTGCACTTTTCCTTTGCTAAATGTGAAGGTTCTTATCTTTGGGGCTGTGAGATTTTCTCTTTACAGCAGTTCATCCATCTGGACTGCAGCAGCAACAGCAGCAGTACAGTGGGCAGCAAAGGTAATGATATTGTTAAGACACAACTTTTGCTTCTGGGACCACTGCAGTCTATTGTGCACTTTATTAAAGGTGATGGATTCTTCCTTCCAAACCACCACTGTGAACATCAGATTCAGTCCAGTGCTCTCTACTGTTGTGGGATATAGAAAGTTAACAATTAAGAATCAGAGGAGATTTATGCAAAGCAATTTTGTGTACAGAGAGAATAATTAGCTGCCTCAGTTCACATTGCAATTGTCTGTTGATGGCCATCTTTAATTGGTTTTCTGAACATCTTCCACTGAGGTTTGAGGGAAATGTTTATCTGTGTGTGTACACCGCAGATGCAGGACAAGTATGGTGAGGCAAATAGTTTTCATTTAACCATGGGAAGCATTTCATACATAGAATACATTAGATAAACACATGTGTAGTGGAGGCTTTAAATAAATGTTAGAAATAAACATGTTATTTGAGCAAAACTAACCAGGGAAGCTACCCATTGCCAGCGGGGCTGGATGACATCATTTCTCCCCAAGCTGCATGACTGACTAGAGGCTGGAAAGACATTGGGAAAGAGCCTGCGGGAAAACGTGCAGCCTCCCACTCCATCCCAATCCCAGTTACACCAGGCCACATGCCACCCTGTGCAACCCAGCCATGCCATTCTAGCTCCCCCCTGGGCAAACAAAGACCCCTTTCAGGCTAGGCCTACTGTGATCATGCAGCGCAGAAGCAATCTGTTCCTCTTGACTGCTCGCTGTGAAGTAATCCAGCCTTTTTCTTTGCTTTACTGGTTTGTGCAATACTGAACCAGCTGGGCTTAGCCTGCTTTTGGTTTTCTACTTGGTCCTGTTCATCTTTAAAAGGTCAAGGACTTGAACCAATAGAGCTTGTCTTTAAATGTGCGTCTGCATGGCGCCGTCTTCTCAGAGCGAGTATCCAATCACAGGACACCTACATGTCAGGTGAACGCGAAGCCAGCTAGAAGGCCTTAGTGTCGCCAACTCGTGATGTGATTGGCTATTGAATCTGTCTATTAACTATACTGTATGTTCCTGTTCACTCACATTGCAGGGAGTCCTGCAAGCTAGATTCATAAGGTCCTGGGCAAATTTCATTCAACCTGGCAACACAAGCTAGCTGAATTCTGATTGACTCAGTGTTGGCTTATGTCATATTATATCCAAATGTATAATTATATATTTGTACATATATTTGAATATATTTATTTAAGGAACATGCATTAAAATACAATTTACTTTTATCATAAGTATTATTATGATTTCTGGTAATGTTAGACTAACAGAGAAGGTCTTGCTAGCCCTGACCGCCCACCACTGACTAAATGTAATGTAACTAACTGTGTCTACTCCTAATGTTAAATAACTCTGAATTTATTACATATTCAAGTTACAAAAATTACAAATATGTTTCCTTGTTGCTCTGTTATAACATAAATCCTTTTAATTTGTCAGGTTATGAAACCCACACAACTCCATCAATCAAAGATCAAACTATCCAAGTCAATGAAGAATAATAACATCAAACAAATGTTAGGACATTTACTTTGTTCAAAATGTTTTTGTTAATGTGGGTTTAATTACTGCATTGTTCGAAATGTAGTTTTATTTTTTTTTGTCAAAGCGCCGTTTTGATCTATTTATTTTTAAACGCTCTGACCTGTTACGCTCTTCCGGCCCACATAAAATGATGTGGCGGGTCACATTTGGCCCTCGGGCCTTGAGTTTGACATGTTCTGTAGACAAATCAAAGGAAGTGATAAATACAATTTTTAGGTGATCATTTAGATTGATCTGTGTATCTATGTTACTGTGGTGTTTAATGCAAACTGAAAGATGGAAGCTAGACTGTTTCATTGCTGCAAAGAAGAGTGACACGGACAATGTGTGCCTGAATAACTATACTATCTTTTTTTTCCGATAACCACTGTAATTTGCATGACAAAGATGGTGACAGCTGTGCTTTAAAACACCAAACTGTTAAGAAGAAACAATGTTACAGCATCTTTAGTGTTTTTTGACTAAACCTCCAATACAGTGAATGACTAAATAACTAAAATTAAAATCAAATTGTGATTTAAATCATTCTACATTAGCCAAATGACTACAATTACATTAAAAACAGGCTTAAAACTTGTCAAACCATTTTTAGTTGAAAAATGGAACTTTATTTTTTACAGAATTGCAATGGAATATTTAATTAGCCACCAAATTTATCACCTATTCTGCTAGAATGATTGTCCAACAGCATCTTAAGGTATTTTGCTTATTTGTGTGAGTTTCTGGACGTCACCTGTCTTCTGATCTAGATACATGGCTCCAGGACCAGAATGCCATTTGTTTGACTGCAGAGGTCCGGACAGAGTAGTCTGGACCAGCACGCACCAGTTCTACCATCAGCCCTCTGGGCTGATGTCACATCTCTGCTTCTTCGGTCAATAGGATTCCATTTCTTTTTACCTGCAACGTCAATCCACTGGCCTCATTCAGTCACTGTCTGTACTAGTCAAGGTGTTCAAAAAGCCTTGGACTCTGAAGCAAAAAGCCTTTGAACCCTCAAGTCTTTTCTGAAGTTATAGAATCCTTTACTTGCTGTAGCATGAAGAAAATGGAAGCACAATCATAGGAGTAATGGTTTTTATGTAATGCCTGATTGGGAACAGTTAAGAGCCATATTGTAACGGCAAACTGTTCAGCTGTTTCTCATTGACAGGTTTGTTTAAACTGTCACACACTCTGTCATTAGAAAATGTATTGTTCATCTCTTGTGGGAAACAATCAATCTCTGAGTGGGCTGTATTTGTCGGTGTATTGATTTGTTGGTTTTCATCACACTTTTCTGTTTCACTCTTCATCAACACAGCTTACAGACATTATCTCTGATTTATGTAAGACAGTTCTTATTTTGATTTGTATTCCTCTCAGCATTGATACCTCCAGCACAGCAGTCTATACGCTACCAGAAATCTTGATGCATCAGTACAATACTGATGAATTTGCAGGCATTGTGTTTGATTAATTTTTACTGGCAGTCTTAATTCTTCTTGTAGAGATTGATTTGGGAACTTTGTCTTGAACGTCTTTCTGTGGTTGTTGTATTGATGTGTATGTGGTCAATGACTGAAAACATAACATAGCTGTGTATTTAAGAATTTAATCTGCCTATGTTGGTCACCCTGACAGTTCACTTTTCCTAATGTTATTTTATAGCGCAATTGGCAACAATGCACGTTTACCCAGTGAAGATAAGGCTCTTACATAGTGTGAATATATACACTGTACTGTGTCCTCTTTATATGCAATATTCTCTGAAGGATGATGAGGTGAAGTGTGCGGTCTGACTAATGGTTGTGTCACACTCGGCTCTCTTCAATTTCCATTGATTCACTTCCTCCACATTTAATGGACAGTTAATTCATACTATTTTTTAGCTAATTTTATCTTTTATCCAAATGTTTTTAAGAGAAATTCAGCAGGTTTTATAATAGAACAGTTGCTGTTTTTGGGCCTTTTTTAAACTCTATTGTGTGTTACAGTAAGCCTGAAAAATGAAGAAAAAAATTGTGTGGAGATGAGTTTGCTGCTGTGTCGTTTTGATTCCTTCTCTGAGCTCCAATCACTTTGCTGCAATTTTTACATTGGACTGAAATCAACAGTTTTGAGTTCAACAGTTCTTCTTTGACAAGGTTGAAATATTTAATTTGCCAGGTTTACAGTTCACTTGTTTCTCCATTTGAAGTCTGGCACACTCACATCAATACCTTATATAAGCTGTGTGGGAGAAAGCTGAAGATGAATTTGAGACTCTGCTACTTATAAGGACTGAGTGCTATCTTTACATTGAGTATGCGCTGCGGAAAGTAACATTCATTCAAAGGGCGAATGTTGTAGTGTAAGGTTTGGATTTAGAGAAGCTTGTAAGGAGTGCTGTTCATGGATAAGACTGTTGCTATGAGACCGTAAAAAGGTGTCTGAAGAACGGCACTGTTCTGACAAAGTTACAATATTTTTAACACCTAATGCTTAAGCCAGCATGCACCAAAATTATGCTAAGCTCTCAGCAATAGTACTGCCTGTGAAAGCAGTGAGAATAAAAAGATGGTGTGGAAAAATTGCTTTGTATGTCGTCAGTTTTCTACTCTTCTCATTTCCTGTCTCTTTCCTGCTGTCTCATCAGGTTATGACACTATTTTAACACAGCACAGAGAAATGGACCATATTATAGAGAGATTGCCAGTTTGGAAATGGAACAATGTTTTAACACCTGTGCTTCAAAAATGTGTGAGTTTTTTTATCTTCCCATCACCTCCTCAGCAATTTTTTGTTTTCTGCTGGAGTGTTCAGAGATGTTCAATCTCGGCTTTGTCTTTGCCATATTATTGCATGCAAGGTCTTTAACCCTCAGATACTTTGGGACCATAATACAATCAGCACCATATCTCCCTTGAGGAGAACAAGCTAAGCTGCTTAGTAGTGAAACTCAATGCTGTTTCAAAGGGTTCTCACAGTTTCCTGTGAAAGTTATATTTTTTGCACCATTTCTGGAGAGTCATCCTAAGAGGCTTAATTTATATTAACTCTACAATCTGATTGCTCTCAAAACTCCAGCTTGAATTAAACGTACGAACGATTTAAGTTACGCTTTTATCGGTTTAACCTGTCGTTAAACTCAGAGAAAGTTAGCTGCAAAGGTGTCCATTGTAACAGGGCGCAGATTCATAATCCTAATTTAAAGTGGATATTCTGGCATTATGGCAAATTATTAATAAAGTCCATACAAGGAATTTATGCATAGCAATTAATGACATACATTATAGAAAATGTTGCTATGTGTACTCAGTGCATAGTATGAAGATGTTTTTCCTATCATTATGTAAAGTATTTACTTTGATATCAAACTGGTTTTTATAAAGAATTTAAAAAAAAACTGTTGCTGCACTTACTTTATTTTTAACAACAGGTGCAGTACATGAGGTCAAATTAATTTACATGTATATGGCTAGGTCTTTTGAGGGAATGATTGCTTTCCTTGCCATGAGATTCATTTAATTCTCAGGGCATGACCACTTTGTTTACTTTCGTTCTCATTAAAACTTTGATGAGAGTAAAATAATTCCACTGGGTCCAATTGAGCAGCACTGTCAAGAATTAAGAATGTGGCCTCCGAAGCGACATCGCAGTGAATCTCTTAGGTAAGCTGTCACTCCAAATCCCCAGGAAACAACTCAGCTGCACTTTTTAACTTTCTTCCTCACTGTTTGGTTGTCAAGTGCAGCACAGACAGCAACCACCCTCACCTCCATCACTAAACTTGTCACTGTCACACTAAATAACGAATGAACTCTGTGCAGAGTAGAAAGAAGTTATTATGTGAACAATTGTAATTAGATTGTGGTGACAATTCTAGTGCTGCCCTGCCAATAGTCTGACTAGTCCAACAGCCTCCTTGGGAATGTAAAGGTACTGTCTCTTGTTGTAGAAGAATCCAAATAGTCACACATTTTTGACATGACTGTCTAAAGTAATAACACACTTGCTCTTGTCATGATAAAATATCTTTATATATATAAAGATATATCATTGCTGTTTGTACAAGTACAAACAGCAAAAATACAAACTTAATCCCCACTGGTTTACTTTCAAAACACGTTTTACTTTCATCATATTGTACTTGCTTGTAAGAACAAGGGAGATGTGCAGAGTTGTGGCAACTACAGAGGAATAAAGCTGAGCCATACAATGAAGTTATGGGAGAGAGTAGTGGAAGCTAGACTAAGGGCAGAAGTGAACATTTGTGAGCAGCAGTATGGTTTCATGCCAAAAAAGAGTACTACAGATGCAGTATTTGCTTTGAGGATGTTGAAAGAGACGTACAGAGAAGGCCAGAGGGAGCTGCATTGTGTTTTTGTAGGCTGGCAGACTAGGTTAGACAGGGATGTCTATGGACTATGGTGTTTGCAGATGACATTGTGATCTGTAATGAGAGCAGAGAATAGGTGGAGGAGAAGCTAGAGAGGTGGAGTACTTAGGGTCAACAGTCCAGAGCAATAGAGAGTCTGGAAAAGAGGTGAAGAAGCGTGTACAGGCAGGATGGAACAGGTGGAGAAAAGTGTCAGGTGTGATGTGTGATAGAAGAGTTTCAGCTAAAATGAAAGGAAAGGTGTACAAAACTGTGGTGAGACCAGCGATGTTGTTTGGTCTAGAGACAGTGTCACTGAGGAAAAGACAGGAGACAGAGCTGGAGGTAGCAGAGATGAAGATGCTGAGGTTCTCCTTGGGAGTGACCAGGAAGGATAGGATCAGGAATGAGTACATCAGAGGGACAGCACATGTTAGAAGTTTTGGAGATAAAGTCAGAGAGGCCAGACTGAGATGGTTTGGACATGTCCAGAGGAGAGATAGTGAATATATTGGTAGAAGGATGCTGAGCTTTGAACTGCCAGGCAGGAGGCCTAGAGGAAGACCAAAGAGGAGGTTTATGGATGTAGTGAAAGAGGACATGAAGGTAGTTGGTGTGAGAGAAGAGGATGCAGAAGACAGGGTTGGATGGAGGCAACTGATTCGCTGTGGAGACCCCTGAAGGGAAAAGCTGAAAGGAGAGGAAGAAGAAGATATTGTACTTGCTTACTTTTTGTGGAGGACAACTTCTTCAAGTGGTACTTGCTATGATAGTATTAGAGTCATTATTTGGATGAAGTATGGGTACACAAGGCCAGTATCAGACCCAGTACTGAATAGTGTGGTTATCAGTGTATCACCTTAGAGTTGCTGCAGTGTCCTATTGTACTTCTCAAGGATAGCTCACTTTAATAGGACGAACTCAGTGGTATTGAAATTACTCTTTTCCCAGTAGATCATACGTTTGCGTGTGACCAATGAGATCAGTTCATAATTTTGTCCCGTTACAGTGGAGCCTGACATTGACTTTTCAAGGTTATTTCACCTCAGTGCTGCCCAGTAGTACAATACTTCAGGGCTTTCATGTCTACACCCATGTTATGATCCTTCATGCACACTTTATATAACTACTGATAATTAAAGCATGTGGTAGTATTTGATCTCCCTCCATAGTTTGATAAAGTGTTTAAAAATCCCTTTGAAGATTTGAATCATGCTTCCATACATTCTACATCTATCATGAAGTATTATAAATGTCTTAAATGCTTTCAGAACACCAAAGACAACACAATGAAATCACGTGTTGCCTCTCTGCCTATTAGTCCAAAACCCAAATTATATTTTAGTACCAAAAGAGAAAACCACTACATATTTCCATTCTATAGTCAGAATCAGTTATTTATTAAACAGTGTTTCCTACAACATGTGAACCTGGTGTGACAGCAAGATGCAATCATAAAAGTGTATATCACACAATAGAACCATAAAAAGTAATAGCAATAATTATTAAAATGTACAGCCTTAACTTTTCCTCTGGATCATAAAATAACTTTCTCGACATGTTATCACCCTGTGCTGAAATGTGCCTCCTCACTATATTTAACCAGTCTTCACTCCAAACACTCAGGACATCACTCATGGGCAGGAGCAGGAAGTTGGCCCACCTTATAAACCATGTGGATCTGCCATTGCTTCTCTGAATCATTTATTAAGAAGTTTGCATCTCCCCTGGGCCTCCATTAGAGCGCTGACACACACAGGCAGTAGTGGGCCTTTCACGCCTGTGTGCACAGGCAGCTTGTCCCTGTGGCCAAACAGCTTTCTGCATTTTTATGGCTGGATTCACCACCAGAAAGTGATCTTCCTCTGGAAAGGAAAGGGTAAAATGGCACTAGGGAGGGCCCCTCTGCTTAGTGTGAGATATTTAAAACGACCGAAGGGTGCCAACTCAGTGTCTTTCCTCCAGACAATCAGCCAGCTTGTGTGCCAATCACAGAAGAAATGCTTCCACACTGTAGACAGATACTCAGATCCAATCACGTTATAGTAAATCTACCAAGTAAAAATGCTTTGATGGCTGTTACATCTTTTATTAGCAGTGATTTACTTAAGATGGCTAAAGAGAGTATTTTACAGTACACTGAGTGCCTCTGGCATACTGGAGTAAGATACAACTGTAAAACATGTGACAAGTGATCGTATTGTATTACTACACTGAAAGAGAAACTGCATGCAGTTTAGAATGAAACAGGTTCATAAGGGTGTTGTGTGTTAAAAAAACAAACAAACCTTGGAACCTTGACCCCTCCACATTAACAAATACATCTGGCACAATTATCTCTCTGCTCACACTGAATGTGTCCACAGTCAAATGTATTCACATGCATTTGTCCAGACAGACAACAGTGCCACTGGCCAATAACAACAATTATATTTGTATATTGGTGTATTTGTTATACTGCTTTCTGTATAGCTCGGGGATACACCGTCTTCAGATGGAAATTTGATACAACACTGATATAAAAAATGACACCCTCTCCTGTATATGGTACCATGGCAAAAAAAAAGATGCACAAAATAGTTAACAAAACTATATTTATTTCAACTCAATGAATTTATGTCCAATTAGCCTGGCTGAATAAAAAGATTGGTAATATTTGACCAGCAACAATAACTTATTTTTATTTTGTCTCCAAAATAGAACTAATTCCATCAACATTATTTTTTTAACGACTCTTAATGGGCTTTTAAATCTCTGTAGAAGTTTTTTTTTTTACACTTACTTATGTTTGGTTACAGTACCAATCAGGGAATGACTTTACCAGCAGAGTCAGAAACATCTATCCTCCCCCCAACTCACCACTGAAAAGGCTGAATTCTGTTGCCTTTGCCACTTTTGACTCAATTTGATGTGTTGCCTTTATCACTTATCGCAAATGAATGACCATTTTTCTTAAAAATGACAAAATAGAAATGTAACACATTGCTAAGGTATAACACTGATTCAACACACATAAAATTTTAATTAATTTATTTTCAATCTTTATTGGGACTTCTCCTTTGCCAACCATCTTACAGCTGTGGCACAAGAAGATACTGGTGAAATGAGATGATTTACACATATTTGTGCCTGGGGATTTTCATAATAAAATACACATCCATCATAGAATCACTTTAGACTTCTAAAGCCATATGTATATTTATGGCACAGTCTTTTCAATATGCTGCTTCTTGTTACTGGAAAGTTGGGCAACTTGTCTGCAGAATATCTTACTTAACAGACTTGTATATTTTTCAGATACAGATTTTTAAAAATCCTCCCCACAAGCAAGTTTGTAATTAATATTTCAGTTAGTTCTCAGCTGAGAAAATAAAATACAAACAATGTCACTTTGGTTCATTCACACAAGAAGAGGCCCCTCTACAAAAGATATATCACATTTTTTTTATGTCCTCATAAAACAAGACAAACAGGTCCTATTTCAGCTCCATTGCTCTTCTCAAATGTTTATTACACTCCCAAACTAGGTCATGTGCCTGTCACCACCTTTTTGGTCAACCTCGGTTCTGGGCTCTCAAAGAAGGTTTACTGTTTTAAACATTGTAGCCTCATATTTATTGTAACTTCATGTGACAAAGGAGAAGTGAATCTCAGGAACAAACATCACAGATTGCCCTGGAACTTCTTCCTCAGTGATACAGAAGTGCAAAACTATTCTGTACATGAGGCCAAACAGTAAATTTTGACATAAATATGTTTTCAGGTACATTTTAAAACATTTTAAAGTACTCTTGCTTTTTTTTCTTCTGTGACCTCATATTCAGTCAGCTTGCTTCACGAATATTGGGGGGGGGCGCAACTGGAAAACATCCTTGTCCACTAATCACACAAAAATAGCAAGGAATCTGATTCTTTTGTAGCTTTATGTAGCATCAAACAATATTTTTTTTGCATACAAGGCTTTGAGTAGAATAAATAGGAGGCTGTAGATGAGTCACTGCCCAGCGACACAATCAGAGTTCATCAGTGTGTAGTCAGTAGGGGATGGTGAAATGAAACCAGAGTGTGTGTCCTTATATACAAAGGTCTCACATGCTTAGCATAGTATCACTAATGATGATGCCAAGCAGACAGTTTTGTGGCATCGTAGAACAATTAAGCTCAGTGGGTGTTCACGCATAATTTAGTGATGTCAGACTGGCAAGCTCCAGCTGCCATAGCAGTTCAAAAACGACATGACTCACTGTTTTAAAAAAAATGCCTCTGGCAGAGATGGATGATGGAAGTTACAGCATGAGACCAAACAGTACAACCTTTAATTAATTAATTCATTCATTCATCGGGTTATCCATCTTGTGGATTATGTATTTCCTGGAGCCTCGTCTCAGCTGGATATGGGTGAGAGGTGGGGTACACCCAGGATGAGAGGCCAGCTCATTGCAAGGTCGAGTACAGCTTATAACAATGTAAAAAATGAAGAAAAAAACAACAACCAAAGACAAAAAAAAAACATAAGCACAACACACACACTTAAAACTCAGTCACATTAACAGCTGTCATTATCCAATAGTGCACTCCATATGACTGTTGATATGAATGCTTAAGATTGTACAGGTAGCAGTTCTTATATCATGGAGAAGTTAAAGAGTGTCAGAATAAATGTCAGGTCTGAGGGTCTGATAAACCTGCTGTAGAGGACTTGACTCATCTGTCACTACACGGGGTGGAATGAACCGGTACACAGAGCTATGCAGATGCCAAGAAATGAAGCATTGTTTGTATGCTAATCCTAAGCATTACACTGTACGCTCTCATTCTGTGTTGGAGGCATTTGTCACAGTTTTTAGCAAAGATAAAAGAGAGGAAACTCTCCGGGCTCAGTATATATACTGTATATAACAAACATGGCTGTTTGTGTGTCTGTGAGATGAGACCGAATCTATTAGAGTCAAGCAGGCAGTGAAATCTGTCACCGTAGGACCAATGACAGCAAAATTTTCATTGATAAATCTATTCTATTCTGTTATTTCACCAAGCCTTTAGGAAGATGCAGAATCATTAAGACTTGTGTCACAGATAACGTTCACATCTAAAGCTAGTTTTCACAGGTGTTGCTGGTACATCCCGTTTGCATCTTATTATTAACGTATTCACTGTTTTGTTTGGAAATGACAGTAAACTATTATGTATTCTATTTTTTTTTAGCAGCGATAACCCCATCTATGCATAGCTAATTGCAGTCCCATCAGCCTTCACTTTGTGCCACATGTAATCACCAAATATTTCAATGCAAACAAAAAGTGATGGTAAATCTATTAACTATTAAACCTGCTGAGCATCAGCATGGTAGGGGGGGGCAGTGGCTCAGTGGTAAAGCGGGCGGTAGAGCAGGTCGTCCTATGATTTGAGATCGGCGGTTCGATTCCCGCTCCCACCCCCCCAAAAATACCCGGAGGTGAGCTAACAGTGGGAGGTGTCAGCTCATCTCCGGAGCACTGCCGAGGCACCCTTGAGCAAGGTGCCGTCCCCTTTACAAATTGCTCATTTGAGGCGCACCAAGAAGGAGCTGCCTGCCACTCTACCTCCCCTGCATGCCTACAGGCCCCTTTGTGTGTGTGTGTGATACAGGGGCCTGTACTCACATATATGTATGCATGCGTTTGTAATCAGTAGCTAGAGTGTGCTCTCTTAATTTGCCTTCGGGGATCAAACCAGTATATAAAATAAAAATAAAAAAAAATGGTAGCGTTTTCTTAACATTAGGGCCACACACATCAAGAATGGCTGTAAAATTAGTTTTGTTTGGAAACGTGCTGTAATTCAAAGGGAAGTAGTGCAGATATGAGCTGTTCGGCTGTCAGCATAATAATGAAGGCATCTAAAAGACGTACTGCTGCTTTCTGTTTATCTTTACAATACATCATCACACCACTTTTAAATTGGAATACTTAATCTCCTTATTTCTTATCATGATATCAGTTTATGTGTTTGTGTAAAGATAAAATAATGTCATCCAAAAACATTGCCAAGGGAAACATAATTGCTGTCTGTATTGTATTCAGAGGCAGGGTGCATTTGACTGACTAAAAAGCTGCCTTGGAGTTGCAGGCAGGTGAGCTTAAAATGGTTTAAGTCCAGCCTGAAGTTTATGGTGTGGTCTAGGCAACAAAAAAAAACCCCACTTTGGCATTGCTTTTTGTTTATGTCCTCATCTTGATGATGGTGAAATGATTTCTTGACATTGCTTTTCCCATCTAAATTTGTGTGTATCTACAAATTTGTTGTATATAAACATTATTTCTCACAGAGAGGTCTGCAAACTGGGTTACAGCTAAACACATCAATTATGAATCATTGAGCGGTACTGAAGAGACAACACCGCATTTACCTGTTACTTTCTGTTGTTGAGAAGCTTGAAATGAACCAATTATGTACATCTCCTTCCACTTTCTTTGACACTACTTATTCTCTTCAATCCTCACGTTTCTAGGGCAAATCCTTGCACATTTCCATTATGTTTTGATGGCCTACTTTTTCCTGGTATCATTGTACTGCAAAATGATTCTTTATTTCACACCATCCTCTTCTGTAAACAAATGGGGGGGGGTGTAAACTGTATTTTGTTTGAGACTTTAGGATCAGTGCCTTTGCTCTTTTGCTGTATTGTTCCTTAGGGCATTTTGATGTCAATCTTGTCTCGCCCCTTTAGCTTCTGTATTACATGGCCAGAAATGGAACAGTGATGTCAGTATCTGTTACATTTTTTGTGTCTTTTTTGTGATTTTATTTAATAGTGCTTGACCTCACAGTTTCTGCAAGATTTATTATGGGTGGGCTGAATACTTTGCCATCACATCAAATTACAGCTGTACTTTCCATCACTCCTGCTGACCAGTGTATTCTTGTGAGATCGATGTTGATTAAATTATTTCCTCTCAGAAATTATCATCTGCTCCTGTCCTCCTCATCTAATGACTGCAATACGTGTGTGGCTGTGGCTCAGTGGCAGAGGACACGAGTAACACTTCAAGGTTTTCATACCAAAAGCTTTTTTTTGGTTTCCATCACTTAACAGGCTTTTTCTGGGCCTATGTATAAAACATGAATATTGTCAGTAAAAGAATTAATGCAGCTATTGTGGACGTCTGTCATGAGTGGCTCTAAGGTTTGCAGTAACATTTTAAAACACTGTACTGCTCTAAGTTTTATACTAGAGAAAAAAGGTCAGCCTTTGTGTGTATGTTCTTCTTTTGTTAGCCACAATGATAAATGCTGTGGATTTAATAAAACAGCTTTCCATGAATATAATTAACTCCCTTTATCTTGGACTAATGCTGCATTCATAATATACAAATCAGAAAAATGGAAGCAAAAGCTCATAATTATAAGACAAGACATTGTCAGGTTGTTTGCTCTGAAACGGAAATACACTTACTTGAATTACCCATGTTACCATGACTTCCTGAGACTCTAATACTTTATTAGCTTTTGAAAATCTGTTGTTTTATCATTATGGTAAATCGTTAATATTTACATTGTTCTGCTTGTTATTACTATTTCATTATTATTCATAATATGGTGTGTGCACGACTTGATTTACGACTATGAAGAGATCTTCACATTAACTCTTAGTGTTTGTTTCCCTCCAGTTACAGCTGAATTGGTAGGACGATGACGTGAACTCTGTGCTGCTCATCACTCTGAACTGCTCCAATACATTAACCAATGCAATCATTCAGTCTCCTGGGATTAAAGAAAGTAATTTTCTATTGAAAGCAAAGAAAGGCCCTTAGGGTTCTTGGCACCTCTACGCTGCTGCTCATTTACAGTCACGTCGCCGTCAATGACTTCATGTTCCCTCTCCACGATAAAGTGATAGGATCTTTTATTCATGGTCTGTGCTCCTGTGTTGACATGGAAACCCTTTTAATGATTAATCTGAAAGTGTCCATTTTACACTGACAGGGTAATCTTTAGGAAGTAAGAGATTCACTGTGTTGTTTTAGGACAGACATGTCAGACTCAGAAATATCTTTCTCATTCTTTTGTGTCTTGTGTGAGAGATGCAAGCACATTTTTTGGCGGCAGATCATGTGAATGACTTCAACCACAAGTCACACATTTATCCCAATATTTACACTAAATTTATTGTAAACTATTTCAAAAATACAATACATAAAATTATCTGATAATTGTTGGAGACAGTTTCATCATGAGACACCAGATGCGTCTTTAGAGAACCACAGTATTCAACATCATTTTATCAATCATGAGGATAAAAACAAGTTAAAATAAATAATGTATTCGATGAGTTCTTGAGTGAGGGATAGCATGAGGGCTAAAAAGTAGCTTTACAAAATGTAACTTTATGGGAGAAAGAAAGAAAATAGTGTATTGTATATTGCAAACAATAACCAACACAATCTCTCTTGTGATTTGTTAAGGTTCTGTATCACATGGACCTGTGGTGTGAGGTGACTTTCTGTTAGATTTGCATTTTCACAATCCGTAGTGCTCTTTCCACACTGGAGGTTAGAATCTGTGATGCCTTCTTCTACACATTTATCAGAGGAGCTTGAATGTTGTAAACAAGATCACACACAGTCACATGGTCATATTAAAACCACTTTAAAATCAATGAAACTCCTACAGGGTCAGGGTTATATTGAGCTGCCAGTCTTGGTGAAGAAAAATGTAATTAGTGTTAATAAGAAATATCAAAACTTCCTTTCTCTCCTGCAATCACCTCAATCTTGTAATTAAAGAGTATAGCAGGGGAATAATGCAGGCGTGGTCGATGTGGACCAGACACAGAGCAGTGGTGAAAGGGGAGGGGGGTTCTGTCCTTTCAACAAAAGAGCAGATGTCTTTTCTGACGGCGTCCTCCTCACACACAACTGCTTTTTGTATGTCTATGTCTTTGTTGCTCCCTGTTGCTCGTCACTGCAGGGTTCTCTGTAATATAATTTTGCGTTCAGCTGTCTTTAAGGTTCTACATAACTTTTCCCCTAATACGCACAGACTGAATCTGCATTCATTTAATTTAGGTTATTCAAGATTGGCAGCATCATTTGCGTGTATACTTCAATTTCTTCTCAGAATAAATGCAGCTGTAGAAACTGGTTCTAGCTCAAGCTTGTAAGATCCTTCAAAATGCAATCACATATGTGCGTATACATGAGCACACTGGAAAGTTAATTTCTTTTTTCATCCTATTGATGCCTGTGAAGTAGGATACATGTCCAAATGGTTACTGATGTCACAGTGAGGGAATAATCTCCAAGTGACGGGGCTGAGCGCCCATGAAGCCCTGCTGTCTCTACAGAAAGGTCAGGTTCCTTCAGTAGTCCAGTTTGGTCACAGCGGTTAAGGAATGAGAACAGCACTGACAGGCATTTGTTCTAATGAAGTGCCTTTTATCTGCAGCCTGAGTAACGACACAGAGAAGAGTGCTTCTAGGAACACTTCGACTCGTTGAGGAAAGCGAGTGAGATGCTGACTCTACTGTCCGACCTTGACCTCAGCTGACCTTCTCACCTGTCATTACCTCTCACTCTGTAACCTCATTTAAACATGGGTGACTTGGTATTGCTTTTAAAACATTAGTTTGAGTAATGGAAATAGGTTTTTC
Organism: Antennarius striatus; assembly: GCF_040054535.1. Lineage (NCBI taxonomy): Eukaryota > Metazoa > Chordata > Actinopteri > Lophiiformes > Antennariidae > Antennarius > Antennarius striatus. The sequence continues at coordinate 10,184,698 of NC_090779.1, forward strand.
TTAGAAATCTATTTTACTTTTGTAGTAAAAAAAATTAAATCAAAGATTTAAAAAAATCAAAGGATTGCTGAACAGCACTAAAAATCTGATCAAGTGCCTATCGTCAACACCCGTCAGCTTTTTATAATTGTTATTTATATAATTTGGTTGTTATTACAAAGTTTTGATTTCCAATTTAAACCTGTTTTTACTTGAAAAGTTTAAACTAAGGACGGAAAGGTTTTAACACCTCCTGGAGTAGAGTGGCCATAAAAAAAATTGCAAAAACAAAAGTTAGAAAAACGTATATAATAATTTCATCTAAAATCTTTTTAAAAGTCAGGAAAATATGTTAATTTTCAGTGTGTGGTAAAGTGTTTTGGGGTTTAAATACAGCTTAAAATAATATTTTGGGTGATTTACATTTGAAAATATAAACATAGCAAGACTAATAATCTGATCAAACAGCTATATACTGATTCAAAATAGAGATATAATTTGGTGTTGTTGGAACATTTACTAAAAATGTGTTACATGTATGTATAATATATTAGTAGTAGCTGGATAACTGTTCAATAACAAATGATGCTAGCAGGTGATTTTGAATATTCAAGTAAGTGTAGTCTCTAATATTTGGACCAGAATACTGTTTGTAGAGGAGATGAGCCTGGTAAGAGAAAGCTCTACCACCTACTGATGTCTTATTTATTTTTGGAATAGCCATTTTTGAGTGTAGAGCCTATGAGGAGTGTATAAGGGGAGTGACTAGAGGTGATAAGTGGGATGGTGCAAGTCTGTAATATATTAAAAATAAGAACTGGAAGCCAGATATAGACTCTACACCAACGTAATGAAATGAATGTGGGGTAATATGATGAAAGCTTCTAGTCTCTGTTACAGTCCTAGCAGTAGCATTTTGTACAAGTTATATTATGTGGTAGTTGAATTATTTATATTTATACTAAGGGGAAAGATGGTATTATTTTATTGTGTGCTGTTGTTGGAGCTTGAGCAGAAACTGTGATCTGAATCCTCTAGTCTAAGCCACATTTCTCAGCAGCATTAATGCACACATCATCATGACCGGGGGGGAAGGTATCAGATAAGACACACTGGAGGACATCCAATCCTGTCTCTGTGCTCCTGTCGACTCAGATGCTTCTGTAAAGGAAGATTCTTTGAGAGAAGAATGCAGAATATTAGCAAAACCCTCAGCACAATTCATCCATCCTCTTTTGAGCTTCTCTTTGCAATGTGGACGGGGATTTATCCAAACACTTCAGATGACTCTGGCTGTCTGTTAATATTGGATGAAATCTCTGGCAGGGTTTAAATAAATCTGAAGCACATTCTGCTAGCAAGAATTATTTCTCATGTTTGAACTCAGGACAGTGGGTTTTTTTTTAGTTGAATCTGCTTTTGCACTGGTATGTTGTTGTCACGGGCATGCTTATTGAATCTTTGTTTTTCTTTGTTTTTCTCCACAGCGGGATGCAAAGGGACAATATCTGTTTGACCTCATCTGTCACCACCTCAACTTGCTGGAGAAAGACTATTTTGGCATCAGATATGTGGATCCAGACAAGCAGCGGGTAATTGCCTCTTTACTCTTGTAGACCTTTTTACATTATTAGATATTTTTGCAATCAAATCCATTCAGAATCCATTCCATTTTACAATTTGAATCTATCTTTCATGAAGAGAGCCAAGTGATACTATTCATGCCTGTGCTTTTATTGAGGAGTTGAAGTTCGATGACAGTAAACCTAGGCCAAGATTTAAGATGAAATAAAAAATTAAAAACTGCATCCACGTTAAAATAGGTAAAACATGTTAAATATCTCATCATTAGAGGCCAGCTATTTATCTCTGCTTCCATCTTTATGATCCCTGCACATCTATGATCCCTGGTATAGTCTAAACTGTTGGACTATACCATTAATTGTCAGCACTGAGCAGCTACCTCAAGGCCAGAGCCTTGCTGATTATGTAATCTCCATCTAACATTTTAGACGTAGAGGGTGCTAAATATGAACGTATGACGTCTGACATGTCTGTGTTGTGTGTCTAAAAAAATGACACGGGTGTCTAGAATTTATAAAGTCAAGATTTGGTGACCATGTAACTTGGGAAATAGAGGCAGATTAAAGTTGTTACGGATGCAGGAAAATAATCTGAATCCGGCCGTAAACTTAAAGAGCTTCTATCACAGCCTTCATGCTCTAACACACCTCCACTATCAAATGTGAAAATGCTTCAGATTTTCCTCATCCAAAGATGGATTTGGAATATTGCTCCAAAGGTGTTGCTGTAACAGCATTCTGGGGCTCAAACATGTTTTCCCACTGACAAATGTCAGTCGTAACAATAAACATTTGTCAACTGATCTTGAAAGCGAAGGCAAATTAATGGAATGTTTCTATAACTGAGGTGTTATTTATTTTGTAATATTTAATTTATGAATATGTGTTTTATGATATCTGCTTTTTCCAATGCAGCACTGGTTGGATTTCACAAAATCTATTGCAAAGCAAATGAAATGTAAGTGATTATGAGTTTCATTTATATTTTTAGAAGCTGGATGATTAAACCTCGCCTGGTCGATACAAGGCGAACATGTATATATATAAGCTAAATTAAATAATACAAATACTGATAATTCATCAAACAATTAAGTCAGCAATCCAGTGAAAATGCCTGAAGGAAGAGAGAGTGTGAGAGTGAGGAAGCGAGAGAGAGCGCGCAAATATGCTTTTTTTCATTCATTTTGCAGAGGAATAGTTTACACACTGCCCCAGATGAGCATACCATGCTATGCTATGCTATGCACTGTTAGAGACTGAATTATCCCAAACTTTATACTTAATATTTTCAAAAAGAATGTCACACTTTCACTGATTTATGTTTCACTGATTAGTTTTCTATGTCTCTGTGAACCATTAACAAAAATGTTTGGATTCTGTTCTTTTTGGGGGAATAAATGAACGACAGGGACAAATAAACGTATTTGTTACAGTTGTGCATTTGATAGAGTTGAAGTCAAGTGCAGCTGAACAACACATTTGTTTGTTAATATGTGAATGAATAAATGAAGGAGAAAAAGGACTGTGTGGTAATAATGTTCTATTGACTGATTGATTGCTTAAGGAGTCCATTTCTTCAATGTTCTGCATTTTCAGCTCAGCCTCCGTTCACAATGTGTCTGAGAGTGAAGTTCTACCCGCCGGAGCCTGCTGTTCTGAAGGAGGAAATCACCCGGTGAGAGGTCCACTTGTTAGTTTCACCTCCTATGAGTAAATAAGAATTATTCATCTCAAACAAACAGGACATATTTCACAGGGAGGCTGCCGTCTTTTGACAAGTGTATGAAAATCTCCTGTGCTCTGACAGTTTTCAATATTTACATCTAGTAAAAGTCATGCATTATTAAACAGGGCAAATGTGTCTCTAAAACATAAATTATGGTACTTTATAATAAAACAACTTTAGTGTGTCCCTGTGTAAAAGGCTGTGATAAATGTCACACAGAACACACAGTTTGCAAGAAGAGCCCTGAAGCAGAGAGGAATGTCAAAGAAGAGTCAGAAAGAGGATGTAAAGTCCATTCAATGCACATTCATGTCAGATTTTTTTTGTATCTAAATGCACATATTGCTGTTTGGTAAATGCTTCCTAATTGGCATTATGCCATAATAATATTTTTCAAATCAATTTTTCCATAAAGATGAAAAAACAAACAAAAAACACTGCCTGGAGATGATGCTGAGAATATTTAGCTGTTATAGGACGTACAGTTTACTGATGTATTCATCACTGGCCAGAGGTAAAGGAGGCCACACACTCTCTCTGAAGTGTAATGACATGAAGCGTGCAGCGCATGTCGAGTGTACATGATGTACTGGGTTGACTGAGAAGACGAGGGCAAAAGGTGCTGATTGAGAGTGGAAAGGAGAAAAAGTGTGTGTGTGGGGGAGGGGGGCTCAGCTGTGCAATATTGTGTGTTTGTATGTGTATGGCTGTGGGTGATGAGGAGAGAGTTATTACTTGATGATGAGAATGGAGAGGGTGGACCATGAGGGGAGGGAGACGGTAAATAATCACCCACTAGGTTCACCTGGTAATGTTCCCTCTACCATATACAGAATACATTCGTTGCATGTCTCTTGGTTTTGGTCTGCCATTGATTGTCAGTTGAGCAAAACATCCGTTAAAGAAGTTAAATATGCGATATATAATATTTACAATAAATGGGCATATGACTCAAGATGTGGTTCCGGTTAAAAATGTGTGCAAAGGAAGAATAATAGTATAAAAATTATAATATAAAAAGGAGGGAGAAACTCTCCCTGGCTGATGGTTAAAAAAGAGAGAGCTATTTGCTGAAAAAGACTTCTAATAATCTTAATTCATGTATAACCTTACTGTCTCTAATAATGATTGCAATATACAGTATAGAATAGTGTTAAAGTGTAAATGTATTGCTTTAGTGGTGTATTGGTTGTTTGAGGCTGAAACTAGGCTGGAGGATTTGAGTGTAGCGCAGCATCAGTAGGGATTCATCCCTCGAGGCCTTCCCATCCTGTTTTACCCCGAAAACAAAACCCCCACTGACGCTAAATCAAAAAGAAATATTCAAAATAACCATAAGGAGGAATGAATTCACCATTCTTTTTGTTTTATCGTTGTACTCAACATTATTATTGTTTAATTCTTTCATGGAAAAATGCAACTCGGTGAGGGACTTGGGCGTCTTGTGAATGCCATTAATATTCAGGTCCTTGTCTATTTTTTTGTAGATATCTTGTCTTCCTGCAAATTAAGAGAGACCTCTACCACGGCCGGCTCCTGTGTAAAACCTCGGATGCAGCTGTTCTGGCTGCCCACATCCTTCAAGGTAATGAAGGGTGACAGACGGACATGACTTACACGAAGCACTCTGTTCGTGACCTCCGTTTCACCGTGTCCTGCATTTCACTACTCTAATGAGTAGAACGTGATTATGTGCAAATGAGCTGAATTACCTTTTGGAGAATTTACAGTACAGCCTTCCAAAGAAAATGCCTGCAGTGTCAAATTGTATGTGTGACAAGTGATTTGAACTTATTAGATGTGGCATTGTGCACAATAACAGAGACTTTGAAGTAGTTTCATGGCATTCTCTGGCACACTTTCACAACGCAGCAAAACACACGAGGCACAGGATCACAGTTTACGTCACAGAAAGCACACTGCATGAGGAGAGGCTTGTCCTCTGGAGGAGGGGCTGATGAATTAAAGATGGGCTGCCTGGTCAGCTTCTTCTTGTAGAGAGGAATCAGCATCAGGGTCATCCGAGGAAGTGCAGCGTAGCATGAAGGCTAATAATCCTCAATGTGTTCAGCTTGTTTGAGCACAGGTTTTCAGCTTGATGTTTTCCCAAACGTGTGTGTACAAGTTTAACGTTTCACTTGTTTTCTTGTCTGTCCTCAAGCTGAGATTGGCAATTACGACCCTGGGAAGCATCCTGAAGGTTACAGCTCCAAATTCCAATTCTTCCCCAAACATTCAGAGAAGCTGGAGCGGCGGATTGCAGACATACACAAGACAGAACTGATGTAAGAATCAAAATCAAATACTGCACCTCAATTATCTGCCTCTCTGTTGTTTCCACATACCTGCAGATCCTGGTTTTATGCTTGTTGAACAAACACAACACGTTGTCTGACATGTGTTTGACTGACTGCAGTAATGAGCAACTGTTTGTTCTGGTTTGTCCAGATAGAATGTTTGAGCCGATAGAGGAGGACAGAGAGCTTTTCTCCACTATCATCTCAGATAACTCTGATTGCTCTTGGCTCTCAGCCTGGCTTTCAGTGCGACCATTAACTCCAGTGTCAGATGAAGGAGCAGATTAATTCACACACTAATCCCAAATGTATTCCTGTTTGTGTTACCGTTGAGACAGAAGTATGATGAGTGAAACATGGTAGACACATCATCAGAGCTGTAGTTTGAGGCTGTAGGAGCAGAGGGACAAAAAAACATGAGACTCTACTGCCCACTAGTGGTTCCACCATTTTTCACAACTCAGTAAAAAGTTCCCTGCAGTGAATCCGAGATAAAACATTCTTTCGCTTTAAATATTTTCTGGATTATTTCTTTTTCTTGCCTCATTTATTGTTGATGTGAGATAACTTTTTGTACTGCTTTCATCTGCTCTATGTTGGTTCGTCACACCAGTGGAAAGTTAATTAACTTTTTCCCCTCATGAATGTTTGTCCTTTTGAGACCTTTTTCCTGTAGCATGTTTTATGCTGAAGGTGATCTGATGCAGACGTTTTGTGCTTTGTTGCTCTCCCCCAGTGGACAGACACCTGAAACATCAGAGCGAAATTTCCTGCAGAAAGCCCAGATGCTGGAGACATATGGTGTTGATCCGCATCCATGCAAGGTTTTTTTAGACACTACTGTACTATATTTAGATTCAGAAAATATTTAATCATAAATATTTAATCATAAATAATTCAACAACCTCTTGGATTACATAGAACAGGGTAAAATGCATGTCTGATTTAGATTGAAATTGTGTTTTATCTCGCCTCTCAGGATGTGTCTGGGAACCCAGCTTTCCTTGCTTTCACACCGTTTGGTTTTGTGGTGCTTCAGGGAAACAGGAGAGTTCATTTTCTCAAATGGTGAGCCAAACGTGCAGCAGTGTCTGCAGACGACACACGGAGCGAGTGTCTTCTTGCATACTTGCAGAAAGTAAATGGAGCAAAAACTTTACTGCAAGCCTAAATTAAATAAAAGACTCTAAATGTAGGGTGCTCTACAGGCGCTCATCCCTCTGCACCTTCCTGTGGTCAGAGCCAGCAGCTAGAGTCTGCACAGATGGTTAATTTTTCCAGCTACACAGGACAATACCTTGAAACTAGAATTCCCTGCTGCTGATTTGAACGCAGTAAAATTCTTTCTTTATAAACTGAAAAGTAATACAGCATGTAATCAGTATAAAACGTTCTATAAAAAGAAGTGCCTGTCACACAAATGGAGAGATACTTGTTTTGTTGGCAGAACTTATTCTGGTACTGTTTGCATTAAGCAGCGCTCAGGTTTACCTCCATTCTTCAGTTCTGCAGGGAATTTAATGCCTCGTTTGTTTTGCCAGCAAAACATTGATCCTGATGGCTGTTTACGTGATCTGAAAATGTTTCGTCATGAATATTTAAAGAAGCTGTGGCTTTCTTTTTCGGCTCGCTGTATCTGTGACCATCGCTGTGCTCTCTCATGGACAGGAATGAGGTGACAAAGCTGAAATTTGAAGGCAAGACGTTCCACATATATGCAAGTCAGAGAGAGGTGAGCGCATGAACTGCTGGTTGTGGGAGTGAACTGGTGATGTGATGCCTCTCAGTTTGTTATATTTTTCCTGCACGTTTTCTCATTTTTAACGTGCAGGACGAAAAGATCATTTTGACGTATTTTGCACCAACGCCTGAGGCCTGCAAGCACCTGTGGAAGTGTGGAGTGGAGAATCAAGCTTTCTATAAGTGAGTCCGTGGGTTTTCTTCCATTTCAGTGTTTTTTTTTCTTATTCTCCTTAAGGCCAGCATCAAGATTGAGTTACCTCCTTATCTTTGAGCTCCGAGTGCCTGGTCACCATTACAGTACCTCCATGTCCTTAAAAGCCCTTTCCGTCAGAATTGTTTATCAGCAGGAAAATGAGGTTTGAGATGCCTCTCACCTTTAGTGAAGGAGTGTGCATTGGCACGAGACAAAAAGCAATTCAGCACTCTCTATGAGATATGGCCCCCCCTGTCTCAATGAATAATAGTGTGAGTCCTCAATGCTCTCTTCTGCTCAGGAAAGGTGATTACAAGGAAAACAGCAAAACAAGCAGCCAGTGAGCCCAGAGGCCCGGGGGGCAGGGGTGATTTGGGCTGATGGTTCAGGTGATGAAGGGTGCATGTGAGGTGTTCGCAGATGTACATCCAGAAGGAGAGAGGGCATAGAAAGGCCAGTAATGGAGCTAATATAATGAGACCTTTTGATCACTCCCTGCAGTGATAGATGATATTTTATCAGCCTCCCACTTACTGAAATCTTAGTCTAGAAAACTGAGAGGTAAGAGGACATTTTCTGTCAGGGAAGCAAATAAGTCCCTTGAAAGCAAAATCAAACATTAAACATTAATGTCTCACTTACTATGACAATATAAACATATTGAATACTGTATGGAGCCGTGACTGGGACGCAGTGCCTCTAGTACTAGAAGAGGGAATGCATTATTTAATATCAATGCATATGATCCCATTCCCTGCTTTGTTTGAGGATACTGTCCCACTTCAGCAGTCTGATCATATCAGAGCATGTTCCTATGGCAATGAAAGGGGAATTGTTTTTTCACTTTACTTCACTCTTTCTTTCTTTTTTCAGGCTAGAGAAGTCAAGCCAGGTTCGCACTGTGTCCAGCAGTAACCTGTTCTTCAAGGGCAGCCGCTTTCGTTACAGGTAGAGTGTATTTCATGACAGGATGACTGATGACAGGGAAGGGAGGACACTGGAAAAAAACAAATGCACCTGTGGTAAAGTGATGCGTTCCCCTAAAGACATGGCCTTATGACCTTCTGTGCTGTAACATCAGCAAACTGATGCTCTGAGGACAAAACTGACACCTTGCAAGACAGAGGGCAAAGTGAAGGGTGCAGGATCACATGAGGCATTATCACCTTCTGTCGGCTGGAAACCTTCATTGTGGTCAACATATTGTCCTTTATTCAAGGAGCATTCCAACCAAATTATATAACATCATCTCACTGAATTCATCAGCATCTACAAAAGTATCTTATGAACTTTTGATTGAAAAAAAAAAACAGCTTCTTAGTCAATTAGTTTGTGATTCAAATGTTGAGATCAAACGAATAGAAGATATTCTTACATGAAATTAGTTTATAAAATTGATATACAAAGGCTAGTTAGCTGGTCTAATATTTTGCCTGCTATCCTGCGTGTCCATTTATCTCTTTAAAGCTAAATCACAGACAGCTGAGTCCACTAGATCAAGTCGGTCATGAGTTCAGAATCCATGGCTTTGGTGGGTTTGGATGAGACTAGAGTATCTGGTTATATCTCTGTGTTTTTTAACAGTGGACGCGTGGCAAAAGAGGTGATGGAGCAGAGCGCCAAAATCAAACGTGAACCCCCAGAAATACACAGGTAGGGTTGTAAACTCAGAATGCTCTTCATCAAGGCTTCCTTTTTCCTTTTCCTTCCACCAATCTGATGTCATAATATCAGCAACACCCACTGGCTCCAGAGTGAGTTATCGTTTGTATCCTCCTCTCTGTGCAGTGATGTCTGTGTGTCTACATTTGTCTTCTCAGGGCTGGCCTGGTGCCCAGCAGAAGTTGTCCATCCATCACCCACGGGCCCCGCCTCAGCAGTGTCCCCCGAACCCGTCGGAGGGCTGTACACATATCCATCATGGAGGGTAAAGACTGAGGTTTTAACACTACGCTTGTCCCCCACTGACCGACACACACACACACACACACACACACACACACACACACACACACACACACACACACACACACACACACACACACACACGCACCAAACTGGCTGTAACCAGAGACATTTAGCTCGGTGCATGCTAATATAGTGCTGTTGGGGCATTCTGCAGGTGTGTGCGTCAATCAGCTGGCTCGACTTCAGTGTAGAGCTTTGGTGTGTGTGTCTGAATGTTTGTGTTCTTGCCAGTGCTAGCGGACACTTCAACGCTCCACCTGCTGGCTTCTGGGCGGGAACAGGTGGCGTGACGTGGACGTGGCAGGTGGCTGTCCTGTCGTGGTAAACGTTGCGGTCAGACTTTTTGACCTCGTCTTCAAGTATATAATAAAAACGCTTCATACACCGACGTACAAGGAGTCCAGAAGCAGGTTTATATTGAGGATCCTTTCCTGTGGCCTCAAGCGAGCCTCGAGCGCTTCCCACCCTCGGTGTGTGCTGACTGGATGTCTTACAGAAGTATTAATACCCCAGCTGAAAATAGCTGTGGATTTTCTGCTCCATGTATGCCAGTGCCATGGGTGGGGCCAAACTAGGCTCGGCCAGCACTGGTGATTGTAGAGACTCACCGTTTTACCTCTCCGCAACCTGCAGCTGAGGTGGAAGCCCCCCCACCCCCTTTCCTTACACACACACACACACACACAGTAAGACTCTGGCTGGGACTCCGGGACAAGGATTACAAGGAACGGGTGTTGGTGCCTGCTGTAGCCATGGTGAAGTGTCTCATCCGTATCACCACCCGGGTGAACGTCCACCTGCGTATGATCAACCACTGCTACCGGGATGTGAAGGTTCGTGTGCTTAGCCTGGGCCCTCGTATGCTGGGCAAGGCCCTGGGTGTCCTGCCCCTCTACCCTTCCTTGATGGGGCAGCAGGAGTCTGCTAGCACCACCCCTCTTCCTGGTTCACCACCGCCCTGTATCCAGCCCAGCACCCCTCCAGGTAGAGTCATTGTATGGATGTGTGTTTCAAACCGAGCAGTCTCTTTCCCCTGGGGGGTGTCCTTGTGTGAAGCTCCTGGAGTTTGGAACAAATGGACAGGCATGTTTGGATTTTCTGCTGGGTACTTTTGCTGAGTGGATTTTTTTAAAGTTTTATTTTAGAATGGAGAACTCATTATTTCATGGGTGTTGTGTATTGTTAATGTGTGTTACACTATATAAAACTGAGTTCTCTAAATATTATCTACTTTATTGATGGAAGCATAATGAAAGATAAGCTTATGCAGGTCAACACTAAGTAAAGACGGCCGTTGACATTCATCCAGCATTTATACCTCCTCTTCTTAACTTGGCTGAAGTTTCATGTCAAGCAAAGGCTTAGACACTACAAATAGTCTGTCCTGCTTCTCCAGCAGTTTGTTTAAAAAAGTCCTTTTTACGATTTGCTTCCACATGCTGAGTTTTAATCTCCTCTGTATATGAAGGTGTAATGTTGCTGCTGTGACACTTTGGAGATTGTGTTCTCATCAGCCAAGGGCTCAGCCCCAGCTCATTTTCACAGACACAGAGAGAAGTGAGCCTCTGACATACTATACTGGAACCTCTGCTGCTAGTAATTCACCATGGGGTAGTTTTAAGCAGATGTAAATTGTGTGAGGTTTCACCATACTTCTTCAACTGATGCTACAGTTAACAATAGAGTTTTAATCTGCTAGAATTAGACAAAACAGAAGTGTGGCTAATGTGTTGTGACAATTGAGGCATTGAATTTGCTAAGATTACTGAAAACAGACAAATGTTTCTTGTTATTTACGCATAAAGATTAAAAAAAAAAATTCTATGATTTTAAACAGCCTATCTCTACTCTTCAGTTAATATATTCTTGCCAGAGTTGATATTTTGAGTTGATCCAGTGAGGACAGAACACTTCGATTGTTTGCTAATAATGGACTAAGGAGAATTTTAAATTAGCTACTGACATTAAGGTAAAGTTTTTAAAATGTTCTTCATCTTTTCTTTTTCTTAACCACATGCACTGAAACAGTTTGTGCTTGCTGCCTTTGCACTTGTGGCAGAAAGATAACACCACGCAGAGGGAAACCTCGTCGGCTGAGTCTGGTTAAGAATGGAAGCTCCATTTTAACTAACTGTGAAATTTGTTATGCATTTTGCACAAAACAGAGAGAATTTATTAATCATCCATTACGCTACAAGAGTAGTTATCTTTACCAAAGTGGACAGGATGTCCGAATGTTGTTGTCTCAGAATGTGATAATGTCAACATTGTGTTTTGCATTTGGGTCAGAGGTCAATTGTTAGAAAAAATAAGTATCTTTATAAAAATTGCTTTATCATCAACATTACAAAACAGCATGAACCAGTCAGGTAAATGAACTCAAGGTCATCAATTTGAAACTTACTTGTAGAATTGTGTGTGAGTTGTGTTACTAAATCAGCTGAAATTTCCTGTATTTTTTACAGTGTACTATACTGTCATGTGGGATCCCCATATTGATTCATCTTTAAAACATGTGTAAAATGTGTTTTTCTTCCCGTCTGTCCCACTCCTCTTCCTCCCGGAATCCCTCCACCAGGTCTGGAGTCGTTACGTGACAGCGCCCACTCCACACCGGTGCGTTCAGTGTCCCACGGGGAATCCTTTATTCCACGGTCCCGGAGCCAGGTCACAGATGCCAGTGAGAGGACGGCGGTGATCTCGGATGAGGCCTACAGCCCGTCCGACAGCGTCCTGCCCACCCCGGTTGCTGAGCACACCATTGAGCTGGCCGCCTCCCGCCAGATCAACGGGGCGCCCTGCAGCATCGAGGAGGAGAAGGAGTCCGAGGCTGGTACCCCCATTCACGGGGAAGGTGGGGATTTTGGTGTGGATGGTAGATCTGCACTGGAAGGTGCTGGGGGGGACTCGGCACTCAGCGAGGTGGAACAGGTGAATAAATTTGTCTTAAGTGTCCTCCGTCTGCTCCTTGTGACCATCGGACTCCTCTTTGTCTTGCTCCTCCTCCTCATCATCCTCACCGAGTCAGACCTTGACATTGCATTTTTACGTGATATCCGCCAAACCCCCGAATTTGAGCAGTTCCATTATGAATACTTTTGTCCCCTCAGGCGGTGGTTTGCCTGCAAGCTCCGCTGGGTGGGCGGGTTGCTCATTAACAAGTGAGAGTGAGGTCGTAGAGTTCGTAAGCTCGTTTGGGGGTCTGGGAGGACATTAAGACTTCAGATGACGGAAGACAACCTCGTCCCAACTGTGAACCTTGCTTCTCTCATCATTCTCCTGCAGACACACAGATCGGACCAGTCCTAGTAATACCGGGCCAGGACCTCTCTGTCCCTTTGAGTCAACCCCACCCCAAAGCTGATTATTTTGCTTGCTTTCTTTCTTTTTTTTTTAAGTCAGGAGACTTTTTGTGTGTTTTTTTCCTCTGTTTTTAATTTCAAGTTATTTCAGGTATTTATTTTTTCAAATAACACAAAGGAAAAAAAATTAAACTGAAATCAAAGAAGTGAAGATGTTTGAGCAGTTCCTTTCACAGGAATGGAACATTTGTTGCAATTGGATGAATGTTGTCCTCATCTATTATTTATTGATCATAGACATCAGCTATGAAGAGACGAAGGAAATGGTATCTGAGGAAGTCGATGTGACGTCAATTTTAAGATGGAAGTAAGATACAGTATGTGAGAGTGGATGATGCTGTGACGTGGAATATAAGTGATATTAATTCATCCCAGTCAGCGTACAACAGTGAAGTTTGATGGAACAGAGAAAGAACTGATGACTTTATTGAGACAATGTCCTAAAATGTTGGCAGTTTAAAATATTGTGTCTTGCTTTAAGAGATAATTACACTTTAGGATATGATGCTGTACAAAGTAAACAGGTGAAAAGGTTTTTTTTTACAATTACATTTTATAGAAACCAATACCAGTAGGGTTATGTGACCCATTAGTACAAAATGCAGCTGTAGAAATATTCATGATGAGCTGATTCACTGGCGCCAATAGACGATAAACTAGATTAATGTGCAATGAGTTTAATATTGAAGTACTCTGAATGTGCTCATTTGTTTGTTTTTTCCCATTATTAATTAGCATTTTTTTTTCATCAAGTTGAAATTCAATGAATTTCAATAATTTCTTTGTATGAAGAGTTTATGATTTATTTTGTTTTCATATCAACCTTGTCCTTGGGTTAATGTATCATACAATATTATAATTATTAGAATACGAATAATGATGTACTTTTTGTACAATTTACCTTCTTTCCTAATATATAACAGCAGGTTTTTCGTGTATATTTTAACAGAACTGAAATGTTATTTTGTTATTGAAAATTAAACTATACCTTTTTTAGTGCTGTGTTTCGAGTAAGGGCAGAAGAATTTATAGACATGTGAAAGAGGGACTGAAAACAAGGTTTTTATCCATATCCACTCAGTCATCAGCCCTCAGTGCACAATGATGATTTTAAACATAAAGAAATAAATCAGACGTTTTTACATCTTTACAAATCCCAAATAGTCCAAAAACACTCTTTAAGCTTTCAGAACATCTTATTTTACTTGAAGACATTGGAGTACTGACTATGAGCCTGAGCAAAAACTAAAAGCTTTTTATGTTACCCAGAATCTTCGCACTCGTAAATGTGTGAATTATATTGAAGCTGAAATAATAAATCCACTGAGAGCTGGTTAGACATTTAAATAATCATATTTTAAGGAAAAAATATCAACATTTTCTGGTTTCAGGTTCTCCCAAATGGAGATTTTCATATTTTTTTTGTTTTGTGTAATTGAAAAATGAATATTTTGGACCAGTTGTTGGCTTAAAAAACATATCTTTTTTCTGAAAAACTGGTGAATAATGGCAACAATGGTAATGGCCAATTTTTTTTTTTTTACTACAGTGTATTTATATAAACTTGGTAATCAGTGATGAATCGTTGAAAGGAATTAATCAGCTCCAAACAGAAAAAAATGTTTCATAAATGAAGGAAACATTAATTGACAGTAAACGGTATCCCTTTGGTGGTATAGCAATGGAGTCCAGGCTGACAGTATGAAATTTTAGACATTTTCTAGACACGTTTGTCTTTGGGTTTTTCCCGTTATTCACAACCAGCCAAAATAAGCTAGTATTGGTGCATACTGTAATAGCTGCCCTTTGATTTGGCGGTCAGGCTCAGGACTCTTCCACTCACAGCTCCAGGGAGTACAACTGGATTCTGGGTAAAATCACTTTTTTGTATCATGTGTCCACCTCCTGCACCAAGTGCCGGTGGTGTGTTACTGTGTCTGTATGCAGGAATGGAACCGAGATTGAAGGAGAATATTTAGACAGCATAAAGTCATCTTTATGGAAGACAAGGAGTGTAAGGAGGAAGGCTAAGAGAACGGCATGAAAAGCCAGGAGGTAGAGAACTCTAATAAATATCCAAAGCCTTTGAGTGCTTAAGAGATAAATTGGGAAAGGAAGAAGCATGAGGACTCGAGTGGCTTCAGGTCTAAACACAGCAGAGTTACTTATTTTTTGGCCCATGCTTTCAAATGCCACACTGCTACCGGCACCTGCTCCACTTGTGTTACCTTCTTTGTTCGCACCTACCTGTATGTAATCTGTGTGTCTGAGTTGTAGTCCTGATCACATAGTAGCGTGCACTTTGGCGTGTGTGGCTGGATCCACTCCTGTAGCTCATGGTCACTCACAAACCATGTTCATTTTGCTGAGGGAGCATCACAGGCTTTTCCCAAGCCAAAGGCGGAGGGTGTATCAAATCCTTAGAGCTATATTGGTGAGAAAGATCCCATACATGTGATGTAAGAGCTTTTTTTTCCTGTGTTAACATTTTTTAACACAGATACAAAGACAAAGCCCATTTTTTCCTCATTGAGGGTGGAGTACCATGGGTGGATTTTTTTTTTCTTCTGTATATTCATCCTTCATATTTATTACTTCTTTGCTGATGTAAAGGTCAGCACAACGGAGGAGTCCAGCCAGACTGAGTTAGAGGGACATGTTTTAAAGGTCAGTCTGTAAAGGTATTTTTCATCCGTCTCTCAGCACGATGTAGCTACAGCGATCTCTGAACATGCAACAATAAGGAAACAAGATAACAAGGCAGCATTATTCAAGGAGCAATAATCATCCGTTAAAGCAACAAAATAGGATTTGTAAACTTTTATATATGAAAATCCATTGATGAATGAGCTAAATAGGTTCTTTCTGTTTCTTGGAAGACAATTATCAAATTGCTGTGCGCTGGCTCTAAGAATGTGACCGCAACAGGCTATGGAACTATAAAATTAATATACATATTGTATTTTTCCTTGGAGACCTTTGTGTAGATGTTTGTTCTGCGGTTTTCTTTGCTGTTTCATTGTTACGTGACAGATTGTTTCATGTGCCTGGATCCGAACTCTGCAGTTTACCAAAGTGACATAAGGTGAAGGAATGGAGAACAAGAGAGACAACACACCTAAGAGCTGTCCTACAGAAGTACAAACAGAGCTCACATCTGTTCGAAACCAGCTCATCTCCACTTCGCAGGTTATCTTTAAAAGCATGTTCCATGTGACAAACTGGACTTCAATTTTACATTTTAGTTTGCTGTGTAATGTTTACACATTTGACATTTGTTATACCTCATGGGTGATAGGATATGTTAGGCCAGATGTGTGACTTTCATCCTTGGTTCATGAATTAAACAGCTTCTCTGTTCCTGAGACGCAGCAGCAACAGGATGCTTGTGTTTACATGTGAAGCACAGATGGACTGCAGCACAAAAACACCCATGTGATGCCATGAAAATTAAAAACAACTAACATATTCTACTTAAACTTTACATCCTTTTTTTGCCAAAGTTTCAGGTTTTATTTTGTTACTGTACTGGATTAAAGTTGATAGTTTTTATGTCATTGCATAACCCAGTTTTCTTACGTTTTCTGCAATCCTAAATATTTGCGTAACAAACACATTTCAGAATGAGTTAACTTTTTGACAAAAATATGCTTTTGGCCATTTCTTGAAAGAATACATTTAAATAATCAGGCAGGTTTCTGTCATTGGCTACTTAAAATTCATTCCTGGCCAAAATCCATGTTGTGGATGATGCATGTAAAGCAGCTCCCATTACAGGCCCCTTACACAGCTGTGCATACATGCTAATAAGTGTATATGCATATCCGTGTCTGCTGGTGTGTTTTACTATGAATCGTTCTATACTGGGCTTGAAGATCACCGAATATACACAGCAGTATAAATATATTTAAATCCATGTGCCAAATCTAGTTCTTGTTCAGTCTGATCCATTCCAAGGCCATGTTTGTACTGTAGGTAACCATCTGTACAGGTCAGTTTCAAATATTGTCTCTCCAATAGTCCCTTGTAACTGGTGCCATTAAATAAAACTATTCAAACTTGAAATATTGAATAAAAATCAGTTGTGACTGAGTGGCTTTGTGGTACAACAAATGTAGCTCAGAACATTCTTTTCTATTTAATTTCAAATTATCTTTAATACAGTAATATATACAACTTAATGTATATTAAGAGGCATTTTAAAATTTACAACCATTTACAACAAACAACACTCATCTGGACAGACACCGTGCCAAAAACTGTACAGGATAATATAAATTTAGAAGCAATAAAATGTAGTTAGTGATTCTAAAAGGTGTAATAATTTTGAATCAGACAGTAGGCCTAATCCAGGTATGAAAATGTTGGCTTCAAGAAAGGTCTCTGGTAGGTTTGAGGGGTCGGGATGTCCAGCAGGCCGGGCCTGCTGCCTGCTGATGCATCTCGAGATGAGTTCCTGGACCCCCGACCTGCAGCTTTTGATCCACCTCTGGAGCCGGAGGATGACCATGACTTATTGGTGCCAGAACCACGACTGAATGTAAAACATCAGCATAACGAGAAAACATAGGGCAAAAATGAGGTTTTACTAATGTGGAGAAGCATATTACTTTTTATGACACCACACAAGATAAAATGTGAAACAATACAGACCCTTTAAAGTTATAACTTGTATTGCCATTTCCTTTCTTCTTCTTGGAATACTTAAAGAACGGAGCTTTCTTTCTCTTCTGTCCCTGTGAGGTCTGATTGCGGAAGTAGGTGGAGGACTCCGTGTTATCCTCGTCATTATTTCTGTGCGTGCGTCCTGCTGTTGTGTCTATCCAGCCATCTCCTCCGTCGTCAGCTGCCTCCTCTGTTACAGAGACGAGAGGATATCTGAGACCACAACACGTTGAATAAAAATGGAAACAAAGTGCAAAAAGCTGACATATGCAAAACCAAATGGTTTGTTTCTCACCAGGCAGCTGCCACTCAGAGTATTTCTCTAGGACCTGAATGAGTTCAGCGCCGTACTTCTCCAGTTTGTCTTCTGTCACCCCATCAATTTGTAGCAGGACCTCAGGGTCAGGGGAAAGCTTCTCTGCTCATTTGAAACAAACACACAGAAATGACAAAATAAGTGTTGACTCATGCTCAATTGTAACTTTCAAGACAGTTTCATTACATGACAAATTACCTGAAATCTTTTTCAAGGTAGCTGTCGAGAAAATGTTGAAATAATGAATGCCAAAGGCTTTTCCCAGCCGCTTGCACAGATCCGTCAGCTCCCTTAGGCACTCCAGGATCTTCTCCTGTCTCTTGGAGACGTTAGCCTCAGCAGCTCTATGTCTCCTGATGGTTGATGCGCTCTCAGTCTCATAGAAGTCTACCTGTGTCATTTGTTGTATTGAATGTTTATTAATATATGCACCTCTTCACGCTTATTTTACTTTTACAAGTGACCCGTTACCTGCATGCTTCCTGACAGCACATTCATGGCTTTAGGACCAGCAGAGATGTAAGACACTGCTTGGCCGTTGTTAGTGATGTAGAGATCCTCCTCTAGGATGTGGTCCAGAACCAGTTTTTTGAAGAGACGGTCAGCATTGTGTCGGGAGTATGCTGCTCCAATCCCATAAATTCCTGTCTGAACCTTGGCAGATTTAGAACCTGATGAAGACAAATGATTCCCACATGAAACTCTTCATAGAGGGCCCCTAAAGGTATGTGAAAGCAAAACATTTTGCAATGCAACTTTACCTATGAAGATATCCACCAGCATATTTAGCGTTAGTCTGTTCTGCTGAGCGGTCTTTCTGAACCTTGCTCCGACCTTCTCACAGTTCTCCTGTGCAAACCTTGCGATCTTCTTCACATCCTCGGTAACATCTTTCATCTTGTATTGCTACACACGGGAAGATCGAAACCTTGACGCTCATATAGAAATGGGCTGGAAAAGTGTGGAAATACCATGAATTCAGAAAATTATTCCTACGTTGGGTTTGGCACAGTTGTCACAGCTGACGTCTGCATGTTCCTTACAGAACCCTTTGTTAAATTTCAGCTCCCCAAAGTATGCAAGCAGCTGAATTCTTCTGCACTCCATCGTGTTCTCACAGAAGTGCACCATGCTGTGTAGGTTGTTGAAATGAGTCGCCTTAGTTTCTCTGTCACCTTCTCTGTCCACTGTGATTAAAAAAAAAAAAAAAAATTATATATATATACTGTATATATACACATACACACACACACATATCTACCTGAGTGTACATGGCTGAAGTACAGTCACACATCTGAGAATTAAACATGGTTTGAATGATAGAAATATATAGATATACACATACAGTACAAATATAACAATCAAAACATAAACCCAAAACTTAACTTTTGCCTTCAATAAGAACCGTCCATTATTCTGCCACTTACTGCTGATGATCCGTTTGATCCTGTGGACATCGGAGTAGGAGTAGAAGAGAATGCAGTGAGAGATCTCACCATCCCTGCCAGCTCTTCCAGACTCCTGATAGTAACCCTCCACTGACTTAGGAAGACTGGCGTGGATCACGTAGCGAACATCTGGCTTGTCAATGCCCATGCCGAAGGCAATGGTTGCACAGATGACCTGACACAAACAAGCAGTGAAACAAAAGTAACGTGGCCTTTTCATACCCTTGTCAAACACTACCATTCTTTGGACAGTGTGCTTTGCATCCAGCAACATCTATTAGTAATCTTTCAGTGGTTGGGTGGTGATCTTACCTGGCATCCGTCCTGATTGATCCACTTGCTCTGCACATACTCTCTGTCTCTGTCGCTTAAGCCAGCGTGATACGACAGAGCTGATATCCCAGCTCTCTGCAGACTGTCAGCCATGGCATCACAGTCATTCCGGGAGAGGCAGTACACAATGCCAGAATCACCTGCAAAACACAAACGTGCAGGTTCAGAAAGGAAATTTGGAAGTTTGTAATCTCATGCTCAATTCAAAAGTGACCATTGTTTATCTACGACAGGCCATGGGCTCGAAATTGCGCCCATTTTGGTCGCATATGTTCCCAAATTTTTATCAGTGTGACTATTAAATGTATTTGGGAGCACCGGTGCAACTAGGGAAAAAAATCTGATGCGCCTTTATTTTTGAGACCGCGCTCCTGCCAGGAAACAATGAGAGCGCAGCTGCGGCCGCTCTCCTGGGCGAGGGAGAGAGGAGGAACGGAGATGGACGGAGCGTCTCTATCGCTCCGTCACTGCTTTGCTTTTGGGTAGGTGCTCCTAAAGTCTTTGCTGGTGCTACTAACTTCTAAATTTGGGGCACCAGTGCTACCAAGAAAAAAAGTTCATTTCAAGCCCTGGACAGGCTTATAAAAGGAATCATTATATGACATGTTTTTTTATTTAGAGACCTCCATATTCCATTAAATAATATCCTCAAGCACTAGTAGTTATATATAATGACAGCACAAACCAGTATGGTGAATTGGTAGACCACAAAAGCAAATTTTCAAAACGACAATGACAACAATATCGAAAAAATTCTGAATTACTTACGTGGGTAGTGCTTCTTGATCCAGCTGATGCAGTCCTCGTCCACCTTTTTGGGTTTCTTTGGAAGCACTGCGTACTTCAGGTTTGTTCTATTGAAACTCATGGTAAACCTGAAAACACACGGGATCGAAAAAATGCTGTTGTTTAAAAAAGACCTCTTAAAAATGGGAAAGATTCCGAGATGGAGTACATACACCTGTGGACGAGTCATATTTAGCTGGTGTAGGATGTCTTTCTGAACTCGGGGGGTAGCTGTGGCTGTCAGGGCCATCATCGGCACTTTGGGGAACTTCTGACGCAGTTCGTGCAACTTCTTGTAGTCTGGACGGAAATCGTGGCCCCACTGAAAGATTTATTGCCACAGCGTGATTCATGAGGGCTGGTAAAGGAGTAAAAGCATGCTACAGATCACATTTAAAGCAGCAGAACGCACCTGACTGACACAATGGGCTTCATCGATGATGAACCGGGTTAAAAGGCCTCGTTCATAGAGGTTCTGCAGGGCTGAGATCAGCTTGTTACTTGCACTTACCTTGAAGAGGAAGAGAGTAAAAATCATTGCCGCTTTATTTCTAAGAAAGCATATTGAATGCAACTCCATTTCTCACCTTTTCAGGAGTGACGTAAAGCAGTTTTACGATCGGGTCTTTCCTGGAGAGTTGCATATAGATCCTTCCTGCTTCACTGTCACTTTTATCCCCAGACAGACTCGTTGCAGGTATCTGAAATATGTGATGTAAAAATTAAGAACTGATACTGTGATAAAATTATATTTCCTGGATGCGATGGAACAACAAAAATGAAAGTCCTACATCCAGGGTAGTGAGTTTCTGGATCTGGTCGACAATGAGTGACTTGAGCGGAGAGATGACCACAGAGACTCCTGGTGAAACGCAGGCAGGCAGCTGGTAACAAAGGCTTTTACCACCACCTACAATTAATTAGACACAGACAAATGTAAATTTTTCACAAAGCAAACATAAAATGTGTGTTCATACCCTTTTTATCGCTAACCTGTGGGCATCAAAACAAAAGTGTCTTCTCCTTCAAGAGTTGCATTGATTGCTTCTAGCTGATTGAACCTGAATTGATGAAGACCAAATCGCTTATGAAAGATCTTCATCATCTCCTGTGAATGTGAGAAATTGAACCCTCTGAAGCGATCGTGGGCCGGGTTTCTGAACGTGGGTTCTGAAACATAAAGAATTGAATTGCATTAATAAAATGTAGAAAAAGGAAAGACACTGGGAAAGTTAATTCCATATGACATGAAGTGTTGTAAACTTAATCTCTCCTTAGGTAGAGCAGCTTGATAACCATATTACACTACATCAGGGGCATTTTTTGTCTTTACACTGAAAGTTTTTATAGTCCATGCTGTCCTTGGGAACAATGGTAATATTGTAATTTTTCTTATTGTTGAATTAACAATAACAGCTGCACATAAATTTCTAAATTCAACTGAACCCACAGCAGCAAAGTCCAGACAGGTTCAACAGAAAGAAGTTCTTGATATTTGGAGATATTTCACTTCGTATCCAAGAGGCTTCTTCAGTTTGAACTGAATTATTCTCTCTCTTCCCCCCGTAATACCTTTTTGTTTGTGCCTGACTATATCAGTTGTAGACAGTGTGTGGATGTGTTGTATGGCAAAACTAAAGTTCACTATAAACAAAACAGCAACAAGCTGTTGAGTAAACTTGTGAGGTGAGGTTATTACTGCTTTGAGAAGAACCCTTTACCTACTGACCCTCAGCTGCTGGTGTTAATTATTGATGAGTAAGCCAAGTTAAGTTTCCTTAACTAATCAAAAACAATTTAGTTTATAAAGTATTGGACAATAGGAAATACTAAATAGAAAAAAATCCAAATCCAAGATCACTGAATTAACTTATTTTGTGAAACCGATTGTACCAAAACTAACGGCATTCATCTGATGATCACGTAAATTAAGCAATTTCAATACTGTACACTGTACATAGCTAATCACTTGAACTCATAATTATTTAATCTCAATACAATATTGAGAATTACATAAATTTCAAAATATGAATGGCTTGCTTTGTAATTCTAAGTGAACTGAATTGTTCTCATAATTTACAAGCAGATAGGATAATTTTCTGCTGAAATATTTTTTAAATTAAATACAAGCCCAGAATTGTTCAGTTTACCTACCAGGGGAACAGACATTTGAGGGTTTGTGTGCCTGGGTCGGTGTTGTAGGGTTCATCGGCCAAGAAAACCTGCTTGGTCCGCCTTCTTTCACTGTTGTCGTTTGTGTTGATACTGCTGTGGGGTTATCAAAGTAATCAGGGATATCCGAGTCATTCAAGTCATCTATGTCAAAGTTGTCTTCGTAAAAGTCATCTGTTTCTATGTCTTCTGCAGGCGAGACTTTAGATTTGGTCTGAGTGACAGCCTCTGGTTTCCTGGTTGAGTAGAAGAGATCACAATCATCCATGTCGGTGCTCGATTTCTTCGAGACATCGAAACCTGGATTCGTTAAACTGCGGGCTAATGAAGAGTCACAGGCACTGTCATTTTCCACATGTTTTGCCTGGCTGTGTTCACTGCCCATGGGTTTAACATTAAAAATACTGCCAGAGCGATCAGAGTCATAATCCACAGAAATAACAGAAGATCTCCTGATCTGTAGAGTCTTCTTGGAGTCCAGCGGCACAGAGCAGCTGGATGACATAACACCGTATGTATCACAACTAGAAGACTTTTCTTTAACACTGGATTCAGACATCACAGTGCTGTCCGGCTGCTGCATCCTCAACAATCCACCAGCAGTTGCAAGAATCCTTTTCCTGTGTAAGAAAGGCACATGACTACAGTCCTCCTGAAGCAAAATTCAATACTGTAAAAAAAAAAGGAGCTGATTACAATATACAAACCTCTGAGCCCTCTTCAACAAAAGTTCACTCCCACAACACAGACTGATGAGTTCATGTTCAGGGATGGAATCAACCAGGGTGCAAATAGTCTCCATTATATTGATGAGTTGCTCGTCTGGGACATGACCAGAAAAAAAGACAACTAAATCAATGAACAGCCAAAAAGAAATGCTTCATAATTGGATGAATATTTCAAAATTGTTAACAATCCACAAAAGAAAACGCAACACTCACTTTCTTCCAGTTTTGAGTGGTTATTAGAACGATGATGTGGTTTTTTGCTAGGTCCTTTTGATTCCACAGAACTGTCTCTGCATTCTGTTCCAGCAGATCTGGACCGGTTTGAAAGAACAGCAAAGTCATGGTCCATTTGCCTTTTAATAAACTCTTTGTAAGTCACATTTATCTATTAGCCATGTAAAACAAAAAACTCAAGGCAGACTTTGCCATGAGTCACACTAAAAATGTGGTGTGGAACCTTGGTAACAACATGTCCAAAGAGTAAAGACTAGACTGTTGAAAGAAGTTTCAACATCCACTGTTGAAAGAAGTTTCAACATCCATGCAATAAATATGAGGCTGTTATCACCTTTTTCCAGTCCTGTGTGCCTTAATATTTTACTGAGACTTCAATCCTTTATTTGGCAAGAGATATTTTTGGTAATTAGATTTTCTAAATGACATTGAAAATTTAAAAAAAATTTCAAACAGGAATAAAGTTTTGATGTCTTTCAATAACACCAAGGTTAACTTTTTGAATTTCAACGTAATTCAACTATAAAGAGTCAAGGAGAAAATATGTTCTGCTTTTATTTCTGAAGGATGCTCCGAATTTCCTGATGGGGAGTTGAGGTTGACAACTAACAATATTATCGGACTGCGATATTGGAACATTGAACAAAAAAACTCACACTGTGATCACACTGGCATTGATGACTGAAAATACACAGACATCACAGTACTTGTACAAAGATAAAATGCGTAATAGACTTAAATAGCTGACCTTGTTTGCACCGCTAGAGAGATCTCGTCCGGGGTTGGAGAAGGGGGAATGTAATCAAGGTCATCTTCAGGATCTGAGTCGTCATCAAGCTTTATTATCTTTGGGTCAATCCATTTTTTCTTTGTGTCTACAAGACAAAAGAGGTTAGCCTTTCGTATATTTGTTTTAGTATAATTTAGTTTTGTGAGACCTAATTCTGTCCAACATATTTATACACCAAAAAGAAAAATTGCATCGCTCAGAACAAACAAAAAAGTGTTACCTGTCGTTCCTTTGAAAGACTCAAGCTCAACATTATCTTCTTCACTATCACTCATGACAGATATCAGATGAGCAGGAGGACGTCGTCTGGTCTTTTTAACAGGAGAATCCTGAAGTTCACACTGTGGTGGGTCTGGAATCAAACTAGGTTCTGTTGAAATAGCAGCTTCATCGACACCATGTTCCCATCCTTCTGATCCTTGATAAGACGTTCCTTGCCCGGAAAGGCAATTTTTGTTTGAAAAACAATTTCTTGACTCTGGTGTCATGGAAGCAACATCATGGCATAGTTCTCCTGTGAACTGTGCTTCTTCACTTGAAGACACTGACTTTGTTCTATTCCCTGATATTTCAGAAACGAGAGAGCCATGTTTTGCTTTGGTAGGAGCTTCAAAGTCATCACAATCATCCCAGTCGTCCATGGAGAATCCCAATGAATCATCCAGATTTTTGTTATTGCACTGTAAAACACCGTTAGACTGGATGCAAGATCTAGCTGGATTTATAGACACCTTAGTAGCAGACACTGCTGGAGAAGTCTGTCCTGCAGGAGCGCATTCACCAGCTGGACTGAATGCATCCGACTTGACTTTTGAACTTACAGGATAGAATGTGTTGATATGGGATTTCTGAGGTCTCTCAAGCTTGTTTGAAAATGTCAGAGGAGATTTAGTCACGAAACGGTTCTGAGAGATATTGACATTCCTGTTTGCTAAAACAGGAGAACTGATTACCTTGGCTGGGACTTCCACCTTGGTTGTACTTGATGGGGATTTCTTTTTGAAAGAAAACACCCTGAAAAATGACAAATTGTGACATTTTGAATACACAATTTTAAAGTAAAGAGACAAGGTGTAATACCATTCATCTAGAAATATAAGATTTTCATTCGCTTTTCATATTTATTTATTTTTTGCACAATCCTGTCTGATAAACAGACCAAGTGATGGCAGCAAGTGGAACCACGGATGTAGCAACAAATTGTATGAAGAGTATGAAGAAACTCTTGGCTTTCTGATTTATGAATTCATCGATTTGTAATATAGGATCTTATTTCAGATAAGTAACTACAATGGATGATTTGAGGTGAGACTGGGTTCTCTCTGGGTTCTCCAGCTTCCTCCCACCTCCAAAAGCCTGCGTTTCAGGTTGATTGGCCGGTACCAAATTGCCCGTAGGAGTGAGTGTGTGTGTTTGTGTGTGTGCACTGGTGTCGTGCCCAGAGTGTCCCCCGCCTCACACCCTATGTCAGCTGGGATAGGCTCCAGCTCCCCGTGACCCGCTATGGCGGACACAGCTACATGAAATGAATGAGAAATCATTATTGGTTTGCTTTAATATTTCGTTTGTACAAATTGCTATCTGTACATAATAGTGCATACATTAGTTTAACAAATGGGCTATCAATTACTTTAACTGTACAATGCAGTTTTCACTGTAATATTCTCTATAACATCTTGAATATCTATTTCACGCAGGCTGACACATTTCTTTTTATTAGCTACCGCCATTTGTAGCCATTTATTCTGTTTTCCCTTTGAAAGCTTCTATGTACACATTTTTGTAAATTAAGAAGCACTTGGTTTCTTTGTACTTGAGTTAAATGTCAATGTTAATAATGACATTACGTGGTTACTATCACACAGGCTGTAAGACCGCTGTCATATTAGTTTATTTATATTGTTACAACCCGACTATTTAAACCACTCTTTGTCAGACAAGTAGAACTATTACTTAGACCAGAGTGAATCTATCTCACTGATGTTCACAGCTAGCTAAAACAGAGCATGACTAGTTAGCACATCTGAAGCTTCAATGCTATCTGCTAGCTAGCCCTCTGCCGTGCCAGAGGCAGTAAGGACACTTACCCCGGTTTGGGTTTCGCCAGCGTCAGCTTGCTTTGAGCGGCATTGCTGTGCCTTGCCAGCTGTTCCTTCAAGTTATTTTGTGGAAGAATAGACATTGTTGTGAAGACAGAGAAAACGTTAGCTTTTCGTACACCGCGCCCTGTTCACGAAGTTGTCAGTTTTCTCTCCATTGCTCGCAGGACAAGTTGAAACTTTAAGCTACAAGTCTCACTGCTGGGTTATATTTCTTCTTCCTGAACTGAAATACCGCTCATAAATTGTTATCGCTTTATCTGCCTCTCCCGGACGATAAGCAAATTTACCGCCAACAATCGAGCCCTGCCTCACTGAGTTTGTGTGAGCACACGAGAGGATCCTGGGTAATGTAGTGTTATGAAATTGCCACTGCGTCACTCTGAGCGGGAAGACTGAAAGTGTTTGTCTCTTTGTTAGGGAAGCGTGGTGCTGCCAAATAGAGAATGTAGCCGCAAGAGGACATAAGCCAGTGTCTTATTGTTCCGGTCCCAAGCCCGGATAAATACAGAGGGTTGCGTCAGGAAGGGCATCCGGCGTAAAACTTTTGCCAAATCAAAGATGCGAATCAAACCTATGACTTCCATACCGGATCGGTCGAGGCCCGGGTTAACAACGACCGCCATCGGCGCTGTTGACCTACAGGGCGCCGGTGGAAATTGGATTACTGTTGGTCGAAGAAGGAGAGGAGGAAAGTGCGTTCGCTCGAAGAAAGAGAAGAGGAGTACCAAGAGTATAGGACTAAGAGTAGGGACGTTGAATGTTGGAACTATGACAGGAAAAGGTAGAGAGTTGGTTGACATGATGCAGAGGAGGAAGGTAGACATACTGTGTGTACAGGAGACCAGGTGGAAAGGTAGCAAGGCTAGAAGTTTAGGAGCAGGGTTCAAGTTGTTCTATCATGGTATAGATGGGAAGAGAAATGGAGTAGGAGTTATCTTGATCTAGAGAAAGCTTATGACAGGGTGCCCAGAGAAGAACTGTGGTATTGTATGAGAAAGTCAGGAGTGGCAGAGAAGTATGTTAGAGTGGTGCAGGACATGTATGAGGACTGTAAGACAGTGGTGAGGTGTGCTGTAGGTGTGACAGAGGAGTTCAAGGTGGAGGTGGGACTGCATCGGGGATCAGCTCTGAGCCCCTTCTTGTTCGCTATGGTGATGGACAGGCTGAGAGACGAGGTTAGACAGGAATCTCCATGGACTATGATGTTTGCAGATGACATTGTGATCTGCAGTGAGAGCAGGGAACAGGTGGAGGAGAAGCTAGAGAGGTGGAGGTTTGTCCTGGAAAGGAGAGGAATGAAGGTTAGCCGCAGTAAGACAGAGTACAAGTGTGTGAATGAGAGGGACCCAAGTGGAAGAGTGAGGTTACATGGAGAAGAGATCAAGAAGGTGGAGGATTTTAAGTACTTAGGGTCAACAGTCCAGAGCAATGGAGCGTGTGGAAAAGAGGTGAAGAAGCGTGCACAGGCAGGATGGAACGGGTGGAGGAAAGTGTCAGGTGTGATGTGTGATAGAAGAGTTTCAGCTAAAATGAAAGGAAAGGTGTACAAAACTGTGGTGAGACCAGCGATGTTGTTTGGTCTAGAGACAGTGTCACTGAGGAAAAGACAGGAGACAGAGCTGGAGGTAGCAGAGATGAAGATGCTGAGGTTCTCTCTGGGAGTGACCAGGAAGTATAGGATCAGGAATGAGTACATCAGAGGGACAGCACATGTTAGAGGTTTTGGAGATAAAGTCAGAGAGGCCAGACTGAGATGGTTTGGACATGTCCAGAGGAGAGATTGTGAATGTATTGGTAGAAGGATGCTGAGTTTTGAACTGCCAGGCAGAAGGCCTAGAGGAAGACCAAAGAGGAGGTTTATGGATGTAATGAGGGAAGACATGAAGGTAGTTGGTGTGAGAGAAGAGGATTCAAAGGACAGGGCTAGATGGAGGAAATTGATTCGCTGTGGCGACCCCTGAAGGGAAAAGCCGAAAGGAAAAGAAGAGGTGCTGCCAAATAGAGAAAAAAAATTGGGGGCTCATTATCATGTAATTACGTGAAAAGTTTATTGTTATAACAATATTGTTTCACGTTATAACGTGAAAATATCACGTTATTTCATGATATGAAGTTATCACAATATAATGTGAAAGTATCACGTTATTTCGTGATAAGATGTTATGTTATGTTATAACGTGACAATTTCATATCTTGAAGTAACGCATGCTTATTTAAATCTCATCCACGGAGCCCAATAACTGCAAAATCTCACCATGTTATATTTCATAACGTTATAATTTCACGTTATAACGTGAAAAGATATTGTTATAACAATAAATCTTTCACGTAATTACGTGATACTGAGCCTCCCGGTTTTTATTTTCTTGGTCTGGCAGCTCTATGCTGCCGTATTATCACTTGTTTTTTTAATTTGTAATTTTTTTTCTGCAACTTCTTGAGCTACTGTCTATAAAGCGAGAATTTATTACTATTTATGGAACGCTAGTACCATTTTATATTGATTTAGTTCTTTTCTATGAATAAAGTGTTAAACACGTTACAAGGATTTTAATACTGTATTACCTGTTACTTCCAGTTAGTGTGTGTGTGTGTGTGTGTGTGTGTGTGTGTGTGTGTGTGTGTGGGGGTGTATTAAATACTCAAGCGCAATATTTATTTGAAATTTTCATACATTTTAATGATAATTATTATGGACTAGAGCTCAAGAAGTTATAGAAAAACATCTCTCAAAATATTAGACTATTTCATGTGGGATTTGGAAACATTATTATTATGCAGTATTAAGTTAGTTAGTAACATGTGACGAGACTAGAGCCTTTCAGTGATTCACTACCAGGTTTATCCCCGCTCAAAGGCTGTAAGTGGCTGTAAAAGCTCTGTACTCATAGCAGTTATGGTACTAGTCACTACCGTTACTGTTAATAGTCAGTTGTGATGAAGACCATGGAAGTGGTAGTGAAATGAGTTGTGATTAGATATTTGAAAAACAATAACATTTAATTTCAATACTCATACATCAAACACGTTTACCAATTTTAAAAGAAGATGGAACAAGTTCAGAAGTCTTCTAACAAGTAGAAAATCAAATTTTCTTTCTCGTCTTGCTTCCCATCCACTTGGAGAGTTATTGCAATGACAAATTCAAGTGTTTTTCATCTCTGCCAGTTTTAGGATCCTGTTAAGCAAGTAACAAAAGGTTAGATAATGTTAAAGTTACCAACTAACGACTAACTATCCAACCAGGAAAAAACAAATCACATTTACCAGATCTGTCCTTTGCTGGGATGAACCGCTTATGTTCCTGATGGTTTGAGGATGTGGAGGTGTTTCACTGCTGGTAACTGACTGTGTTGAAGACTCACCGCATTAAATTTTCTATATGACAACATACTGTGCACATACAGAAAAATACAGTACTTTGTCCAAGTAATTTTCAGTCATTTGTGCATCATAGCAGAATTTTGCACATTAATTTAATCTTCTATGGAACATACTGGGATTTGATTTTGGAGACATTTGTTGGGATCTTTGGCTGTAGAAAAAATTTCTTTTCTGTCTGACCCAGTACTCAGACTCCTGTGTATTAGTTATCTATGCGTTGTGCGTGGTCTGTACTTCTATGTTTAGAAAATTATGTGGTAGACAAGGACTAAGTGCTGTGCTATTTATGTCTGTGTAAGCAGATGCGTTTTGTGGTTAAATGGAAATTCCCAACAACACCTTAGCACCTGGTTGTGCCACAAGATGTATTGGCCCTGGGTGAGGCTGGTCCTGCATCCCACAAAGATGTGCCTCAGTGTTGCTGGACTTGGACATAGAGGGCATGTGGGGGTCTTCGCCATACCTGGCTTAGGCTTGCAGGAGAGGGCAAAACATCACAGGCCGCCCTGATGCTAAAGCTCACCCTGAATGTCTCCATCTCCCACAGTTCTTTCCAGGAAATCTTTCTCTTCTCTACTCCTTTCCATGTCATCCACTGCCCTTGCTTTGCCTGGGCCACAGCTTGTGCGTTCCTTGCTTCTTCCTCTTCTTGCCGTGCCTCCTGGCCCACGAGCTTGATAACAAAATGAGGATAATAATTATTTCCAGTTAGAAAATGTTCTTTGCCTAATTGTGAAAATTTGCAGAGAAACATCTCATCCTGATATTTTTATTCCAGCACAGGAACATAATGTATTTTAACTTATGACTACATGTCACAAATGTACATTAGTTCTGAACATGTTCACATCTTCTTTCAGATAATGCCTCGCGTTTTTCGTTTTTGTCCACTGGAGCTTGCTGGGATACGGGGATGCCGGTGATAATAAATATTGTCATGTCATGTTTTGCTCCACTGATAGATGAGATACAAAAACACTTGAGACAAAATTATCCGGATATAAAATGAATTTATTAGCAAGAGGTAACTGGGAAACATATACTTTTTTTTATAATTACCATCATCATCATCATCATCATCATCATCATCATCATCATCATCATCATCATTATCATCATCATCATCACCATCATCATCATCATCATCATCTGTTTTCTTTTGTTTACTTTTCAATTATTTTCTTACAAAATTGGGAATATTTCTTAAGATGTGGAAACACAAGGGTTGAAAGATAATTTTCATACCACTGGGTATTGCTAACAGCAAATTGTTTATTTGTTTATATACCTTATAATAGTATGTACATGTATAAGTGTATACTGTAGAATATAGTCTTATTCTGTCTGTGAAGGTGTTGCATGCCTGCCATATGAGCTTCAAAAGGGTACTGTACATAGATAGTAAAAATACATACAAATATTCACAGAATAAGCACTACTTTACTATATTCCTGCTAACAGAAATGGTTATAGACAGGATTACAGTATAAATGCAAAACACTTCGAAGTTGTCTCCTACCTCTAAGTCATGGTTTCAGGACCACACTGTCATAGCATTTTGTGTGTAAGCTTGAGATACAACATTTCTTTTAAAGGATTACACTGTTCCACATTGAGAAATATGCAGGGTTGCATGTACAAAATGTACAGCACAGCTCTGTGAGGTGAATTAACAACAAAGTACAAAATACTATCCCGTTTCATATAAAGACCAGGTCACTCTCTCTTAACTACTACAAAAATAGTGTTTGAATGCTGCAGGCAGAGGTCATTCACATACATTTTTTTATCATAGTTTTTAAACAGCAATGCATATAACAGATTGATATACAGTCACGTTCCACAATCACTGGAACAGCAAAAAGGACAGATTGTCTTTAACTGACAAAAGAGCAAGAACCTTTTACTCTACAGAAATATCGCCGAACCTGAAGGAACAACACCTTCCATTGCATGTGATTTTTTTATGAGTTGAAATAAGAACAAAGTAACTTGAAATTTTAACGTAAAGAGAAGTTACTGCTCTGTACTAATGTATTTTAAGTATGACAGTGAATTCAGATGACTAATCACGCACATTAATTCACAGCAATATAAAGAAATCACTGTATCTTATACAGCTTAGCTGAAAAAAAAAATTATAAGGTGAGTTTCCACACCTTATATAAAAAAGGCGATTAGGACTTTAGAAAAAAATTTAAAAAGTACTCAAATTACATCAGTTTTGCATTAACAAACATACATAGATCAGAGGTTCCTGACCTCTGAGTAGTGCTACCAGCTTTCAGGCAGCGAAACTGTAGGCCTATGACTGAAAAAACAAACAAAAAACTTCAAAAGAATGACGTATATATCCTGAAACAATATATATATATATATTTAATCATGTTAATGATATGCATCGAGAGACAGCAATGCTTTAGACTTATAAAACACGCATCATGTCTTTATCAGGGTTAAATATTATAACAATGGCTATCCTGTCTTTTCATCAAGCATCAACACTGTGTCAAAATGGAAATTGATCTGATACTTTTATTTGTTATCAAATATCCGCTAAAGAAGACACATCCCGTCAACGAAAGATGAACAAAACTTTGTGTTTAGTTGTAATCGGCATATTGCATGCTAACGTGCCAAACAAAGAAAATGAAACCATAAAAATGTTAGCAAGCAGAACTCAGCATCTGGAATAAAGAACTGTTAAGAATAAGTGGCATGTTCTAAATGAAATATTAAACTGTCATCAACACATTAAGCATTGAGTATTAGTACGTCTTTTTTAAAGTATTTGCCCAATATAAAAATGTTCCACAGTGCAACACAAAAAAAAGACTGGGAACCCCTGACTTTAGAGTGGTGAGCAGAAATGGAGAAACGATCACCTCTTGATTTGGTTAGGGAAGCACAGAGACAGTTATATCTCAGATACGTTGCTTTCTACTCCATTGATCGCTTGAATGCAGTAATATCTTCTAAAATCTTTTACCTGATATTTTGCAGTTATATCTTTACAATGCTACATTGGTTGCAGAGAAACTCAGTCACAGATAAAACTCAAGCAAGGTTAACAACAACCAACAAGCACGAGTGCTGGGAAAGTGCAAAGTCAACACAGTATGTGATGATGCAAAATAATGTCATTAGTCACTAAGAAAGCACAGCCGTGTACACCAAAGTGACCTCTGTTATTATGCAGGAAACACTTCAAAGGAAAGTAACTACAAAGATTTGAAAAAATCTTAGAGTTGGTGACAACATGGCAAAATTAACAAACAAAAAATATACACCAAAATCTTCACTGTCATTAAACAACTACTGTACATAAGAGAAAATATCTTAAACATATACATCTATACAAAAGTTAATGTATATTTTAGTTGATGTGTCATATTAACAAAGGAATAATCAGTTAGACACTTTAGGCTCAATTCTGAGTGAGGCTTCGTACATGCTTTCTTCATCCAGAACAAAGCTCTTATCCAGAAGATACTGGGCTACCTGAAAATAAAGTTCATATAATATAAAATTAGTAACGCAGCAATTATTGTGTTTTGCTAATGTGTGTTGTTCCTTTTCAATAACTTCTGACATAATTTCCTGTAGCATTATGTTTATCATGACCAGGTAAATTATTGAGTGACTTTCTATTTTCTCTTTTATTCAGCAATTCACAAAAAAAACAACACAAAAAAGGCCCAAACCCCTAAACAAAAATATAATGTTTTGAGCTTAGTTTTGCAAATTGCAACAAATAAACCGATTATGTCTAGAAGATTGCAAATCCATTATCATTGTCCCAGGTCACTTTATAGTTACCGGTAAATAAAATAATCAAAGAAAATAAAACGTGCAAATATCTAAAAAATACAGTCAAATATTATAATAAATACATAAAACATAAAGAAACAAGGATGTTGAAGTGGTAAAGTAGTGGCTGAAAAGGTGAAACAAACATATCATTTGTCAAGTGACATTGTGGTCACGCCCCGCTAGTGTTGATTCACCTTTGGTTGTAGTTCAATCTTATATGCTGTTTGTTGAAACTGTCTGATTTCTCTGATGATGTGAGAAATCTGAAAAGAGAATGAAAAACAGAATGTTTGATTCTCCTTTAAAATGTCTATTTTCAAAAAGTCTGTCAAATGATAGGACACATCTTCTAACCATTCTCATCTTTGAGAAGTTGACCAAGTTGTCTTCTGTGTAGTTTGGCGTTCCCTCTTCGATAAAAGCTAGGTCAGTGAGATACATACCCAGATAGGGCACGCAGGGAGGATCACAGCTAGTGGGGAAAGAAAACGTGCATGATGTACTTGTTTGTCATGTTTCCTTTATCAATAGAAGGACAGGTCCTTGACATGAACTCACTTCTTCAGAGCCTCTCTTAGGTTTTTGAACCTCCCATCTGAGGAAACTAGCTTCTGTAGCTTATCAATCAATGCTTTTGTCTGTAAGAAAATGTGATAAAATTTTTAAATTATTGATAACACTACGCACATTTGGAGGAAAAACCTTAACTGACAATACACTGGATGATGCAAACCTGTTTGGAAACCTTGAGCCAGGTCTTCTTCAGGCGGAAGACAGAGCTGCGGTTGAGGGAGGAGGTGATCTCCAGCACAGCGTTGTAGTTGTGGAGACAGCGACAGATGTCGGCCACAGCCACCCATTTCTCAATGACCGCTACTCGAGTCACCACATCCTCACAGCGTAGAATCTCTGTGGCAATGAGGTTACTTATCTGGCAGAGGGATGAGAGTAATAAGAACTAGCCTTGACAACAATGACAATTGTGGCCAGACTTCTATGAAAACTTTGGGCGAGGAACATACATCATTGAAGTGCTTTGTTGTTCTCATGATATATGGTGTCTTCTCATTTTTGTCATTCTTCATCCAGCCTTGACCAAAGAACTCCCTGTAAGGAGAAAAGATTAACAGAAAGAAAGGAGTGGTCCTCATAGATGACTACAGCCAAAATGAGATGTTACTCACTCGTATGGGATGTCTTTAAAGACCAAGTGGTCTAGCAAAGTCAGCTGTTCTGCAATCTCCAGTGCAGAGTGACTCTCAAAGGGATCAGCCTTCCCTCCTTCCACCTAGGGTCCACAGGACAAAATGAAAATGAACTGTTCCAATGTGTGCCATCATTGACAAAGTAAATGCATCACATGAGTGTCAAACTTAATTTAGACTGGGCGACGATTCACTGAATTGGATTTTTACCTTTTCTTTTGAAAGAGAGATATACATTCAAGACCTTAGTTCACTTCACTACTGTGAACATTCTCCTCTGCTAACATAGATTAGAGCAAAAATACTGTCAAATATAGTTTGAACACAAATATTAACAAGTTCTTTTTTTTTGAAAGCAGTAATACTACATTTGACTCTGTGTGTGTCTCAAATGTGAATACATTGGGTTTCTTTGTCTTTTATATCAGCAGATTTAATGTTTGTTGCAGCCTTGTGGCCAGTGTGTCCTCATACTGTGTTTGTGGTTGCCCTGCATTAATATATAAACATTTGTACATTTGTCTGTCAGTCAGACACAAAACACACTCACCAGCTGTGTTGCATCTTCAAGAGTAATCTGATTGTCCCCATGGTCTTCCTGAGTTAGAGTCCTGACAGATAGTAAAAGAACAGCTGAATTTGTAATCTATACTTGTACACACACACACACACACACACACACACACACACACACACACACACGCACACGCACACGCACACACACACACACACACACACACACACACACACACACACACACACACACACACAGTCCCACAATCAAACACAACACCTGATGATGTTGGCTGCTGCTTTCCTCTCCTGGGTCAGCAGCTCGGGGTCATGCATCACTTCTTCCAGGAAGGCAATACCTTTTGTCTTCAACTCGTTATTGGTCTCAAAGTCCTGCAGAGGGACAGTCAGCATGCAAACAATGGATTGAAAGCTAAACTTAATAAAAACAATCACTCTAAATAACATCTATACATATTTTAAATCATCACCTTTTCAAATTCTTTGCTTTGTAGATTTTGTTTTCAACATTTCTTTATTTTGGTAATGCTCTAACTCATACAACATAGAGATAAATTCTTCCTTCTTATTTTGAATTTCATACCATGTATACACTACAAATCAAACTAACATGTCATAAAATACTTAAAATGGAAGGAACACAAAGCAAAGGACCACAGTCGTGAATCACACTTAATGGCAAACTCTTAAACACTATCTTGTTTGGTGCTGTTATCTTTGGCTCTGGCTATAAGATAAGATAATAGAAGCCATTATTTGTCCCACAGAGAAGAGGGATTCAGTCAAACATAAATACATGCGTACAGCTATACATATGAACAAATGTACAATTTACGATTTACAATTTGCAATGTACAACCAAAGCTACGAGAAGCCATCAGGGACATAATTCAGAATATACCATTCACAAACCCTTTCACAAACACTACTGAAATGTTCTTACACTACTGAAATACTCTCACACACACTACTGAAACACTACTGAAATGTTCTCACACAAACTACTGAAATATAAATCTTTTTCTACTGCAAACATGGACTCACTGAAACAACATGGGATGCAATGAAGGATTTGTTTGTAAGAATGTCTTCAATATACAGCATTAGTGATAATTAAGGATGTTTCATGAACTGTGTTGGGACATTTTACCGGGGAGTGTTTGGACACCCAGTGCCTCAAGACGTTCAGAACTCTGTTGGTTGCTGCTCGTCTGATCACAAACTCTTTGTCTCCATTTCTCTGATCTGTTGGGAAGCCTGAAGAAACCAAAGTCCATTAAAGAGTTTTCCACTTTAAGCTCATCACTACAATATATACAGCCCTGGCAAACAGGAGAACAATGTTCACAGAAAGCACAAATCCAAAATAGGTGAGGAAAAGATTTTGTGTATACCGGTACTGGCGAGGGACATCCGCCGATACTTTTCCTTGGTAGGTGTGCCCTCATTGGCTCCGGCTGTAGCTATGGCAAAGGCTGAGGCAGCAGACAAGGCGCTGCGGTTGTTATCTAGCTCTCTACATGAGGACATCACCATGCCATTGTTGTAAGAGAACAATGAGAATTCTAGAGAGACAAGAAGAGAAAATAACCCACTGGACACTGGCAAATAAATAATTTTGGTGGTATGTAAATAGAACAAGTGAAGTCTTTTGAGAGAAATAAATCTGGACTGGTGTTAAAATACTTATACTGCAGTGTAGTGTACGTATATGGTCTAGTCACCAGAATGGCCTCCTTCTTCTCCAGCAAATCTCCACTGGGGGGCACTAGAGACCATCTAGATTGTTTCCTCCAGACTTTACTTTGCAAGAGGCTATGATATTCAAGATGGTTGCAGCTAAATATAGCCACCAAATATCAGAATAACAGAGGAATCAACAGATTCTCTGCAGTCTGTTGTGTTTAAATTTTGGGAACCAGAGGCAGCTCAATCCCCACACTGTTGCTTCACAGTTTCAGTTAATTTGTCACTTTGGACAAGCCATTACGTATTTTAAAAGATATCTTTGGCTTTTGTGAAAGTTCATGCAGCAGAAATGATCCTGGCTCTTGTGAAGCAGGCTCATTTCTGGGTGCAGAAGGGAAAACATGCTCTTGATGTGGTTGCTATGACATAAGTTTTCTTTACACCTACTGACGCCAAGCTTTCCCCACATTATCATGAGCAACATCTATTTACATATTTACTTTTTTTTTGGTATTATGCAGTGCATTGCTGTGGTCAAATGAAACACTGTGGAAAGCTCAGTGAGGAACTAACTGGCTGAGGCACTGTAAAGGTGATATTCAGTGTGCAATTCAAAAGCCTGGATATGACGCTACCGTGTCATAATTATATCACTGCACATATCTAGGACACAATGTACTGTACCTGAGGAGTTTTTGCATTTAACATTTTTTGGAGTGGTTGGTGACTTGGTGGGAGAGGCTTCTGCATCCCCATCATCACTCTGATTCGGATCATTGTCACTTTCTTCCCTCACAGACAGATCTGTACCATGATAAATTACAGGTAAAGCATCAGTACAGCAATTCAAAATGAGAATAATTTGCTTATTTTTGATGTGTTACCTTGTTTGGACATTGGTGAATCCTCAATCTTGTCCTTCTTGTCCTCTGCTTCATCAGGGATTTTGCTTGCAATAGGGCTAGACACGTACAGCTTGTTGATGTCCAAGGTGGTCTTGCTGAATGGGGACATGGATGAGTACATGCTTGCATAGCCATTTGAGGAGCAGCTGAGGGCAGCCAGGTCAAGAGCTTTGCCCCCAGTGATGATGGGGATGTTGAGGGAGAGTTTGCGCCGCCGGTTGGGGGAGGAATTCTTGGCAATAGCGAGAGGAGGAGGTGAAGAGAACTTTCTGCTGGCCCTGGGGGAGCTGGGAGGTTCTCCATAGAGGAGTTTACTGTTCTGACTGCTGGCAAAAAACAACTCCAGGGATCTGCATCAAGGGAAATTATATGCATTTCAATATAGGACATAGGAATATGTTTTCCTTTGATATTTGGTAACTATCTACATTTTCAAGAGCTTAGCTAAATACACAACTGAATTATTTATGCAAACCAAGTCAGCCCAGCAACCAGAAGTCTCTTTGCAGCTGCGTCTTGTCATTTTAGAGCAGGATACAAGCTGCAGTGTTGCAGAAAAACTCTCCCACTCCCTGCCACCCTCCTGCGACCTCACGGGTTCCCATAAATAGCACAGAGAGTGATAGTGCGCATGGCCACTGCTGACACAAGCAGCCGAGTGTAGGTGTCTCTCACTGACATGACAAGTGCCACGGGAGAGCATGCTGCAGGGCGTAGGCATGGGGAGCTCCCCGTGATCTGAAATGCAGCCCTCCATCAATATTTTACACGATGGATATTTTACAGACAGGAAGAGTGGGAGGGGGAGGGAGCGGAGTGGAGAGGAGGGGAGGGGTCCTGCAGGTTGGTTGCCATAGAGTAACAGAGACCAGTAGAGACACTTTCAGGCAGGCAGGAGAGACTGGACAAAGATAAATACATACACAGATCTTCAAACATGACTAGAGAGAGAGAGAGAGAGAGAGAGAGAGAGAGAGAGAGTTCTGGTGGGTGGATGTAGACAAAATATGACAGTATTTTAATGCTTTTTCGGCAGCGTCTGTCTAGTGATAATGGCTCGTTGGTAGAAGAAAGTGAAGATTTTGATGAGCCAGAGGAAGCTGATTTACAATTACTCCAGTTGTCAAAGTCACTGATTACCCAGAATGACAAGGCAGCCTTCCAAGATCAGATTATATCATATCAGTCAGTCATTTTCTTAACCCGCTTAATCCGCCGGTGCCTATCCCGGCAGTCTCAGGGCTTGAGGCGGGGGACACTCCGGGCACGACGCCAGTGTACCGCGGAGCCACATAGAAACAAACAATCATTCACACACACACTCACTCCTACGGTCAATTTGGGACCGGCCAATCAACCTGAAGTGCATGCTTTTGGAGGTGGGAGGAAGCCGGAGAACTCGGAGAGAACCCACGCAGACATGGGGAGAGCACGTGAACTCCGCACAGAGCGGGACTCGAACCCGGACCCGCCGTGTTGTGAAGCAACAGCGCTACCCACTGCGCCACCGTGCTGCCGATTATATCATATCTCCCTTCAAATTTCACTAACTATTTCTATATTATCAGGAACCATCAAGCTCCCAAAAACAAGGATGAAATATTTTTTACCTGCTAAAATAATAATTCAAGCCATAGAGAGCAACGTATCATATATCATCTAAAGTAATAAACATTCTTATTTACTGTAACTTGTCTCTCCCTAAGTCACTGCATAAATTAACAGATGTGTACAGCTGTGGTTGAACGTAAAGGTCCAGTCCATAACCCTGTGACTACTATGCAAGTACTTAGGAGTGGATGGCAAAACTTTGAATTACATGAAGCATCAAGCTCATTTTGATAATTGAATCTGTTATTTTGCTCAGAAAAAAAAGAAAATGATTAGAAATGGGGAACCATATGATTAACTTAGAATAAACAAAACCAAAAATTTAGCTCATTGGTCCAACTGCAGTGTGACTCACCGTGCAGGGATAGCACTGATGGGCTTTTTGTAGATGGTAATGAGTTTGTCTAGCACCACATCAGCCGTGGTGAACACGCGATAGGAGTGCAGGAAGGTGTTGAGGAAGTCAATGGAGAGGAACCGGAGATCGGTCAGTCTCTCCAGCAGGCGCTCCACGCTGGCATAGCGGATCTGCAGCACCTTGCAGGAGTTCATCATTTTGCTGAAGCGGATATCCACGTCGTCGCAGTACAGACTCGAATCTGACCTGCTCGGGATAAAAGATGTTTAGAGAGAAATATTGCAAAGTGAAGCTACAAAGAATTATATATGTAGTTGCTCACACAAACACACACAAACACACACACACATGCACGCACGCACGCACGCACGCACGCACAGACACACACACACACACACACACACACACACACAGATCAAACCTTACTTGATCATCTGTGGCACTGTGACTTTGGAGTTGTCCTCAAAGGCATTCATCATCAGCCCGTTGCAGCGGATGTTGTCTACGCACTGTAGAACAGATATAGCAGAAGTAAGCAAAGAGGACAGTGGAGATATTAGTGAGTTTGGTGACATGCAGGCTTTCTGCTGACATCCTCGTCTGACCACAGGAGACTGTGATTCACGTTGACGTGCCTGGCTGATATCACTGGTCCATGCAGACTTCTCCTGCCTAGAGGAGGCCACCAGGATGACTGTGAACGACTGGCTGTCCTTTGGCTCCACAACAATCTTGAAGTCCAGGTGCTCCATGTCCTGGCCACTTTTGTCTGATTTGGCTGAGAGGAAGAAGCAATAAATAGTAAATATATGTAATTTTTTTCTACACATCTCTGTACATAAAACTACATAAAGTTTGTAATGTACACACAAACACTGAAAGAACATTTCACTAAGAAATATGCAACAGGTTGTTTAAACTTTACTTAGCCTCCATTAATTGTATGACACTATATTTGAAAAATTATATTTGACCTTTTTCTAATTATTAAACAATAAATTGATACCTTTGTAATAAATTCTGATGTATATACTTATAAATTACATGCATTATGACACATGGTGGATATAAGAGTGAGGTTACAGGGAGAAGAGATCATGAAGGTGGAGGATTTTAAGTACTTAGGGTCAACAGTCCAGAGCAATGGACTTTCTGGAAAAGAGGTGAAGAAGCGTGTCCAGGCAGGATGGAACGGGTGGAGGAAAGTGTCAGGTGTGATGTGTGATAGAAGAGTTTCAGCTAAAATGAAAGGAAAGGTGTACAAAACTGTGGTGAGACCAGCAATGTTTTTTGGTCTGGGGATAGTGTCACTGAGGAAAAGACAGGAGACAGAGCTGGAGGTAGCAGAGATGAAGAGCAGAGATGAAGATGCTGAGGTTCTCTCTGGGAGTGACCAGGATGGATAGGATCAGGAATGAGTACATCAGAGGGACAGCACATGTTAGAGGTTTTGGAGATAAAGTCAGAGAGGCCAGACTGAGATGGTTTGGACATGTCCAGAGGAGAGATAGTGAATATATTGGTAGAAGGATGCTGAGTTTTGAACTGCCAGGCAGGAGGCCTAGAGGAAGACCAAAGAGGAGGTTTATGGATGTAATGAGGGAAGACATGAAGGTAGTTGGTGTGAGAGAAAAGGATGCAAAGGACAGGGTTAGATGGAGGCAATTGATTCGCTGTGGCGACCCCTGAAGGGAAAAGCCGAAAGGAGAAGAAGATGACACGTAGTAGATATAACTCTTGAAGCTCACACTCATCATCAGTCCCCTCTGTGTCCTCCATGAGAGTGCAGTCTATAAGTGAAACCACTCCATTCTGCAAAGAGCATACAAGAAACATACATTCATATATATGTAGGTCCCTAACACCTACCTTATTTGAGTCAGTATGTCATAGCACTTCAGAACCTACCACACATTTATAACACCGTTTTCTTTAACTGCCGCAGAATTCTGAAGTTAAAAATGATCTCAGCTTGTAGAACGTTCAAATCAGAAACACAGATGTAATTGAGAAAAAGTCTAAAGAGAATTTCTACTGCCCAAATTAAATGAGGAGGCTCAGGAATATGAACAACATTTTATAACTTAATTGAAAACATTCAATGATTTTTGTTCATTTTTTAAGATCGACCTCAGCTTTCTTATTTCGATCTGCAGACCTTCGAGTCTCATGTTATAAAGATTTTTTTTTCTTTGTAACACACTTTATATTGCTGAAACAATCTTCAAGTGCTACACAACAATAAAAACAAGATCAATGTTGTGTTCAGGCGGCTTGGTTAGCGCAGTGGATAGCTCTGGGTCGGAGTCGTTTCTGTGCGGAGTTTGTATGTTCTCCCCGTGTCCACGGGGGTTCTCTCTGGGTTCTCCAGCTCCTTCCCACCCCTTAAACATGCAATTTAGGT
This sequence comes from Antennarius striatus, assembly GCF_040054535.1. Classification (NCBI taxonomy): domain Eukaryota; kingdom Metazoa; phylum Chordata; class Actinopteri; order Lophiiformes; family Antennariidae; genus Antennarius; species Antennarius striatus. Next base: position 10,227,026 of record NC_090779.1, read on the forward strand.
GAATTGTTTCAAATTGCCCATAGTCGTGAGTGAGTGCGTGAATGATTGTTTGTCTTTAGCATGGCTCTGCAGTGCACTGGCGTAGTGCCCGGAGTGTCCCCCACCTGTCACCCGTAAATCAGCTGTGATAAGTTCCAGCAACCCCTGTGACACGTAAAAGCAGACAAAGCGTAACAGAAGATAAAAGAGTGAATGTTGTGTTCCCAACTTGTTTCCAATACACACAAGTAGAAATAAATTAAGGTTTGTTTAAATCTTAAACCATAACCCAAAGATTCATAACAGGTACCCTGCAACAGGTACCCTGAAACAGCTTCATTTGGGGACCTCTAAACTTTTCTGGGTCCCAAAATACCCACTGACCTATGACCACAGTGTTTGACATAAGATGCTATCCCACTGCTAGCTGGGTAGTAATGGCCCACCTTAGTGAGATGAAGCTTTCCTCCAGAACCCCTGGTGCAGATAATTAAATGCTTGGAGAAGAGGAAACACTGCCTCTCCCCCTCCTTCTTCAGAGACAGAGAGCCCAGTCGCCCACGGGTGATCTTACCCTTCTCACTCATTGGTACCTGGATAAGTGACCCTGTGTGGAAATAGAGTGTTTGCAAATAGAAAGAGGAGGGGGACAAAAGAAAAAGGGATGAGGCACGTATGTAAATGGAAAGGGAGTAAACACACAATGTAAACAGAAATACAGGAACAAAAAAAAAGAGACAGTCAAAAAATTTAGCAAATGATAAAAGTTATCAATGTCACAATATCATGTTGGTGGTCATGCCTTTTTTCCACATATCCATACAGTTGCTTAAGATACTGAATTAAATAATCTTGAATTTTTTTTCCTTTCCTTCTTTCACCAAGACCTATGGGGATGGAGGGCATTTACAGTCCAACCTTTAGTTTTCTTATTAAAAGTGCAATTACAGATTGAGATGAACACATTGAAAACTCTTCCCTTGAAGGAAACATATTGATCCCTCAGAGGGAAACAGAGAGACACTTGGCTCCCTCCATATAGGACTAGAGACGTACGATCTGGTTCTCAGCACATCCTTTTCTGCTGCAGTTTGGCTTTTCTGTGGAAGAGCCTTTCCTTGCTGAGATCTGAACAACAAGATACGACAGGAGATACCTTGTCTGACAAATGTCTGGCTTGTGTCGAGGAGGATCTCACAGCCCTCCACAATCATGCGTTCTATAGCCAGGTTCTTCCTGATGTTTTCCGTCTCGCTGACTTCATCATGCATAATTCTGTAGAATGGGGAAATTTCGTCATCCTCATTTGACCGTATGGAAATAAGCACATTTTAAAGAGATTTTTTCCTAGGATCTGTATCATCTTCCTGACTTTTTCTGTACTATTTCTATAAAAGTTGTCCAGTGACATATGCATTATACATCAAGAATAACAGTAAATTTAGTCACAAGCAACGGTCAATGATTTTCATGTATTTTTGCAATTGTGCTGTCTATAAACATACACACAGTTTACGTTTTTTGTGTTGCAAGTATTGGAATTCTGGAAGCTTGAACACATTACCCAGGCATGAAAAAAACAACAACTTGAAACTCATAAAAAATATTCCATAAAAAATCCATATACAGTATTTATGAGAGGAAAAACATTGAAAGATAAACAATAGGAATCAAGAGAACTGGCCCTATAATATTTATAATTTGCTGCTTCTAGGTTTCCATACAAAATGCCAGAAATACACTATTTTGATTAAAGAACAAAACTTAAATGTTTTTTCTCCAACTTCTGAAAACAAGCGTACATGTCCCAATTAACTGAAATTACCTGGAAAGCTCCTCCAGCTTAGATTTGGCAAAGTCCAGACTGTTTCTCTCTATATGTTCATGGGGTGTGTGGGCCAGAAGTTCATGCAGCGTAAGAATGTAGCGGGGAATCTGCAGAGAGTAATATGGGATAGCAGCTCACATGTATGCATAAATGTAACATGAACGATGTACACGCAGGAATATCCATGTGCACATGCACTAATGAGAAATATATCAGTGGAAAGTGCAATCTACACTGATCAGCAAAATTTATTATCAACACAGCACAGGCTGCAGAAGGCCCCAGCAGAGTGGACTGTGGAGAAACTGCTTGCCTAGCCAGAAAGAAACCATTATTAAAGACTGAGATCACAAAACAACTGCTTTTTATAGACATGAGAAAAACTATGGGCATATTGTGAGCAGAGCAGACGCATGCCTGCTGTTTCTGTTCTTGATCAGTGCTGCTGCAATATGGGGCATCGCTCAGAGAGCCAATGAAAGCTCAAGAAGGAGGCGGGTCTTTCATGCCAAGTTCTGACAAATCCATGATGGCCAGAATAAACGCCTCACCACATTACTGAACATGTTTTAAAGAGAAATGATCAAATCATGATTACAACGTCTGTTGGTGTATTTCTGTTTTCACACACATGAGGTATTTAATATTTATTCCACTGGCACAACTACATTCCATAATTGGAGGTATAGATGTACGGTAACTAAAACATTACTGAGTTTAACAGAATTTTTCTCCTCTGGGTTCTACCAGCTGATAACATACTGTTAATGGAAAATGGTTGTAGTGGAATAGATAACATTGTTAGCCACTCATTTGTTTCATTATTCCTTACTATACTGTGACTTATGTTTGCACTGTGGTCAAACAAACTATTTAACTATAGTAAGACCTCAATGATGGGACCCATCACATTTACCTGCTTTGAATTATGGTGAATGGGTTTTCTGTAAACCTCAGGTAACAAATCAAACAAATCAGCTACCTGCTTAACAGACAAGAAGCGGATTTAGCAGGCATGGCTATAAGCAACTATTATTATGTTGGCCAATGATATGGCTGAAGGAATGTTTATATGTTATGTTATCTTATGTTATATGTTATGTTATGTTATGTTATGTTATGTTATGTTATGTTATGTTATGTTATGTTATGTTATGTTATGTTATGTTATGTTATGTTATGTCATGTTAATTTACTTAATTATAATTTTATTGGGAAAATTATCTTTAAAATCTTATATATATAGAGAGAAGAAATTTGCCCAAATAATTCTTTCTACATGCTTCAGCCCTACAGCAAACATATGGATATACTGACATGTTTTATAGATCAAGGAGACAAATGAGCTAACCTGGAACATGGGGTAGGTGAGGAAGGTCTCCAGTGTCCTCTCCTCACAGTCAGGCTTGGCCTCGTACTGCTTTAGCAGCTTGTCAAAGTCTCTGTTCTGCTTGCAGTGAGCTAGGATCTGCAGACTGTACTGGTGGTTCCTCACAAACTCCTGATAGATATTCAGCATGGGCAGCAGGATGTCAAACAGGTCAGCTATAAAGCAATAAATAACGACGCAATGCTGAGTGCATCCTCTGTGAAACAGTTCAGTGCACATTGGAGAATACATGAAAAAGAAATGACAGTAGAGCAGGTTCTTACCCAGCACCAGCGTCGGCCAGCTCGCTATTCTGGCTTTTAGACCCTGGTAGAATATCTGATGTAGAAACATTATTGTTTCACTGAAATACAATAAAAAACATGAGTGAGTTTTTATCTTCTCAAGCAAATAATGAGTGGTGTTAATAATTCTGCCATGTTCTGCCAAGTAAATTAAAGCTTCAACATCTTGCAAATTTAGCTTCTGTCACTGTAGAAGACTCCTGACTTAAGATACACATAGGCACACTTCACATGAACAACAAAAATATATCTGCTGACAGAACAGAATAAATCCATAAGAGAAGACGTAGTGGTTGGCACCTTTTTTTAATGTAAGTTTTTACAATATGACACCGTACACTAATTTGATTAATGCTGTGCACCAAAATAAGGGTGTGGAAAGATTGAGTTATCATCCCAGGAAATCCAAATGTCATTTAAATTCATTTAGAAATTTTATTGGTCCAATAGTGATCATCTAATAAATTTTCATTTAATCTGAAATATTGTCTTTTTGTTTTACTTCATTCCATGAACCAATACTAAAACAAATGATGTCAGTGGTCCGAAACAATCACAAACACGTGATCAAACCTCTCTGCTGCAGCTCAGTCTGACTCATTGCTTCTGAATTACTATGTGTCCCTTTACAAATTTCTACTTTACTGTACAATACATATTGCCTGTATATTCTCTTTGCCCCATCATGCTAGTTTTTGCTCCTCCTGGTTTTGTATCCATCAAAGAAAAGTGACAATGCCCAGGGCCAGTTCAATAATAGCAACTACAAAACTATGAGTTTCACAACATGGCTTCACCTTGTAGCTGAAGCTGTCGCTCTACTTCAGTGTGACCATCACCACATATTATGTGTTCCAGATAGGTAAATTGATAATAGCAAAGATGAAGCTTTATGCTATAAATAACTAACTTACATGTTGTTATCACATTTGCTGTTATCTTTTGGGTTTTGAGAAAACAAAAGAAACTTCAAAATCTTTAGAAATCGCCTAAAATGGTACTTTTCTTTACAGGGTTGTTGAAATTCTGGTTCTGTGATCTGAAGGAAAAAGGGGATCCAACCTGTTGAGGAATATGCTGCTAACATCGTCATGGGTGATGGGCGGTTTCTTGGAGCTAGCTGCCATGCGGAGTGGCCTGAGGAAGTTGTTCACCAAGATGTGAAGCTGCTGGACGTACTCCGCCTCTGAGTCCAACATGCTGAACACCACCTGGTTCCTCTTCCTCATACTCTCTGCATGTGGTGAGCGGATATAATCCTGGATGATCGTCTTCCACTTCCTCCTGCAGATCCAGCCTCGCAGGAAGCTCTGAACCTAGAATGTTAACGCCTGCAGTGACTTTCAGGGGATCTGAAGATGCTCTAAAAAACGCAGCAGAAGATTGAAATTGAACGCTATACTTTTTTGATTTTCTTGATTTCTGAATCATCATCGGTCGGGGCGGCTGCAGGGCTGGCATGAATCTTCTCGTTGTCTTTGAGCAGCCCGGCAATCTGGGAAGTGGCCACAAGAAAGAGCAATCATTACAACTTACACACTTCTCTTCTTCTCACTTTCTGTATCAGCATATAAACAAAGTGACTCAGTCAATAGGACAGGACCTGTCAACACTGACACATTAGTCTGACTACACTAGCTGTGTTATCTCTGCATCAATATTTATTTACACTGGTGCTTTAAATGTAATACGTACAAAACTGTATGCTGACAAGAGGTAAGTAAACAGGTTGTTGAAAATAGAAAGATTGGAGCTGCCTCAAACTGTTTGAAACTAAGTGTTTCCATTTACTTTGTGGCCAGAGAGGTAATTGTCCCTACTATTCATAGGAATAAATACAATACAAAGCTGTGTCCATGCATATTCAGCAGGTAATTTGATTTCTAGCATCAAATTTGCCCTTTAAAGTAAAACAACCATTTGATCTGAGGAATACAGTTGGAAACGCAGCCCTTTTGGAGGTGTTGTTTTTGAGCACCTCTCTCCATCTAGTGTGGAGAACTGCTTCCATGTCTGTCCTCTCTTGCTATTTTATTCACATATGAGACACATTAACATAGTTCGTCACTTTCCCTTTGGTTATTGGCTGTGTTGGCAGGATGAGGTTCAGATGGGATGCAATGGAAAGGAATGAGTGTGCAGAACAAGAAGACGTACTATAATTTTATTTTATTGATAAAATATTTTGTTCTATTGATGCAACAATCTTGGGCAATTGTGATACAATCAGAGAAGGTGATGAGGGTTACTAGTGTAAAAAAATCTGACATTAGATTACCTCATTCAAACACACTGGAAGAGATAATCCTAAATAGGGCATAAATGTAAATCTCCATTTTTTATTTTATTTACTATAAGTAGTGTTTCTATACTCTTGACCTTTACAGTCAAATATCTGCATGTACCTGTATATGTACAACATAAACTGACAAAAATGTGCAAAACTGGAGGAGAGAACAGGAGAGAACAGACAGTTCTTGTAGAAATAGAAGAGATGAAACAATGAAGATGACTGCAAAAAAAAGTTAAATGTTTGACAAAAAAATCTGTCCTTGTTCCATTAGTATGCATTTTCATGATGGTCCCTAATTTCATAAAAAATAACTCTCAGGTTTCCAAGATATTCTTTGAGAATCAAGCTTTATCTCAAATTACACTGCAAATTACACTGCAAATTTATTTAGAAAGAAACTTGTTGATTGCCTGAAAATCCATCTTAAGGACTCTATCTATTCTTCTGTTTATTTTTTTTCCAGCTAACAGGTCATCATCTTTATAATAAAGGACCATGTGGGTTTAGCTACTCATAGGCCCTGTTCATATGACTAAAACAATTTTGGGCCAATATAAGTCACGCTTTTATTATTTCTACATGAAACTGGTGCTTTTGACTTCATTGTAAAGAATCCAGCAGCTGTGTTAAGGAGTGTTTAAATTTGGATGACCGCGCTGGGGTGAAAGGGAGACAAGATGTGACGCTTTTGGTGAATTGTATCAAATGGCAAAGGAAGAGAAAGAAGGAGCTAATGCTGCTGCAAAGTGACAGCTCGTTTCTGTTCAGTATAATGAATTCATGTTTGTTTACATCCCTTCTGCTCGGTGTAAAGGCATTACTGTGATTATTACCTCTGACTTAAGCCTTTCAATCTCTATTTCCCCATCTTCTATCTGTTGTCGAAGTTGCTTAGCAACAGTTTTCTCCGTCTCCACAATCTGAAGCAGATGAAGATACTTCTGCATGAGAGTCTCATGCTCATTGGCCAAGTTTCTGTAACTGTAACACATTTGAACATGCACACACACACACACACACACACACACACACACACACACACACACACACACACACACACACACACACACGGTTTTGCATTGTAGCTGGGGTAATGAATTTCACATTGGTGTTTGCAATTCCATTTCACATCAAACATTCAGATACATTTTGTGAACATATTATTTTCTGTGATTCCCTGTATCATGATATCATACATGAAACCACATCTCACACAAACTGATGGCTTTACCACCTGTTAATCCTCTAATCACCATGCCGTAAACAGTTGTGTACCTTTACCTGGCGTGTGATATTGCAGCCACCCATTCATCACAGTCTTTTACATCCTCTGTGCGTAACTCAAGCGCCTTTTGATTTTCATGGGTGAAGCTGACAGTGAAATAGTACTGAAACAAATGGGAAGAAGAAATGTGAGTCAGAAACAGCAGGACTATCAATAACCTGACATGTTATGCGTCCTATAAGGAAAGGAGCATTCATTATTGCATGTGTTCTGGGTACATCCATCATGGCTTAACTGAAGCTTCTTTGCTGCTTTTGTCTGTGCGTTTGTTCCATTGCCTTGCTGCAGACATCAAGCGGGTGATTTAAAACCACACAGGGATGGGGGAAGCCACATCCTCCTCGCCCACCCGTGCAATTGTTGGAGCACAGGGAGGGAAACCTCCCCCTACCTGGATCCTATATAGTACATGTTTCCTAGCAACTGAAGATTTAGATCCAGATCTAAACATGATGTTATTATTATTATTATTATTATTATTAGTGTTATTATTATTATTATTATTATTATTATTATTATTATTATTATTATTATTATTATTATTATTATTATTATTATTATTATTATTATTATTACGGAGCAGAGATTATATTTCCATTTGTACTCTTGATACCGAATAATGTAGCGGCAAGAGGGCACAAGCCAGTGTCTTATTGTGCTCGTCCAAAGCCCGGTTAAATACAGTGGGTTGTGGATTTGAGCTGGAGGAGAAGGATAAATTCTGGTTGGACTTTGATGAAGTGATAGAGAGCATACCTAGAAGTGAGAGAGAAGTCATTGGTGCAGACTTCAATTGACATGTTGGGACAGGAAACAGAGGTGATGAGGAGGTGATGGGCAGGTTTGGTATCCAGGAGAGGAACGCAGAAGGACAGATGGTGGTTGACTTTGCAAAAAGGATGGAAACGGCTACAGTGAATACTTTTTTTCCCAGAAGAGGCAGGAACATAGGGTGACCTTTGGAGGTAGGAGCACACAGGTAGACTACATCTTGTGTAGACGGTGTAAGCTGAGGGAGATCAGTCACTGCAAAGTAGTGGTAGGTGAGAGTGTAGCCAAACAGCATAGGATGGTGGTGAGTAGGATGACTCTGGTGGTGAGGAAGAGGAAGACGGCAAAGGCAGAGCAGAGGAGGAAATGTTGGAAGCTGAAAACGTAAGAGTGTTGCATGACTTTTAGGAAGGAGTTAAGACAGGCTCTGGGTGGTCAGGAGGTGCTTCCAGATGACTGGACAACTACAGCTAATGTGATCAGGGAGACAGGTAGGAGAGTACTTGGTGTGTCATCTGGAAGGAAAGTAGATAAGGAGACTTGGTGGTGGAATGAGGAGGTACAGGAGTGTATACAGAGAAAGAGGTTAGCCAAGAAGAAGTGGGACACTGAGAGGACTGAGAAGAGTAGACAGGAGTACAGGGAAATGTAGCGTAAGCTGAAGGTAGAGGTAGAAAAGGCTAAACAAGGTGCTTATGATGACTTGTATGCTAGGTTAGACAGTAAGGAGGGAGAGACTGATCTATACAGGTTGGCAAGACAGAGAGACAGAGATGGGAAGGACGTGCAGCAGGTTAGGGTGATTAAGGATAGGAATAGAAGTCTATTGACAGTTGCCAGTAGTGTGATGGGAAGATGGAAAGAGTACTTTGAAGAGTTGATGAATGTGGAAAATGAGAGAGAACAAAGACTAGAAGAGGTGACTGTTGTGGACCAGGATGTAGCAAAGATTAGTCAGGATGAAGTGAGGAGGGCACTGAAGAGGATGAAGAGTGGAAAGGCAGTCGGTCCTGATGATATACCTGTAGAGGTTTGGAAGTGTCTAGGAGAGGTGGCAGTAGAGTTTCTAACTGGGTTGTTCAACAGGATCTTAGATAGTGAGAAGATAGAGGAATAGAGAAGTGTGCTGGTGTCCATTTTTAAGAACAAGGTAGATGTGCAGAGTTGTGGCAACTCAGGAATGAGTACATCAGAGGGACAACACATGTTAGAGGTTTTGGAGATAAAGTCAGAGAGGCCAGACTGAGATGGTTTGGACATGTCCAGAGGAGAGATAGTGAATATATTGGTAGAAGGATGCTGAGTTTTGAACTGCCAGGCAGGAGGCCTAGAGGAAGACCAAAGAGGAGGTTTATGGATGTAGTGAAAGAGGACATGAAGGTAGTTGGTGTGAGAGAAGAGGATGCAGAAGACAGGGTTAGATGGAGGCAACTGATTCACTGTGGTGACCCCTGAAGGGAAAAGCCGAAAGGAAAAGAAGAGTCTTGATACCAAATGACCGAATAAATACCAAATAGTTTGCCCCGCCTCACACCCTAAGGTAGCTGGGATAGGCTCCAGTTCCCCTCGACTCGCGAAGGCGGATAAAGCCGTCGCGGGTCATGGGGAACTGGATAAAGCGATGATTAGAAGATGGATGGATGGATGGATGGATATTTTAATTTGACAGTTACAGATCTAGTTTTGTTTCAGTACAGTTTTAAATATGAAGTTACTTCAGAGTGGGGTATGATGTGTTTTTACCCAGTCAAAAAATATCTGTCATCCCTGGTGAAACAGCACACTGGTGTATCCACATAAAGTAAAAATGCCTTTGTATTTTAATGGTAGTTTTCTGGTTTGTTACATGGGTTAAGGTAAGATTTACCCTTCAAGAAGGTGTCCTAATGCTTGTTCAATGACAGTGGCAATAATAACACAATTGTATGTATGAATGTAATTTCTCTTCACTTTTGAATTATAGAATTGTTGCTTGTGTTTACATCACATTCGGGATGAGAGTCACACATAACACATTTCTTATGAAACCATATCAAATATTTCAGACAGAGGCTGTGAAAAATAATACAACCCCTATAAGTGAAATGTCATCATTCCACATAGAGAGAGACAAGACTCTAATCTTTGGCCTGCAGATGTTCAACAGGCGCCTATCAACCTGCAGCTGATCATTATTCATGGCTGACTGCTCCTCCATCTTCACATTCATTAGGTATTCATCCTTCCGTCAAAGAAAATCTATTTCTGGCAGAGAGGCATGTATGTTGTTGTTGTTTTCCCTCATGTCTCCAGGAGTGTGGTGAGTGTCTGGTGTGAGGTAATGTTAAGTGCACTGTCTGCTGCTGACTTTGTATTTATAGCTGAGTCATGCACCTTAAAAATTATTACTGATCTTAATGGAGATACATGAGCATTGTTTCCTCTTAAATCTTTGAAGCACACTTCGCATCAGGTGGGTGCAAGATTTTTGTGTCAGTTATGCTGAGCTGTGGCCGTGATTTAGACATGTTTTGATGAATTGTTCTTTGTTTGCATTCCCTGTGCATTATGTAATTGTGACTGTCCGATAAACAACTATGTTTCACTGCAGCACCGCTGTAAGAGGACTTTCCAGAATGATATAATGAGATCAATACTGTAACATATCCCCTAGAGAACTGTTGGTAATCACACCACTTTCATTTTAATGAGGAGCTTTAGTTTGGATGCTGGCCCAAAGACAGTGAGATAATCACATTTTATTAGTCCAGTCTTTCCTTTACAGTACAGCTTGTACCAAATCAACCATGTTGCTCCTGTAGCTCCTTGGTTGAAGTGTTGCTGTTTCTCGGCATAAGTGAGCTGCATTTTCTATAAATGGACTCTGACCACTCCGCGTTACTGCAAGGCACAAATTTAGCCCAGATAGCACTTGCATTAATAGGAGAGATGCGCCACACTACTTCTCTCTGTTACCACACCTCTTCCAACTGCATCATTCTTTAGGATGCAAATAAGGGTTGCCATGGAAACCCTGGGCTCAAATGCATTATCATTTTCCACACCGACTGCATTTGAGGATAAATATAATTTGGGGATTATAAGGGATTGGAAAAACATTACCACAAAACCATAAATCCAGGTAGGGATACATGGCAGAGGTGATGTTTTCTGACAGTTGTTTGTCCTGTGTTTGTTTATGTTGAGAGTTAACGCTTCAGCTGACAATCATATGAGTCACATTAGTAATAAAATATTTGTTTACCTCCCTCTGCTCTTCTTTTCTGCAAACAGTATTAAGAAAACCGAAGGAAAGCAAATGTCTCAAGAACAAACTCGTGATTTCTCACAGATTTATGGATACATGTTTTTTTTACAGTACGTCATCATTTTTACCTATAAAAACAACAATACTCTCCGGGGGCTTTTTAGGAGCCTTTAACACAACTGAGTGTACAGTATTAGTGTGTTTCATTCTGCATTGTCAGCACAAAGACAGATGTTCACGAGAAAAGCCTTGGATTGCAGCTCTTCCTACAGAGTCAGGCACTGAAGCAAAATACTTCTCAACTGCTTATTCACAACGGGAACGTGTTGACAGACAAGTTAACCTTTACTGTTTTGACTGTTATGTTTTACCAATGTAAAATAGACACTGGATATTATATGCAGATATAATTTAAATCTCCTTGCGTGTGTGGTTTTCATAACACTGCAAAATAAACATGGAAACATTCATTAAAGATATGACTCAGAACATGGTAGAAGAAAACCTATAATGTAAAGTGAAACTACAGCATGTTAGAGTGGATCGTTTCATTCAGGTCATCTAAATCAGTGGTGACTGATCATTGGCACCCTGCTTTTTCCTGAGCTCCTGCTGTAGTTTCATCGTTCCGCCAAGCAGTGAAAACCTTGAGGCACAAACTTTTATTATTATTATTATTGTTATTATTATTATTATTACTTTATTATTATTATCATTATTATTACTTACATATTTAATTGGCAGGAGCATTGGGTATAATCACTCTCCGCCCTAAAACGTCAAAACGATAATGACCAAGTCAGAAGTATAATATGTGACCAACCAGGTGAAAAATGTACAACCTCGATGAGAAACCAAATCCTTTCATGCACCTCCCTAACTACACAAAACTACCCCTCCAAAAAATGGGTGAAGCTCTGTTTTGCTGCAACCTTAAGCAAAAATACTGCATAGCCCGCTGCCGCTGCTGTAATATGAGATGTTAATATTGCAACCTTATTATTAAAGCCATGCGCACATTACATAACGAGCAAACCAGCAATCTCGTGCTCCTCTGCTGCACTGGATTTGAGGTCATCATGCGGCGTGCGTAAAAAACAAAAAAAAAACCCAAACCAGTTTATCTGCATTAAAAACAATGACATTTCACATTCGATGTTGCAGCTCGTCAATATTTTATCAGGAAGCATCAAAAACAATGGAACAATGTGTGAAAGAGGCCGAGCGTGTGTGTGTGTGTGTGTGTGTGTGTGAGAGAGAGAGAGAGAGAGAGAGAGAGGGAGAGAGGGAGAGAGCGCGCTGACGCGCACCATACCTGCTTTTCCAAACACTCCTTGGCTGACTGTGAGGGTTTCGGTGAAGGCGCCCTGTCGCATATACATCCCTCCAACAGGTATAATCCCGAGGGTCTTGAGCTGGACTCGTTCTCAAAATAAAACAGCATATTTTGTAACAAAGCAAACCACTTTGTGTGCCATTTCGTGTTGTCAGAGCTCTTTTTGCTCAAGCACCCGCGTCGTGTGCCATCCTTTTTTGCCAAAAGCCCCAGGTAGGTGACATGACCATCGTTAAGTCGTATTCCCTTCTGCATTTTGATGAGGAGTCTTCAGCCGCACACGGTGGATCGGTTCGTTACATCCTTCTGAAGTCGATCAAAAGAAGAATAAAGGCGAGATATTGACTTTCTGAATGCGGACCACTAACAGCAGGCTTCTCTGCTCTCTCCGACGCATTCACTGTGTTTGCACTGAAGTAAAAGAGGAAACAACGGGCAGCACAAGTCCAGCATCCTAAAATCTTTTGTCATACTCCGAGCGCTTTGGAGGTCCACGGTAAAAGATGGGGTAAAAAAAAAAATCAAAAAAACAAAATCAAAAAAAGGACCAGAGGATGTGAAAACAGTCTGAACAACGCAAGATGAGAGGGGTTCGGGGTTTGTCCTTTTCTCACATGAAATCTCCAGAAACCAGTAGGCTGGGTGCTGAGCTAGGCAGTGCTGGGTGAAGTCACATGACGCATGCTTGGGAGAGCAGATTTCAGAACCTTGGACAGGGACATTTCCACAAGATGCCGCATAAATTGTGTTTCCTCTCCAGTCCACAGTATCAGTGAGGGAGAGGAGGAGATGGGAGACATGCAATAGATAAATCAGCCATGAGAAAATTATTTTATTGTAATTAAGGAATTAGTCCTCTGTTTCTCTGATTATTTTCATCGTAAAGTTGCACAGATAAACATTGATTGTAATAAGAGGTGTCAAACCTCCTGAAGATAAAATACATAACCAAAAATTCAAATCCTTAATCCTCAATAAATTTATGGTATATTTCATTTCCGGGGAAAATCTAACTTCCACAATACAATAAAAACCTCAGTTGAAGTGTAGTAAAAAATATACAGAAAAGAAAATAAGACATTTTTTTAAAAAGGTAAGGCATGTGTTTTTGGTGATTTATTAAACCTTTAGTGTAGTTTTTACATGTTTTGTAGATTTAGTACAAATCCTAAAACTTGACTTTCCTGAAAACAATCAATGCATCACTATCCAAGTTCTTACATTTTCCAGGTTGAGTTCAGTTACAGGTATATTTATTGTTACTGTTTAAACTGGTTGATGTCTTCACTATGAAAAATGCAGTTGACTTCTGAGTTTGAAATAAAATAATTCAAATAATCAGTAAAATACCACCAGGGAATAAGCTGGGTGAAATCCTGCAGGGCACCGGCTTTCACATGTGGTCTGATCAGATGTTATTGCTGCATTTTAAAGAGCTTTGACAGTGACAGGAAATAGACAGCAAAAGATAACCACTTCCACGTGTTGGCATCTTACAGTAGGAGGAAGACTCAAGAGAATAATGCTACTGTCAGATATGTACATCTCACTGAGAGGCTTCAACTAAATTAAACTGTGATACTGAATAGTCTTTGAGTGTGATTTGACAATACTGCAGTTACTCATTTTCACCTCAGTTTAAATAATTTTAAACTCCTTAAAAGCTGCATATTGACAGCAGCATAAATATTTTCAAAAGGTTTCTCTATTTTATTTTTTATTTTGTAGTTTGGTTCCACAAACATAAAACAGACTTGTAAACTAATTAGTCTTGGTTGTCCGTTTCCCTCATTCCATAATATTCTGTTGATCTTTATATTGTGTTCAGTTGTTGGTCGATTAATTAATTAACTAATGAATTGTTATTCTGCACACATGTTCGAAATAAAGCATTCATTCATTCATTCATTCATTAGGGTACAAATGGCAAATGAAAAAACCAAATGATGATTTTTTTTCATGCAGTTAATCCCTGTCTACTTAAGTATAGACCCAATATTTAAAGAGAATAAAACTGGTACTGAACCCTGGCTAAATTGTGAAGTGAGAATGAAAGGTTGTTTTCATCCAACACTAACTAAATCTATAGAGTAACACAAATTCTAATATTGTGAACAGATTTGCACAGTGAAACATTCTGAATAAAAGCATTGGTAGTAAAACTTTCCTCTGTTTTGGCCAAGGTGCAACACAAAAGTGTTTTTGTGCTTGATGTGGGCATTTATAATGCAATCTATCATGCATCTGAACTTCCAAGTGCTATCTTGTGTCGTCCAACCATATTTGAGAAGTGAGAGCATTAAAATATTTAATATTTATTTTTAATTGACTATTTTTGCAAGTGGTGATGGTAATCTGGTCAGATATGTGGAACAAGAGAAAACACAGCTGCAACAGTCATGCTTGGCTGTCAGGCTTGTTGGACATTGTGATCTGTTCTTGCATGTGTGCGAATGTGTGTCTTGTGTGTCAACTGGTGTTTTCTGTGACAGCTCACAGTGCTGTCGTTGTGCAGACGAGGATGTTGCCGTGGTATCCTCATCTCTACTGCGCCGCCGTTGTAAAGGCCCTGGTCCTATTACATGATCCATCAGGATTCTAATTCACCACGCTCTTCTAAAATGACATTTACTAATTACTCTTTCCATTTTTAGAAACAACTTTCTGGATTTGATCCAGTCTCTCTCATGCTCATTGGTGTGTAGGAACAAATAAGTTGGCTTTTGTAGCAGTCACAGCTCATTTGAAAGTGAGTAAGTGAACATACAAACATACATCTGAAATCGCTTTAAAGCATGATTCTGTGCTAAACAATCTTATTATTCATAGAGTGGAAGAGAATTAAGATGGATATGAGGGGAAACCTGCAATACAGTAATACATGTACGTATAGCAGAGTTTTCAGACACACTGTTCAAAGAGGGCATCACATTTTTTACAGGGGGGTAAAGGGAATGTCCAACAGCCACACACATTTCTGTATTCATTGAAACCTCTGTATATTTCAGGCGCATCAGAATCAAACACTCATCCATCATTGTTGTTCTGCAGTGATTTTTAATGAGATTTATGACTGAAAAACTTTTATCAGCTGAAGGAAGAAAGGGCCAATCAGACCCTTCCGTCACACATTCCAGTCTTGTCTCTCCAGCGTTCAGGAGTGTGTCTTGTTATGTGTTGTTGCCTTATTTGCACAGTTCCGTTGATTCCAGTAAAAGGATGGAGATGTATTTTACATGTGTGTAGTGGCCAGATCAATATGAATGATCTGTGATCCAGATTTGAGACTAGGGAAGCTTCAATACCTTCTGCACAGTGCATGCTGGGAAAACCTTCAGCCCAGACAGACAGGGGTAAAAATGTATACACAGATCTTTTTCTCATGTTAGCAACAGATTAATATTCTTTCAAGTTACTAGTCGTTAATACAATTACTTCTGTTTATAATTAGTTATTAATATCCAGCAAATTACTTATTTTCCCTCATCCTCATTCAAAAGCTTCTTTTTTCTGAAATGTTCCAAAGATAAAGCATGAGATATATGCCTAAATAACAGAGAAAGAGAGTAGAGAGAGAGACAGAGAGAGAGAGAGAGAGAGAGAGAGAGAGAGAGAGAGAGATATTTTGATTTTAACATCATGTTTATTCATAAAAATCAAATTACAAAATAATCACTTTGACACAAAATCCAAAAGAGATTCACGTAAAGAGGATTTTCAATCGTACTGTGCAGTTTCTGAACCAAGAAACATCTAAGCTTTTATAATTTATCAAACTAAAAAAAAAAACAACAACAGACAAAATTAATTCACAACCTAGCAGTCACAAATATTCCTTCATAACTATTACCTCACGTAAAAAGCATTAAAATATCATTAGGTGGCAGTTTTACTCTCAGGTACTCAGGTACAGGCATCGAGTGGCACTTGGCTCACACCAGAGGGGCCCTTTTGGGAGCACTTGAGCTGTTTAAGGACTGCTGTCCCCTTTGAATCAAATAAAAAAAAATGCATGAATGTTAATTTAAGCAGAATGGCTATAATCTTGCACAAGTTTTCTACCATGAAATTAATATTGTACAGAGGCATATTAATTCTGTTCTGTGTCTTACAATCATTGCTGGCCTGAAGTACAGTACAACACAGTTTTGTGACTTTAACTAGAATGAAGGCTGACATGTCTCCAATGTGGCAGACAGGCATTGCTCCCATGGCTGCTCCCTCTCAACTCAGGCTGATCCTCCTGTGTCACCACCAGTTAGCTGTCCTGCCACTCACAGGTCATGAGTGGGGGAGCTGGAGAAACTTGATCCACTAAATAATAACTGCATTATGTTTGGGTAGGGCATGGGTATTAGTGACCATGGCACACAGTCGTCAGAGTGTTCAGTTGCATTTTCAGGGAAAATGTCTTGGTATTTGCCTTTTTACCAGAGACAGCTGAAGCCATGTGTTGTTCACAGACAATCCCATCGCTCACATCGGTTGTGTAACAGCAGAGAAATGTTCCGTGATCATGAGGGCAAGCTGTGTCTTGGTCGGATATAGGAAGCCTGGGCTTGCGCACATGTGGGTTTTATGTGTCCACTGCCATCACCCGCTAGAAAGATTCTGATTTTACTTACAGACCAATGCATTGAAGAAGCATCAGCCAGTTGCACCTTGATTTGATATTCACTAGTGCACAGGCCCATGGGATTGTTTCTAAACATGCATGGTGTCACATTAAACATCACCTCATCTCATGAAACCCTCTTTTGTGTGAAATCATACAGCTTAAGTGATTTTAAATTTGCAGTGACCAATACTGTATTTTAGGAATTATAACACAAAGTGGCCAATAATGTGTATTACATTTCTCCTGTACTGACCTCAATGCACTGAGAGAAACATGTGAAATGTGTCTGTTGATTAACTAGGAGTTGCTTTTCGAGTGCTGGGGGGGCTGTGCTCTGGCAGAATCCTAACTCTTGGCAGTGACCCAGGCCGTTGTGATTTGTGCTCACTGCTGCCTACAGGGTTGCCACCTGGCTGCCTCTTCCTCCAGCCCCCCTGGGTAACACAGAATGCCGCCACGGCAGGTCTGTAATTGAATTTCACACATGTCACAGTCAGCATAACTGTGTTTTCTGCAAAGTGAGGCTACCTTTAGAAATTTCATACATGCTCAAGACATCAAAATGAGATATGATATTTTCTAGCTTCTAATAGAAAGAAAAATATTGTAACAAAATGACGAGATAATTGTTTAAAACACACAAAATTATGAGATAATTGTTTAGAACAAAAGTCTGACCGTAATACCTCTTTTTTTTAAATACCTTTTTTTCAAGGCCAAGGTCAGATGTATCGAGAGTGAAATTATTGTGAAAATGTGCAGTGCCTCATACCAACTTCATGGCTGGCATACACCGTTTTCTGTATTTGAGTGTATGTCATGTTTCACTAGGAAATCCACACACGTCTTTGTGCACAAGCCCTCAGATGTTTTAAATCTGTTTTGAGGAACAGCTAAAAGAGTGTCTGAGGGACCTTCTGGTTCAGGATTTAAGAGTGTCTGCCTGATTTAAGTCTAATCAATGTGTTGTACCATGACCATGATGAGAAACCAAAACAAAGATCTTAAATTGAGAGGATGCTCTACTGAGGCAAGCTAAAATGTGTGTGGTCATGAATTTGAGAGACTTTAAATTAAATTAATTTTGTGAATTAGTATAGAAAATGCTAAATAGATGAGTTTCCAAACATTTGAACATCGTAGTTTAACATATTTAAATATCATGCAGAAAACAAAATATTTCTTGCTTCCAACAAAAAGCACACAACTTTAACATAACACAATGAGCAGCCAGTGCAGTGTGAACAGGAGCTGCTGTGGCTCTCCACAGGATCAGAATGTGTTTTTCACATTTTCTTTTTCTATATTTATGTTCACACTTCTACTCAGTGGATTCCATCCACTTTCCTTACTGTATTCTACATAGGAGATGAATGCAGACTTTAAAGTAGGCCAATTACCAGTCTCTGTGAACAAAGACATTAATGCAATGTGGCAGAGCCCAAGAGGAAATGCAAAGGCAGGGTGTCTTCGGTCAGCTAACATGAACTCAGAGGGGACATGTGAACATGTCCCTCCATTACGTAATCACTTTCTTTTCCATTTCTTGTCAAGACTTCCCTTTGCTCCCTGTAGTTTTATGGCGTCCAGAATGAATACTGACTTATCTACAAGCACCACAATGCTGACAGTTGTGATTTAGAATAAAATATCTTTACACATGTTTGATGGGTTGCTGTGAAACCAGGGTCTTGGAATTTGATTCAAAACCCTGGTTTCAACTCATTAAATGAGCATGACAGTTTAGACATCTATTTAAGGGAAGATATCTTGTACATTTACTTCCTCGGATGCAGGACAATTCATCCTATTTGGTCCTCTGACTGTCATCTGGCACCACTATCATGTTGAAAGTTTGATTTGCTCATTTGCCAATTATTTTTGAAGCTGAATATCACAAGCTAGTTTGAAAAGGGCTTAAACCCTTTTCAGTGGAAAAAATGGAAATATACAGAATGAGCAAGAAAGTACAACCAGACATTGAAAACAAGCTGTACTGAAAAGAAATATGCCGAGTGACATACAGGTGCTGCCATACTGAGATTTTTGTTATATTCTTTAGAGTGAATTTTTGAGTAAGATTCCAACTGTAAGACTGAGAAACAAGAAGATGATCCTAAAACAAGTCCAACTGAACTCACTGGCTAAATGAAATGGACACAGGAGACACTTGGGTCATTACAGGCGTCAGGCACAGATTTCATCTGAAAGAACGAGGGCGATGAGACGCCATACAAGGGTTATTGCCAATATGGTCTGCTCAGCACTCAATCACTGTTAAATTAAATCGAAGGATGACATATGCAGCAAATCAGTGACAGGTTAGTAAGGTCAGATTAAGATCCATATGCTGACCTTTTCCTTGGCTATCTCTTTTCAGAGTGCCTATCATCAGGGCTATCAATAGGAACTAATGAGCCTTAATGGTCAGATCCTGGCGGAGCGCCATCGCTTACACTATAGCCCAATGCTCACCAGGGCCCTGCAAGGTTACACCACTGATGACAAGTGCTCTCAATAAAAATGCTATTATCTTAGCTGTTACAGTGTATCAGCTGCTCCTTCAACACCTCTGTTCCACTCAGCGTGAACACATCTTCAACCTTCTTCTCCATTTTTGTCTTTCCTTCAGCTGGGTGGAAGCACAGATTCAGAGTCATCGTCAGCAAGTTCAGTAAACACTCAACAAAAAAAGCTGATAAATTATTATTCTGTTCCACAGATGCCTAATACTGCTAGCACTAACTGTTGCTTTAAGTGACACAATCCTTTATAACAATGAACCTGGGCTCTGCTGTTTATCTTGAGCAAATCTCACACTTTGCTATCCAGCGGCCAAATAAAGCAATTCATGTTTATTAATCCATAACTTGAAATAGTCCTCTACACACGCACCATTTATTCTAATATTCTAATATTTATGAACAATCAGTAGCCAGCTGTCTCTGAAAATTAGTGAGATCTCCTCATAAAATACTCACTCTCTGTCTCTCTCTCCATATATACTGTGTGTGTGTGTATATATATATATATATATATATATATATATATATATATATAGTGATTTATGAGGAGATGATAATGATGATGATGTTGATGATGACGACTACGATGTGCTATTGTGAAGTGTTTTCATTTTGACTCTGTTCCTCTTCTCCTACATTAGCATCTTCCTCTTGATTTTAGCAGTAGTGATCGTGGTAGCAGAAACCTTCATGTCCTCTTTCACTTCAAATCGTTTTTTTTTTTAGCTTTTATCTGTACTTCAAAACGCATTTCTGAACAAATATGGACACTTGAATGAGCTTTCAGACGTCGTAATACAAATGCGGGAGCTCGCCAGGCCTTGCGCAGAGTGACTGAGCCGTGAACTGTGAAAATGTCACCCACTATTAATAACAATGCAGGATCACATATGCTGCATCCTAACATCGCACTTCTTCCCGTATATTTAGATTACTGACATTTGAAGCCTATTTGTGTCATGCGGTGCTTGGTCTTGTTTTTTCCCCGATTGTGAACGTCAGTTGGAAGCTGGGATTAATGAGCCTCTCTCGGCCCGTCTTGCTTTGATTCACAGCCACAAGGAAACCAAGCAGCAGCCATCAGTTCA
The DNA here is from genome assembly GCF_040054535.1 of Antennarius striatus. Taxonomy (NCBI): domain Eukaryota; kingdom Metazoa; phylum Chordata; class Actinopteri; order Lophiiformes; family Antennariidae; genus Antennarius; species Antennarius striatus. Next base: position 10,247,670 of record NC_090779.1, read on the forward strand.
ACAACAGCAACCAAAGTCAACGTGAGGATGTAAATGTTGTGGCAAAAAAAATTCTGTTCTAAATTCCAATTTCAAATTCCAAAATTGTATTATTCACTTTTTAAAATTTGGATTTACTATAGAATTATTTTTAAAAAAAACAGAGAAAAGTGTGTTATATAAAAACTGATGATCTACTTACTCGTTTTACTAAGCATCTGATTCATAAAATGCTGGAGAAGGTGTCAGTATTCACTAAGCACGAGATAATGTTTTCAAACGCGCCATTTACTCCAATCAGCAAGATGCCCAAAATGCTGATAAATTCAGATTATGAGACACAGTAAATCAGCAACTACAAACTGAGAAATTGGATTCACCAGATCTTATCACCTAAATGAATTTTGATTCATTTTCAGTCCCATCTTGCCTCTGCAGACTTTTGTGCCCTTGTACTATCAGTGTTAAAGCAAAGCAATGCCATCTCAGTTCACTGGCCATCTCCTAGCAGTATGGGGATGCATGCATCTATTTATTTCAGCCTCCACTGTGCACACCCTGCTTGAGGGCCAATTACATTTGCACAGTCCAGAGGTCCTCCATTGTTGCGGTACGAGAACACTCCCCAATGGAATGACTAAAAAGAAAACATATTGAGGGCTGACAATGAAGCCTTTAATTTCAATGTAATGTAATGAACACAGAAAGATTGTAGGAAGTTTAAAACGTCCACAACGCATGCACACACATACATTTAACTTATGGTGCTTTTGGTTTATCGCTAACATGTGTGAGGTGAAAACATACTCACATGCACTCATACATGTAGCGAGTACCATGTTAGATACAAAGGAGCAAGAAGAGACACAGAGAGGGAAGCACAGTTGACTTCCTCTGTCGTTACTCACACCTGCAGTAGGATGCAATCTCCATAGCAACAGGACTTAGAAACACTGCAGAGTTGATATTTGAGGTTGTGATCTTTAATACCCCCATTCTCTGCCTTTTTTTACTGCAATATTTTGTACAAATACATTATCTCACACCCTTAATCACTCAGTAGATGACTGTAGATGATCACTAAAGTGAAAACTGATACAAATACAAGTACCGGTAAATAGAACAACTAAATAATTTCCCCCTCCCTGCTCCCTCTGGCTCAGTATTGTGTTGTCACATAAGCTTTTGTATGTTGTGATGGTTACATGATGCCACTCCACCATTTTCACAGTCATTCCCATACTTTGAAAGCGTAGTCAAAAGCATATGTGCAGTGTAATCTGCAAATACAATGAACCCTGAGCTGACTAGTAGAGATGACACAACTTAAATATAGATAATTGTGGACTGCAACAGAGAATTTCATTACTGACGCAGGCATTCGTCATTCATTGAATACACAGTGATTTCTGTCTCTTGAGTGTTCTTCATTAGTATTTTTAATGAGAAAATAATTTAAAAACAATCCCAGTGGAACTTTATGACTGTATGCATTGTTAAATCTACACAGCTTGACTTCTTCTTTATGACAGTTGGAAATTATAAATATATTATCTATCATTATATTCTCTGCACACCACTTGTAGTGTCACTCAGCAGGGTTTTTATGCCCTCGGATGTAAGCATGACCAAAAACCTTTGCAACTGTAATCAGCTAAAAATAGAGATTCAATGAATAATGGCTGGTAATTTTCTCTTAAATGGTGTGACACATTATAAACAATACTCATGAACGCAGCTATATATTAAAGCATCCACAATTTCTTCATTTTGAATATAAAAAAGCTCCCACTGCTGCAGCACATTGTATCTTCAGGAGTGTTTTGATTATTTCCAAATGACCTTGGATGTCCACTTGTGATTAAGTTATTGCTTCTCATTTTTGTGTCCTTTATCCCTCAATATTCATCTTGCAGTTTGCATTTTCATCTTTCAAGAAATGCAGCTTCATCATGTTCTAATAATGGGCCTGGTGACCACGCAGCCCACAGTCCTGGCTGCTGGTTGACCTGACACTGCCACCTAGCGGCCAGCAAAAGGAGCGGTTCTTGACGGACGAGGCATCACACGGTATCCACTTCATTATAAACAATTAATATTATACATGTACAATATTGGATTGGTCTCTCTCTCTCTCTCTCTCTCTCTCTCTCTCTCTCTCTCTCTCTCTCTCTCTCTCTCTCTCTCCCTCTCTCTCTCTCTCTCTCTCTCTCTCTCTCTCCAGTAGTGAATATTTACAGAAAATATATAACTGGAATCCATTCTGGTTTGATTACATCTGAGAGGTTCACTGTGCTTTAAAAGCTTTATTAAGAGTCTATACACTATGTTTATGTAATGAGATACATTCATGCACGTCTGGTGAAGTTAACGTCAAGTTAACATGATAAATTTGAATTCTTCACTCCTCAAGCCATTTTCATTGGTGTACTTTTACAAAAAAAATAAATAAAAAATGCAATAGATCGTCATTGGGGATATCCCACCACCCCCAATCTCCCTCATCAGGATGCCTTTATCTTACCTTCAGGCTTTGGATAAGATCCACCCACATTGTGACGAGTCAGTTTTTCAGAACCCACAATAAGTGTTACCAGTTTGACTATTATCTGTTTCCTGAATCCATTTTTGAAAATATAATGCTAGTAGCACTAAAAAAAGCCCATAAGGGTATGATTCTTATGCATTGCAAATTATGTTATGAAGATTTTGGAGGAAATCCTTGTATCTGTTACCACTAGTAACAGATAAGGTGCTAACCAGGCAACAGCAAACAATAGTGCTGTCATCAAAATGCATTTTATCTATATGTTAAAGTAACACACCTTATGGAATTTGTCATCTTTCTTGCATTATAAAGTCTTCCTACTGTATTTCCTGGAACAGCCATTATGTTGTCATGGACACAGATAGAAAAAAAATCTGAAAAATGAAAACATCATCTGTGTCCATAGCAACTGAGTCAAGTTTAGTGCTGCCAAAAATCATTTAAGTAAAAATCTTCTCTGAGTTGTGAGATGTGTGGATTAGAAGACAGTATGATGCAGACACAGCCATTGGTGAACACATTTTAACACGTTTAACACTAACATCACCAGGATCAAACTTATTTGATAAAAAGACCAAATACATAGTGACAGGTACACAATAAGGCAATGCAAAAACAAACAAACAACCATGACAGATTTAACACTAAAAATAATGTTATTTCTTACATGTCTATCTATGCTGAGGAATGTAAGGTGTGCTAGTTAGTTTTCTCTCAGAGAAAATGACCTTTTTCTCTGAAAACAGAGTGAGGCATCCTCAGGAAGCCTCTAATCCCCTTTAGAAATCTTAGTCAACTTCTATAAATAGAAATTGTCCATGGCGCCCTCTGCTGGAGAAACATTTCAGCCACCAATGAGCAGCGGACTGCATTTCAGAGCATCAAGCAATGCTGCAGTCCTGTCAGACTGATATGTTGGATTGTGTGTGCAAAACGCTATACTCCTCGTTTCTTGCAAAAAATAATAATGATGTTTGCATTTTTTATTTCACTACATTGAGCACCTGTGCCTGTGCTTTGTGATGCTGAATAGTTGCTTCTTTTCAACACATTGAGGACAGGAAGATATCTTCCCACATGCCTCCCTGCATCATCCTGCAGCCAGCCAATCCTTAAGCTCCCCCTGCTCTCTCTCAGGGTGTCATTAGTGGGATTTACCTGGTCTCACAAGGAAAAGCCTAATCAAGCCTCCGCTAAACTGAGTGCCTCTTCTGTTTGCAGATGAAAAAAAGCAGAGTGGAAATCCACACCTATCTAAAGCTTATCATCTGGCGTTATTTAACAATTGGAAATCATTACCCAGGAGGAAACAGTAGGGATCCGAGGTCACTCCAGGTGTCCACCGGTGGGATATGACCTCTATACACCAACCAAGATAGAGGCAGGGAAGACAAATAGTGATAGGTGTAATGGGTGGGTGCAGAAGAATAGAAGGAAGAGTGGGAAGCCAATTTATTCTCTGGACTGTATTGGGAACCAGGAGCCTTGTGATCTTGGCTTTTAAAGAATGTGAGGTCAGAATGGGACTAAAATATACATGGTCTACTGAAACTACTGATGAGAACATTTTTGCAGCATTTCCAGTAATGTAAAAGGACTATAAAATGCCAGTGTGTGGTTTGACTTGGGAACGATTTTTTTTGCAATGCACTACAGAAGCTGTGGGCTTCTGGTCATAAGTGATGATGTGTGCGCTGACCTCTTGTTCATACAATCTGATCTATTGTCCCCAGGATTTGTAAGAGAAGAGAGGAGGATGTATCAGTCCTGTCAGTGTCAGTCAACCCTTAAAAGTGTTTGTGAATCTGCAGAATCCCTTTGACTGCATTACTACCTCACACGACAAACTACAGTGTATGCTGCTGTCGATGCAGGAGTGATAGACACAAAAAACCAGACTGATGGGAGAATGTCAAAGACAGAGAAGAGAGAATTTTTTTTTAAATGTTTGTTTGGATTGTGTGTGTGTGTGTGTGTGTGTGTGTGTGTGTGTGTGTGTGTGTGTGTGTGTGTGTGTGTGTGTGTGTGTGTGTGTGTGTGTGTGTGTGTGTGTGTGTGTGTGTGTGTGTGTGTGTGTGTGTGTGTGTGTGTGTGTGTGACGGCCCCGGTGCTGTTGATGGTGGGAATGCAGTGTGGCTAATCCCAGAAGAGAGCACAGCACTGCAGAGAAGATGCTTGGCAGATCTCCCCTCATCCGTGTAACTGCTGTTGGCGGCTGGTGTGGAGAAGAAATCCGGAACAGGATCAGAAAGCAAGCCAGCCGTGTTTAATTTGCACAGGACTTTTCACACTGTGGGGAGGAGCTGGACAGATATAACTGGCACCAAAGCACAAAGAAATGTCTGCTGTCCTTCCTCTGCTAACTGCTTGCCCAGGAATGACTAGAGATAACAGGCTAAAGGGTCATAGCATGTCACTGCACCGGATGTGAAGACTTCCACTGTTAAATGTGTTTGTGGATCACCATCACACAAGTCTGTTCCAAAAAATCTCATTGTTGATTACTGACACACAAAAAGATTTTTTTATTTCCCAGTTAGGATGTTCAGCAATTTGGATTTGAATTGAATTTAATCAAGCTTCCTGGTAAATCAATGGTCTAGTTGCACTGCTCTCATCTTGAAATCCTATTTTGTACATTACAGTAGTTTCAGCTGAGAATATTAAGTGTTCACCACCACTTTCTAAGTTATCTTCTGGTTTGGGATCATCAAGCTCAACAAGGTGTTCACCTGCTGCTCCTGCCCCAGCAGTCATGGCATCCTAGAGGCAGAATGAGTGTCCAGCTCTGTTTGCGACAAGTTTCCTGCTTGAGCTCTCCTGTGATCAGAGGTTGGAGTCGAACAGTCCAAATAGCCACATGCCTTAGTTAGCTTAAATCATTAAAAATGATTTTTTTTTTCACCAAGGAGATTGTGTGATTGGTTTGTTTGGTTTCTCTCATTGTTAGCTAGATAATGAAAAAAGTAATGGAAGCGTTTGCATAAACTTTTCCTCAAAGATGGACCACTCCATCTTATTGAGGGGGTTCAATGTTGAAGATCCAGATCTGGATTCTTTGGAATTCTTTATCATTAGGCATTTACTCATCATTTTGGTTTAAACTTCAAAACTGTGCAAATCACGTGTCTATCACAAAGTAGAATAAACCATCCAAAAACCCTTTCAAATTATTTTATTGACAGAGGTTTGAATTCTGAAGAGATTTTTTCCCCTGATTTTTTGTTTAACAGGATTACACAACAGGATTAACAGGATTACACAAAAACTACTTAAGAGTTTTTGTTAAATTCGTTGAGAGTTGTCATGTGGCAGAGAAGAACCCTCTAAACTTTGGAATGAATCAGAGATTTGTTTATTTTCTTTAATTTGGCATGATAGAGTGGTTTTCTTAAAATTTCTATATACTCTCAATAAGTTGTCAGTGATGCCACCTGCCGGGAGGGTTGGGCATGTAGTAAAAAAAAAAAAGACCAGTTTGTAGTGTCCTAGATTTGACTGAATGACACCAGAACCTATTAGTACTATTCTGTCTTTGGACAACTCCAGTCCCCTTTTACCACAATGACTGACGCAGCAATGCAGACCAGGGAGTGAACAGTTTTTTCCAACATTTCTAACCAGTAAGAGACAGGAGAGCACCAGGGATGAGGTGGAGCCAGGGTGACATAAAACAGCTCATAGAACGTGTCCTCAAAGTTGCCCAGCCTGTTGGATGTAGACGCTAAAAGGACAAAAGAGGCGGTGAGTGGACAGAAACTTCAGCTGGATGGCATTTTGTTTCTGATGATGAAATCACACAACGGTTGGCTTCTTCTAAGGTCATCGGTAGTTATCACCATTCAGCTGTGGACAGAACAAAAACTTCCATAAATGTTTTGGAGTGGGGATAGTAAGTCTCACTTACCGTAGTTCAAGGTTGGTTCAAGTTTTTTCACTATAGATTTAATAAAAATGCTGTTCAGATTATAATGTTGTTGAGCACATCTCCTTATCACTTTTCCAGCCCAGCTATATATCAAATGTTTGTTGGACGGAGAACTGATAAGGGTATGTGTCTGACACTTACCATCACTGATTACTGAACACAAGATGCTGCCACTTAAAAAAAGTTCATTATATGAACCCATGGAGTGGCTCAATAGGATAAAAAGGTCTATATGTTCAGTCTTGAGAAACTATTGCATCTGAGATCATTCAGCATCTTCGTCTTCATCTTCCTATTACCTTGACAGTCATCATCGCTGGCATAAAATAACATATTGATGCAATTTTATTGTTGAAAGTCTTTGTATACTTTATAAATCTGTTTCATAAATATGTATATATCATTAATATGATCAATTATGGGTATTTTTTGTTCTTTAAAAATTGTTTCAGTCAAATTTTTTAAACATAAATAAATATATTTATGCATGCGTAAATGCTATATAGCACTGATATAAATTAAAAGACACGTAAGTTGTTTTTTTTTAGGTCCATTCATTTTTCCATTGGTCATTATTAAATATGAAAGTCTGGCTTTGCACAATGTTGTCGAACAACACAGTCGACTCCACATTCATGTATCACTGTTTGCTCCAGAGCTCTGCCTTATCACAAGAAGCAATGCAAAAAGGGTGGGCACATTCTGTAGTTGTACAATTACAACCATAGTTTCAGCAAGAACTAAAATTCTTATTTGTGAAAACAGTATTCATGTTGCTCTGTACCTTTAACAAAGATTAAACAAACCTTTCAAATCTTAATCGTAATAGTCCTATTCTTTTCCTTGTCACAACTCATACCACCAACAACATTCATTTGAAGATGGGAGAAATAGTTTTTAATCATTTCATCTTGTTGCAACATGTTTTGTGCTTCTTAATTAAATGGAACAAATTTTAAACTATTGTCACTGCTCTTAAGTTGATTCAGTAGAGGAAGGCACTAAAATAAAGCCAGATCATGAACCTAACACATGTGCATTATATTTTTTGACATCACAAATACCAGCCATTGTAATGTGTGTAGATTTTAAATAGCCACTGTGAAAGAGAGATACCGCAGATGACACGTCTGTGCTGGAACAGAATCTGCAGCTACAGCAGTCGACACAAGAGGGTATTGTTCCACTATGTTTTGCACAGCCACTCAATGAATGTTTCAGACACAGAACATCAGCGATGATGTATTCTAAGCCTCTATAATGACATCCCTGAGAAGAGTAAATGCAATCAACTTAGATTAGCCAAATCTAATACAATGGCCATCAATCCTATCAAGTATGCAAAGTCAGCCAATGTCAGCCGAAGTTGAATTATAAAAAGGTACAGCTGTAAGGCTCAGGGATTATTAACCTGTGCTTGGAACATTCTCACTTGTCAAGAAAAGGACCCTCAAGCTTTGGTCTGCATGATTTGTCTGCTGAATCTTTGGTACATCTTGATTTACTAGACACAGCCTTGGTTTTCCTAGAAAATCTCTTTTTGGTTATACAGTATTTGCAACGAGCATGAAATACTCAAATCAGCCATGGCTGCAATTCATTGAAGCAAAATGATTTACATCATCTCTATTGACTGAAATTCTTAATTTTATCCATCTACGTAACAACAGAACATTAATTTAATTTATCAAAATGCACCTCTCCAGTTCATTGAAGGTGAATATATAAAATTTCATGAAAAAATATTAAACATTTTTGACTTATGCCCCCAGAAACCATCATCTGAGATAAATTCCACACACAAAATGAGCCAAAGCTCAACATGTAACCATGGAAACAAACTACAAAATATTAAATGACTTAAATACTAAATAACAGGGAGTACTACTTTGATATTTGTGTGCTGTGAAGAAAGTTTTTTGGAAAAATATTCTATAATATTTGAGATTTGCTCCAGAAAGTAATCCAACCACCAGAATAAGTCTAAATCCAATGTGTCACCATGGAAACGAAAAAAAAAAAAAAAGGAACTCATTCCTGTAGGCTCCTTCTCACTTTGTTCGTGGTGGAGGAGAACAGAAGCAGTCAGATATTACACGCTGCTTTAATAAAATCATCTGCGTAATCACTATTTTCAAATCTTAAATGACGTGCTGTTTGTGGCCCAGAGATTAACTCTGGGATTAATGGGAGGACGCCTGGATTACACTGATACAATAATGTGGTTGTACAAGTTAATGATCATTCTTTGAAGATCATGCTACCATGATTTATTGTGACACTACAGCAATTCTTACCGTTTTATGTATTTAACTGCACATTTTGGTGCATTAATTGCATCTTGGTTTGTAAGGTTACTCAACTTATTATTTTTTTAAACAAAGATATGAGTTTAAAATTTAAAATTAAATTAAGGAATAGCTCAACTTTATGAAGGTGATACCTTCCCTATACGTCATCATGACTGAGTGTCTTCTGTTATGCATTGTTCCTTCTCATAAGAGCCATGGTAAACTTGATATAAAATGATGAGCCAAAACTGGTAAGCACTGGCTCATCATTTCCTATTTTCCTAGTAACTATAGAAACTACATGTTTCAATTAAAAACCTGGTTTTCGATTTTTGACACGCTCTGGGATAAATTTGTCAACATCACACTTCCAAAGATGTATATTTCTAAAAATGAACTTGTTTACTGACGCTGGTGTCTGTCAGCAAAGGTCAAACAGTTTATTTGTGAGAGTGTTGAACACAGGAGGGAAGAGCTCCTCTCATATCCGAAGTAAATAAATGATAATAACAGTTTGACTAAATAACAGTGCAGCAGCCATCTGCATCTCATACCACCGATTTAGTCTATGTCGACATGTATTCTGCATGTTGTTTGTTGCTGCATGTGCATGTTTCTAATTAAAGGTTTGCTGCTTGTTGACGACGTGAGGTATTCTGTGATCTATGATAGTCAATATAGATCTAAAGCTCTCTTTTTAATTAAACACAAAGACGAAGACCCATCACCATGACGACACAATAAAAAGACAGAGGCGAAGGAACAGTTCGGTGTGCATCTCTGGAAGCAGAACTAACGCTGTGCATCACCGTACATTTGCCTCTAAATTTATGCCTATCTATTGCTAATTTATTGTGAGACGTGTTCAAACTGACTTTGTCTACATTGTGACACACAATTTCATTTTGAGAGCTCCACGCAGGTCAAAATACAGGACAGTGAACTAGACGTGATTACATCCAGGATAGTGACGTGATGGAAAATAGCCTACTCATGATTTTTTTGAAGGAGGACTAGAGGCGAGAGATGATCACATCTTAAATTGAGTGGGTAACGCATCGACATCATCTCGAGACCTCCTACTGATGCCTGGAGCTCCCTGATACCATCTGTTGCCATGTGTTGAGTATTTATACGCCATTCACTCCCTCAAAAAACTGTTCCACACAACCAGCCTTTTTCAGACCGCCATCATCCGTACGACATGGACTGGTTGAATGACAGATCACATCGAAACAATCCCAGGGTGGGTTCAGGAAACCCATAGATGTAGCCTGGCAATTAATTTTTGGAGAGCAGCACTGTGCCCTTTGGGACTGGTTTGTACCCATCTGCTTGGTATGGAGCTCAGCAGTTACTATGGCTTGACACACGGCGAAGCGACTGGTGCAACTAATTGCTGTGAGCTCTTATGTCAGAGTCTTATTCACGGGAGGAATCTATGTTACAGAAGATGAGGATGCATGGATGTGGCTCCTCAACAAGAATTTAGGGGGAAAAAATCAGGGTTAATCCAGAGTCCCACTCTTTTGTTTATTCACATAATGCAAGTTATAAGAGGAATATACATGAGACCAGGCATGAACCCACGAATGTATTCGTCTGAATCATCATTGGAAATCCATGCAACTCCGTATTAAATCCCAAGCTTGTTAAAATTATTTTCCTCAAACAAATTGAGGTTTGGAGGTCCCAAATGGCCCCCAGCTGCTCTGTGACACTATATTTGCATTTTTCCTACTTCTTGTGCCAGAGAATGCTGACAAGACCTGGGAAGGTGGCTTGTGAGCAGCCTGCCACTGACATCTTCATGCCTCCACGCCTCAGCTTTGACAGGAAGTCTGGCAAAGTGCTAATAAGAGATGTGCTGCCATCCACAAGCATATTTCTTATTTCATATACCACAAAGCAGTAAACTATAACAAGGCGAGGACATCCAGAGATGAGCCACAACACAGAGAATCATTGAAACCGTAATTTTAGCTTTTCTTCACATTAGCTTTTGGGAATAAGAAAATATTGTATTTTATCGGACTACGTGAGACTAAGGGGCCAAAAATCCACACCCCCCTCCCAAGTGTGATGTGTGGACTTCGTCATTCACCTGACATTTCACAAGCTAAAGGAAGAATCCACAGAACTATCACAAGTACAGAAAATATGAAATAAATTGAAAGCCCATCAAAATGCATTTGAAAAAGTTTTTTTTTAAACATCCTGAAATTGTTGTACCTTATTTCAGTTGTACAAAGATGTTCATCACTAATAATAATAATAATAATAATAATAATAATAATAATAATAATAATAATAATAATAATAATAATAATAATAATAATAATAATAATAATAATAATAATAATAACAATAATAATAACAGTAATAAGGAAGATGATTGACCTTAGTTAATTGGTAAAAATTGTGAGGGTGTCAAACTAAGTCACAATGACAAAATGTGAGAATTAATAGAAATATATTTTTTAAATGCTACACAGTTGAATAAGAAAACAATTTATATTTCTACCATTTCCCCCCCTTTTAAGTTTTTCTGGCAAACCCCATAATTTGCTTGTTTTTTTTCTTTCTTTTTTTTTTTCTTATTTGGTAATCAAATACCAAATAAAAGCTAAATATTTGCAGGTACAATTTCTAAATTTGTACTTGTTTTGTGTGTGTATCTGCATGTATTCTCACTGTTTAACCCCATAAAAGAGGGTCCACATTTTACGAGATCAACGTTTTTTTTTAGTTTTGCAGCAAAATCTTTTATATATTTTAATGCGTGCATGTGACCATCACTGGTCCTCTCTGGAAACTAAGTTGTCAGTCTTTATTAGAATTTCCTATTGTGAGCCACAGAGGGATTACAGGTACAATTTAAATCAGTACCTCTCAAATACTTCAGAAAAACATTAGAATTTCAATTTGAACTGCAGTTTTGATGCATAACTGCTGAATTTAATAGATGTTTTGATCTGATATGCTGAATCATCATTAAACATCCTTGAAAAACAAAGATTATATAAACATTTCAGAAATAAATTAGTGAAAGGGAAAATTGAATCACTGTATGATGAAATCATCCATGTACTGTTTACTGCCCACATGAAATCAGCTGAGAATGTTACTACGTAGAACATCATACTCACAGAAGCTTTTTTCAGTTTAGGGTATTCAAGCAGACCCACGTGATTTATTCAGTCTGAAACAAACTAATCATAAGGATGCCAGCTGCACCACTGGCAACAAGAGCCTCATCATTTGATGTCATATTTGGGTGTGAAGTAGCTCTGTGGGAAGAATGTCAGCCCAAGACTGGACCAGCACCTCCCTCCTCCATGAAACATCAAACAGTCTATAAATAAAACAGTGCAACCCCCCAGCATCTTTTATCATTTCCTAAAATCATTCACGATGCAGCTCGACAAGAAAATGTCTTCAATTTAACTCTAATCTACTATTTTATTTCCTGTTCGATCCTCCTGGGGCTTGGCAATGTGGATGAGCTTCACAAAGCGCCTCGCTTCCGCAATGCTCCTTCTTACACTTTGTACCTAATATCTGCAGTAGCACGCAGTTTTTCTCTGTGACTCTCATCACCTTCTAGAAACAGTTCATCAGCTGAAAACTGCTAGAAACCCCCCCCCCCCCAATCTACTTGGAAAAAAACTCCAGCTCTTTCAAGAAAAGCAGTCGGCATATGTAAATGGACAAATGAATAAAGTTAAATGTCTGCTTGTGGAGGACTTTTTTTTTAATGGAAGAAATAAATAAATTAAAAGCTGTGGGAGATTAATTTAACATTCAAATGGAAGCAGGGGGAATAAAATAAAGAAGTTATGACATTCTAATGAGTGAGCCTTAGAGGTGCTGATTTTTACACTTGGAAACAACTTTATTTTAGTTGTTATCACCTGCCTCCTGTTTTCATGCTAAGCTAAGCTACCTTGCTGTTGGATGTGGGATCATTCACCAAACAGAAATGATGCTTTTGGTGTCACATATTTATCATCTTCATTGTTATTTTTTTACCCAACAGCTAAAAATATTATTTTCTTTCTATTTAACCCACCTCCTAGCCAACAAGAACGTTCGGACTGATGATTGAAGGTGTGAACGGACAATAATGACAAGTTAATGTTTGTTGCATTTTGCATTTATGTGGCTTTTATTTGTTTTGCCATTTGCCAACTGTCACATCGCGAAAAACTGGGGACTGTCTTGTGCAAAGGCTCTTTAGATTACTGTTTATGTACAAGAGGTGTAATAAACATCTACAGCAAGCTACCACATTATTATCAAACAAAAGATGCTTGATAAGATGAATGATTTCTTTTCTGTTTGGAGATCATCAGTATGACAATTGACTGTCACAACACAACCCCCTGTGCTGCGGAGCTGCTGTTCTCGGAAGCTGACTGCATTGTGAGGCTTTTCGGTGGTCTCAGCTGAATGCTTGGCGTGGTGTGGTGGTCATCTCCCCTCAGAGACATGATCAAGGCGCTGCTTATCTCTAATGATGCTATTCTGGGCTGACTCACCTCCCAGTTGACAAGACAGTGCTTTATTGGTTTTCTTCAGGATAAATGTCTACCTTTCCACTCCTTCCAAAGCCACATATCAAGGGTCACTGACGACATCGTCCTTTCTTTGGTTTATTTATAAGCCCTGTGCCTCACTGAGCTCCTCCACACACCTAGCTGTGCATGGTTGATCACATTGATCAAGACAAACCTCTCCTAACAATGTTTTATTCTGCGACAGCAGAGGCAAGATGTCAAATCTGATTTATATTATCTTCATTTATAAATTTCTGCATGCAAGACCTAGCATCATTGATTTCATACAAAAAAATGTAACTAAAAGAATTAATGTAATAAAGGGAAATTTACAGCTAGTTGTTTTGTCTCGCCAGTGAGTAGGAGAAAATTCTTCAACTGGCTTTTTCATTTTCATTTCTTTACTATAAAAAAATAATTTATGAAGTGCTGTGCTAATGACTGAAAAACACTTATTAGTTGCACTCATTGATCCCCTAATTTAAAACCAACGAAGTTATTCTTCAGATTACTTACAATTAAAGGAATGCTTTCTTTGAATAATTAACCATGCTTTTTCCTTTTTAAAAGGCTGTCATTGGCTTCCCTTATCCATGGTGAACAGGTATGATATATTTAGCCCTATAAACCCATTCTTTAGCCCATTCTTTAACTGAGGTAGTTAGATAAAGCCATGCGCTTGCAAACTTGACAAGGTATCTGACTAACCAACTGCCTGAAAGTGGGTGACTTAACAGTAGTGAGAGGCTGAATGTTTTCCACAACACGAAGTGCTTTTGTTGCTGTTGTTGAGTTGTCCCTGGGTGACAGGGTTTTGAGTGGAATATTAAAAATCCGGCGTCGGCTGCTTGCGTTGCACGGTCCAAGTGACTTTAGCTGTGCCAGTGATCTTCGTGCCTACCTTTGTGCAGGTGTGTTGCTTGTCTGAATGCTTCAGGAGGCTGGATTGAATGTTTTTCATTGTGGTTGGGACTTTCAAGTTTGCCTTAAACTTAACTTACCTAAAGTCATCGATGGAAAGAAACAATGATTTTCAGTATTCAAACTGTTATAGTAATTTGATTGTAATTTTTCAGCAACTCAAGTTGTGGCTTCCACAAATCTTCAAAACTGGAGATTTTCAATACCGGAGTGTGATGTCCAACGCCATGTTACGTTTTTCAGTCAGTTTCATGTGGAGATAGCATAAATGCTGTGTTGAAATCAACAAACAGCATTTTGATGCAGGTGTTATTATTTTTGAGCAGCGTGAAGGCTAAGAAACTGGCACCACTTGTGGATTTTAAACTGGTGAGTGTCCAGGCTTGTCAAAGGCTACCTTCTTTTATGAGTGTTACATGCATACAGGTATGAAGCCAATGGTTGGACAGTGGTGGCTGTCTTGAATATTTTTATATAATTATTCTTTTATTCTAAGAAATACAAGTGAAATGAGGGAGAGAGTTACACAATATTCTATTTCTCATATGTGTAGAGTGTATGTTTTACAGTGGGATAGTTTTTCCCTTATCCTTTGAAGACAGAGTTGTTTGGGCAAATTATCTGAAAGCCTTTTATTTATATGCTGAATTAATGCTATTGCATTCATCTCTGACTGTGTCCCGGAGCTGCTGTAGCCTCATCTAACCGTAGTTACATTTTTTACATATATTTACACTGGTTAAGCTATTGTCACTACAAAGGTTAAAATACTGTATACTGTAACTGTATAGTTGTAACGGACGTTGCTTGAACCACTGTATCAAAAAGCAATGTGAAAACAAACTGAAGAGCAGGTTTATCTCATTGTTTAGTTGTAAAATTGCTAATCATCAATATTTTAACCCCTTTGGCACATTTGTGTTGCTTGATTTTTTTTAACCTAAATAGTGCATATTTTTTCAGCCAAAAAGAGAAAGTTGAATGTATCTGTAATTGTATTGTATTGTGCTGAATTTGCAGATTCACCGTTTCATATATTTTTCATTTTGATGGCCCCATTCAGTTTCATCCACAGTCCCTTATGGTTTGTGTTCTGCTGTCGACTGTTCTGAATTGGGAATCACATTAATCATCCCTAAAAATACATGAGGACATTGCTCTTGTCTGTGTTGCTCCTGCAGCTTGGAAAGTTTTTATTTGCTGCTCTGTGTTCAGTTGCTATTATGAGGAGTTTGATTATATAATTGTTAGGGAATCGGTTAAACTTCTTTTATGTGACATCTACAGGTTGGGTGACATATAGGAATACATTTGTGTTTGTGATCATGTAAACTTATTGTAAGCTAAATAAAACATAACAAAGTATACCTGAAAGCAGAAAAGTTCAGTTCTTTTGAAAAATCAACAACAATTAAATGGTGTTGCTATTGTTCCCTCTTATTGTGTGCTGTGATATAAATTATCATACGTTAATTATGTAGCACTGCATAAAAACTGGTTTGCATAATAAATATTATTTGTGACGTATATATCATCTTATGTGAACATACTTTAACTGTTAGCGTAGAGCTGTGATTATAATGATTGTGATATGAGTTGAGATTCCCCATCAGAAACTGCTTTCATAGCCAAGGGAGGTTTCAGTTGAGGCGTTTGGGCTTTAAAAGACCAATTACCTCAATAGCATCAGCAAGAGCAGCAGGAGGAGCAGGAACTCAGCATGGCTACTTACATATTTATTTAGTGCTCATCCCCTCCATCTGTGCCAGTGTCAGCAGTGACACTGTTAAACACAGAAGCAGCCACATCTCCTTGTGACTGTGAAGGTACCACACTCAACAGATTTTTCAGACAGATTTTTTTTTTTAATGGACATCTTGTGAAAAGGCTCACAGGGAGCAACACAGTAAAATCTCCAACAACATTTACCAGATAACACTGAATTGCTGATGTAACCCAAATCATAGCAGATGAGAACAGATACAAGTAGAGCAAGCAGCATCTGGAAAATAGCTGAGCTGGGGGGTCGCAGTGCAACTGTAGAGCATGTGCCTGATATAGAGATGACCCAAAAAAGGCCTACCTCCTGATATCTGCTTTGAGGGGAAAAACTGATACAGTATATTAATACACAGTGCCTTAATATATACTGTACTAGTTAGTACTAATTTGATCACTGGGATTGTACTAGTTAGATCACTGGGATTGAAAGAATATACAGGGACAGTGGGACAGAAATACTTTCTTATTTTGCATCAAACTGTACCTTTTAATGCAGTTTGAAATTTCGCTGACAACAGTCTTGTAGTGCTGTGGAAAATTGAGATTGAGTGTAATCTTTTGAAGATGTCCCTGTTATTGAAACAACAAAACTAAATTTCTGGAAAGATTGTAAAGATGTTGTCCCACTTCAATGTCTTAAGCCTAGTGGCTATGTGCTGAGTGGGGAACAACAAAAACATTTGTTTGTGTCGCCAACCTTGCTGAGTTTATTGATGCAATGTAAATTTGCTGCATCATTTCTGCGACCAGCAGCGATGCATTAATAAAAGAAACTGTACAAGAAACAATTCAAACATGGTTATATTTTCAATTTTCAATCTTTGTGTGAAGATCTTCTTCCTCTCCTTTCGGCTTTTCCCTTCAGGGGTCGCCACAGCGAATCAATTGCCTCCATCTAACCCTGTCTTCTGCATCCTCTTCTCTCACACAGACTACCTTCATGTCCTCCTTCATTACATCCATAAACCTCCTCTTTGGTCTTCCTCTAGGCCTCCTGCCTGGCAGTTCAAAACTCAGCATCCTTCTACCAATATATTCACTATCTCTCCTCTGGACATGTCCAAACCATCTCAGTCTGGCCTCTCTGACTTTATCTCCAAAACAGTCCCCTCTGATGTACTCATTCCTGATCCTATCCTTCCTGGTCACTCCCAGAGAGAACCTCAGCATCTTCATCTCTGCTACCTCCAGCTCTTTCTCCTGTCTTTTCTTCAGTGACACTGTCTCTAGACCAAACAACATCGCTGGTCTCACCACAGTTTTGTACACCTTTCCTTTCATTTTAGCTGAAACTCTTCTATCACACATCACACCTGACACTTTTCTCCACCCGTTCCATCCTGCCTGTACACGCTTCTTCACCTCTTTTCCACACTCTCCATTGCTCTGGACTGTTGACCCTAAGTACTTAAAATCCTCCACCTTCTTGATCTCTTCTCCCTCTAACCTCACTCTTCCACTTGAGTCCCTCTCATTCACACACATGTACTCTGTCTTACTGTGGCTAACCTTCATTCCTCTCCTTTCCAAGACAAACCTCCACCTCTCTAGCTTCTCCTCCACCTCTTCCCTGCTCTCACTACAGATCACAATGTCATCTGCAAACATCATAGTCCATGGAGAGATTAGTACCACCAGAAATCAACAGGAGCAGTAGCCATAAGACCAATGATAAAATGACACACATCTGTAGAAACGATGAAGAAAAAATGTGTGAAAAAAAGTCTGTTTATCTGTGTGTATGATGGTCATGCAAAGTAAAGTTGAGTACTTTTTGTTTACTAGGAACATTATCACAATGTCTTCTCCTGATTTACTCTTCTTTTCTTTCGGCTTTTCCCTTCAGGGGTCGCCACAATGAACCAATTGCCTCCATCTAGCCCTGTCCTTTGAATCCTCTTCTCTCACACCAACTACCTTCATGTCCTCTTTCACTACATCCATAAACCTCCTCTTTGGTCTTCCTCTAGGCCTCCTGCCTGGCAGTTCAAAACTCAGCATCCTTCTACCAATATATTCACAATCTCTCCTCTGGACATGTCCAAACCATCTCAGTCTGGCTTCTCTGACTTTATCTCCAAAACCTCTAACATGTGCTGTCCCTCTGATGTACTCATTCCTGATCCTATCCTTCCTGGTCACTCCCAGAGAGAACCTCAGCATCTTCATCTCTGCTACCTCCAGCTCTGTCTCCTGTCTTTTCCTCAGTGACACTGTCTCGAGACCAAACAACATCGCTGGTCTCACCACAGTTTTGTACACCTTTGTGTGAAGATCACTGTTGCAAATAAGCCATGTGAACGTAGATTTTTTTGTTTTCTATTATGAAAATCACACTTTTTTAGGTCTCTACATATACATAGTGGTCCTCCCTAACCCAACCAACTCCTAGAATCTGTTAAACAAACGCTCCCTGCATCAATAAATATTAATATCAATAAATATTCTCGAGTTGCCATTTGTGACTTCACAAACGACAACAATATAAGTGGATTCAGAATAGGGAAAATAGGGAAGGCACCTGCTTAACAGCCATATACAGTAATAAACGCTTTGGCTTACCTTTCCCATATTTCATTTAGACCACGTTAGTTTCGCTCCCTGTGATCTCCCATTGTCCATGACAACTGTCGAGAAACAGCGTACGTCCTGTCTGTAAACATCTGTTGTCGTCGCCACTGATTTTTGTTCCATTTGCAAATACTGTATTTAAATTATTTGTGATGTTTACTGGTGGTCTCAATAGGATCAGCCCATGTAGTGTTTACATAATGAACGGAGTCGCGTTCGGCTGAGCGAGAAAGTAGTCAGTGCAGAAAAATCAACAATTATCAACAAGAGAGACAAACACAAGAAAAATAAGAACAAAAGACATAGTAATGACGTGACTGAAAGTTAAAAAAGTTCCAGACGGAATGCTAGTGCACGTGCATTCGAGAGGCAGGTGAATGTGAGGGGGGAGGGAAGTCTTGATAGAGGCAACTCAGAGGGGGTAGGGGTGTGGAGATAGGGAGCTGAGAGCCACGCCCCATTAACACAGAGTGTTTGTGGGCGGAAGTGATTTTATAAATATTCTATCAAAGATATTGAGGACCACAGATCACTTTGGGGCAAGACATTTCAAATACACTATAGATGGAAAACTGGCAGCTGAATGACATGAATTTAAAAAGCATAATATGGGACCTTTAAATGAAAAGGAAAAATATTTGTCTTACGAAAAATCGCTGTCATGTAGGCAGATCAGAGTTTTTTGTCTCCTGTGTTTACCAGAGCTGGAAGTGTTAATTGCCTTCTAGTGTGGATCAATGTGTTGCTGTGGTTTCAAAGCAAGTGCATATTATGCTTTGTGGTAATTTTCATGGCACACTTGGTCAATTAATTGCATGTTGAACCCTTTGATCATCACTAACCGAATCAGGTTCCCACTCCATTCAGCATTCAGTTGTGTCCTGCTGAATAGAGAGCAGTATAACAGGTTGTATCCAAGGATGACACAGTGCTATTGTGCTACCAGATGAGACAGAATACAGTAGTCAACATGAAAATAAAGCTGGCAAAAGCTGCAAATAATGATGTATTTCGTGTGTTTTAGAAGATCTAGATTTTTGATGACACAACAATAAACACTGACATAAATACACACCATATCTGCCAAAAATAATTCAAACCTCATAATAGGCGGAGGCAGGACTGGTGAGAAGACAGTAAACATGAGTCACCACATTTTGACAGTGATACAGTCCTGTCATTGAACAACATTCCAACAACACTCTGTGTCTCCAACTCCATGGGGTGTGTGCTAATGCAATTGTTGCTTAAAAAAAGATCAAGCTGAAGGCCCATTTATGTCCTTATGATGTTTAAAATGTTTAATTTTCATTTGAAATGTATTGTTAAAATAAAAACACACATAGTAGAAATACAAATACTAACCTAGAAGCATGATGTTTCATTTGAAATTAAATTAATTTTAAATTTCCCCTTAAGGACAAATCCATCCAAACCATTTACCAAATTGTGTTAAATGGTTTGGACGAGACAAGATGTTTCATTATTTGATATTCGTATCCAACCCACAACTGCAAAAAATTTTGGACTATCTTTGACAACCTCTCTAATGAAGACACTAGAAAGGACATTATGCTATAATTTAAGATACTAAAAAATGGAGCTCTATCACTTAGAACAAAACTAATATGATTCCTTCCTCACACAAATGATGAAAGAGCAAAGGATAATGATGATCCCTGTACCAGCTCATCCTCCGTTTGCTCAAAGACAAGTCAAACATGAGCGTTTGCATTTTTTTTTTATTACTGATGTACAACATGACTGTATAATATGAAGGAATCATCATACATAAACTTCCCTGCACTTTTGTTATGCATTGAGAATTTAGCAGCTCAGTAACCAGTGAAGGCAAAAAGACACTAAATATTGTAAGTAAACGTGTTTACTGGCAGGAAACAAGTCTCTGAATGTCACTTCTTGGTTTGAGGTGTAACAAAAGAATGTTTGCCAACACCATCATCAAAAACTATCAAGTTTTTGTGCCTTCTAACTTGCTTATTTGTTTGTGTTTTTTGGGTTGAAAACCTATAAACATCAGGATGTGACATCACATAATAAAGACTAATCAATATTACCTTTATATCTGATAATAGAGTAAATCAGGAGATTTGTCCTGGAAAGGACAAATTTGTCATGGAAAGGACGATTTGTCCTGGAGAGGAGAGGAATGAAGGTTAGCCATAGTAAGACAGAGTACATGTGTGTGAATGAGAGGGACCCAAGTGGAAGAGTGAGGTTACAGGGAGAAGAGATCAAGAAGGTGGAGGATTTTAAGTACTTAGGGTCAACAGTCCAGAGCAATGGAGAGTGTGGAAAAGAGGTGAAGAAGCGTGTACAGGCAGGATGGAACAGGTGGAGGAAAGTGTCAGGTGTGATGTGTGATAGAAGAGTTTCAGCTAAAATGAAAGGAAAGGTGTACAAAACTGTGGTGGGACCAGTGATGTTGTTTGGTCTAGAGACAGTGTCACTGAGGAAAAGACAGGAGACAGAGCTGGAGGTAGCAGAGATGAAGATGCTGAGGTTCTCTCTGGGAGTGACCAGGAAGGATAGGATCAGGAATGAGTACATCAGAGGGACAGCACATGTTAGAGGTTTTGGAGATAAAGTCAGAGAGGCCAGACTGAGATGGTTTGGACATGTCCAGAGGAGAGATAGTGAATATATTGGTAGAAGGATGCTGAGTTTTGAACTGCCAGGCAGGAGGCCTAGAGGAAGACCAAAGAGGAGGTTTATGGATGTAGTGAAAGAGGACATGAAGGTAGCTGGTGTGAGAGAAGAGGATTCAAAGGACAGGGCTAGATGGAGGCAATTGATTCGTTGTGGCGACCCCTGAAGGGAAAAGCCGAAAGAAAAGAAGAGTAAATCAGGAGAAGACATTGTGATAATGTTCCTAGCAAACAAAAAGTACTCAACTTTACTTTGCATGACCATCATACACACAGATAAACAGACTTTTTTTCACACATTTTTTCTTCATCGTTTCTACAGATGTGTGTCATTTTATCATTGGTCTTATGGCTACTGCTCCTGTTCATTTCTGGTGGTACTAATCTCTTTAGTCCATATCTATTAGCTTTCAGAACATGTTCACAAAAACTAATAAATGGAATGCAGAGTATGAGTGGAAGGCTCCATCCATATCCACTTTTTAAGATTGACCATAAAAGTTTCAACATTCCTGAACACAGTACACCAGGTGATTACAAACTATAAATTAATACATATACACAGCACATTCATCTGAATTTTTATCCCTGTACAGAAGTTCCTTCAGCATTTGTCATTTGAGTGGTGTGTGGAACTTTAACAGCAGAAGTTCAGTGGCTTCACCATCCAAGCACCAGTTAAATCAAACATGGATTTAAACATATTTTCTCTATAGGAACCAATGTTACTATTTGTGTTACACTATGTTATTACTATTATACCCTTTTGACCTGCTGAACAAAGTCCCAAAATGTCAAACTATAAAATCCCAAGCTTCATCTTTGTTAATACGGTATAATTCAGGACAAGTAATTTGGGGGGAAAAAAGAATTTAAGCTTTTAAAGCTGGCACTCATTCTAAAACCTCTTCTGTGATTGCTAGTAATTAATTATGTTTTGGTGCACTCTTGTTTTTTAAAGTGATTGTAGGTGAACAACACAGAGTATATGGTGCTGTTCTGGTCTGATTGAATACCAGACTGCTTTGTCAGCTTTGAGAGTTGATCTCCTCCTGGGATGTGGAGCACTGTGAGGCAAAGATAACTGGTTCTTATCTTGATCTGCTCAGTCAGGTATGACAGCTCCTGAAACAGGGGTACACTAGCAGGGTTCTCAGTGCTGTGGGTCTCACAAGAACAATAGGAACTAGGATGTAGATTAATTTCCTTTCCCTTCAACCAGGTGCTGTGTATTTTAATTATGTCTGTTATTTCTATTGCACCAAGTAGTTTTGCCAACAAGCGAGCTGCCAAATCTCTGCGGTGGTGGATTATTGTCATGCCTGTTTTGAACTGAAATCGGACTGGAAAGGGGATTATGAAAACCATAAGAGTTGTGATTCAAGCAAAGAGAGAGCCCTCAGTTGCTCAACCTCCTGCTGAAAACTGTGCAAAGCTTGCACAAAGCATGGTCTGCATGTGCAAGCAGCAGGACACATAAACAGACTCCTTAGGCAGTGTTGTCAGCTAAAACGTTCAGATTTAGCGTTAATAGGATATCTTACTTTGCTTTTAGCAGCAGGATGCTAATATGTTACCCCTTGACAGGTGTTTTTTTTTTTTTGGACATGCAGTTATTTCACTTAAAAACACCTTTAGGGCTGTCCAAATAAATAACTGCTTCTTCAAATAACAAGAATTTACTAAAAGATTGATATTATTTCCACACCTCATCACAGAGTTTTGGAAATCAGTCAGTTGATTACCATCTTTGTACCTTTGTCTGGAGTACTATAAGTGTTAGATGTGTCAGTATTGATTGAACTGAATTTATTACATTATAGCAATAGTGCAATAATGTTACTAGCTTTAGTGTTCCCAGGACTTTTCATTTTTACCTCTGCACAGAATGAAATTTCTCTATTGCTAAATAGTAGCTAATTTTAGCATGCAAGTAGTAAGATGGTGAACACCATAAGCCCGTCAAGCCTGAACACATTATTAATGTCCTTTTGAACATTTTAGCATATCAAGGTTAGCCTTTCGCTAAAGGGGCTGTGGCTGCACTAAGTATAGCCTCACAGAACCTTTGTCTTGTTTAACAACCCACAGCAATATCAGTCTCAATCTGAATCTTCTTCTTCTTTCCCTTTCGGCTTTTCCCTTCAGGGGTCGCCACAGCGAATCAATTGCCTCCATCTAACCCTGTCTTCTGCATCCTCTTCTCTCACACCAACTACCTTCATGTCCTCTTTCACTACATCCATAAACCTCCTCTTTGGTCTTCCTCTAGGCCTCCTGCCTGGCAGTTCAAAACTCAGCATCCTTCTACCAATATATTCACTATCTCTCCTCTGAACATGTCCAAACCATCTCAGTCTGGCCTCTCTGACTTTATCTCCAAAACAGTCCCCTCTGATGTACTCATTCCTGATCCTATCCATCATGGTCACTCCCAGAGAGAACCTCAGCATCTTCATCTCTGCTACCTCCAGCTCTGTCTCCTGTCTTTTCCTCAGTGACACTGTCTCTAGACCAAACAACATCGCTGGTCTCACCACAGTTTTGTACACCTTTCCTTTCATTTTAGCTGAAACTCTTCTATCACACATCACACCTGACACTTTTCTCCACCCGTTCCATCCTGCCTGTACACGCTTCTTCACCTCTTTTCCACACTCTCCATTGCTCTGGACTGTTGACCCTAAGTACTTAAAATCCTCCACCTTCTTGATCTCTTCTCCCTCTAACCTCACTCTTCCACTTGGGTCCCTCTCATTCACACACATGTACTCTGTCTTACTGCGGCTAACCTTCCTTCCTCTCCTTTCCAGGACAAACCTCCACCTCTCTAGCTTCTCCTCCACCTCTTCCCTGCTCTCACTACAGATCACAATGTCATCTGCAAACATCATAGTCCATGGAGATTCCTGTCTAACCTCGTCTGTCAGCCTGTCCATCACCATAGTGAACAAGAAGGGGCTCAGAGCTGATCCCTGATACAGTCCCTCCTCCACCTTGAACTCCTCTGTCACACCTACAGCACACCTCACCACTGTCTTACAGTCCTCATACATGTCCTGCACCACTCTAACATACTTCTCTGCCACTCCAGACTTTCTCATACAATACCACAGTTCCTCTCTGGGCACCCTGTCATAAGCTTTCTCCAGATCTAAAAAAACACAATGCAGCTCCCTCTGCCCTTCTCTGTACTTCTCTATCAACATCCTCAAAGCAAATACTGCATATGTAGTACTCTTTTTTGGCATGAAACCATACTGCTGCTCACAAATGTTCACTTCTGCCCTTAGTCTAGCTTCAACTACTCTTTCCCATAACTTCATTGTATGGCTCATCAGCTTTATTCCTCTGTAGTTGCCACAACTCTGCACATCTCCCTTGTTCTTAAAAATGGGCACCAGCACACTTCTCCTCCATTCCTCAGGCATCTTCTCACTATCTAAGATCCTGTTGAACAACCCAGTCAGAAACTCTACTGCCACCTCTCCTAGACACTTCCAAACCTCCACAGGTATATCATCAGGACCGACTGCCTTTCCACTCTTCATCCTGACTAATCTTTGCTACTTCCTGGTCCCCAGCAGTCACCTCTTCTAGTCTTTTTTCTCTCTCATTTTCCACGTTCATCAACACTTCAAAGTACTCTTTCCATTTTCCCATCACACTACTGGCACCTGTCAATAGACTTCCATCCCTATTCTTAATCACCCTAACCTGTTGCACGTCCTTCCCATCTCTATCTCTCTGTCTTGCCAACTGGTATAGATCAGTCTCTCCCTCCTTACTGTCCAACCTAGCATACAAGTCATCATAAGCCCCTTGTTTGGCTTTTGCTACCTCTACCTTCACCTTACGCTGCATCTCCCTGTACTCCTGTCTACTCTCCTCAGTCCTCTCAGTGTCCCACTTCTTTTTAGCTAACCTCTTTCTCTGTATACACTCCTGTACCTCCTCATTCCACCACCAAGTCTCCTTACCTACTTTCCTTCCAGATGACACACCAAGTACTCTCCTACCTGTCTCCCTGATCACATTAGCTGTAGTTGTCCAGTCATCTGGAAGCACCTGCTGACTACCCAGAGCCTGTCTTAACTCCTTCCTAAAAGTCATGCAACACTCTTCCCTTTTCAGCTTCCACCATTTCGTCCTCTGATCTGCCTTTGTCCTCTTCATCTTCCTCACCACCGGAGTCATCCTACACACCACCATCCTATGCTGTTTGGCTACACTATCGCCTACCACTACTTTACAGTCACTGATCTCCTTCAGATTACACCATCTATATAAGATGTAGTCTACCTGTGTGCTCCTACCTCCACTCTTATAGGTCACCCTATGTTTCTGCCTCTTCTGGAAGAAAGTATTTACTATAGCCATTTCCATCCTTTTTGCAAATTCAACTACCATCTGTCCTTCTGCGTTCCTCTCCTGGATACCAAACCTGCCCATCACCTCCTCATCACTTCTGTTTCCTATACCAACATGTCCATTGAAGTCTGCACTAATGATAACACTCTCACTTGTAGGTATGCTCTGCATCACTTCATCAAAGTCGACCCAGAATTTCTCCTTCTCCTCCAGCTCACATCCTACCTGTGGAGCATACCCACTAAAAACATTGAACATCACACCTTCTATTTCTAGCTTCAGACTCATCACTCTATCTGACACTCTTTTCACCTCCAGGACATTCCTAACAAACTCCTCCTTCAAGATAACTCCTACTCCATTTCTCTTCCTATCTATTACATGATAGAACAACTTGAACCCTGCTCCTAAACGTCTAGCCTTGCTACCTTTCCACCTGGTCTCCTGGACACACAGTATGTCTACCTTCCTCCTCTGCATCATGTCAACCAACTCTCTACCTTTTCCTGTCATAGTTCCAACATTCAACGTCCCTACTCTCAGTCCTATACTCTTGGTATTCCTCTTCTCTCTCTTCTTATGGGCACACTTTCCTCCTCTCCTTCTTCGACCAACAGTTGTCCAATTTCCACCGGCGCCCTGTAGGTCAACAGTGCCGATGGCGGTCATTGTTAATCCGGGCCTCGAACGGTCTGGTATGGAAGTCATAGGTTTGATTCGCATGTTTTATGCTGGATGCCATTCCTGATGCAACCCTCTGTATTTATCCGGGCTTGGGACCGACACAATAAGACACTGGCTATCTTGTCCTCTTGCGGCTACATTTTCAGTCTCAATCTGAATGCAAAAGCAAATCAGACAGTGTTTGTAAGCATGGCAAATCTCTGAGGAGTTGAAATGTGTGACAGATTTCGTTGTCTCACAGCTCTTTCTTTTTGCACCCAGCAATACTTACTGATTTGTGTTTGTCCTCCGGTACCTGTCAGCTCTTTTTCCCTCCTAATGCAGGCAATCAGACCAAGCTGCAACATTTTTATGCAGTCTTCCACTCGCCACATTTTATTGAACCTGAAGAAAAATCAGATGTGAAAAAAACATCTATTCACAATAATTTCTTCTCTGCAGCAGGATTATATTATGATCCTCTAAATTACATTTCCATACATGAAGATTTACAAAGGTATACTACTATAGGTTGATGCTGCTGAGTCAGTTGTTTAGTGATTAATTATGGATGTGCTCAGTTGAGCGTGATTCAATTTTAAATTAATAAGTGAATGGTACTCTGCTTTGCAGCCACGATGAAGCCTCAGATCTATTGTTAGTTCCGTCACCTCAAGCGGACTCATTTTGCAGAGTCCGGTGCTCATCCTGTTTGGTCTTGTCATGTCTGATTCTGCAGATGAGCCCTGACATCCTCAAGGGTGGACGGCGATGATTTGACGTCACCAACAACAACAGAACCAGAAATAGCTCTTTCCTCACCTTGCGCTGCAGAGGAGGTGTATTTTGGTCAGAGTGTCTCATGGTGTCATAGACGTCACAGTCTCAGGGGTGTGAACAGCAGAGTAAAGTTCTCTAAGTCGCTGTCAGAACGTTCACTCATGCACACTGATGTACCCACATGCTCTGACAGACCCAAACTTCTGACAGATACAGCTCTAAAACTGTCTGTGATGAATTCACAGCTGAAAACACTGCTCACACACAATTTTACTCAGAGCCACATTCAAATGTTCTGCCTCTCTCTAACAATTACAGATACTAAACATATTCATGCATGCTAATGCGAGGTTTAGATGAATAAGGTATTTTTTGAAAACCCAGTAATCTCAATGCTGGCTGTGTATTTCCCATGTAGTGTTTCATTGGATGACCTCTGATCATTCCATCTCTCCGATCGATGGGCAGCAGCAGACATATTAGTATGCTTTTGATTTGGTGGTGTGAACAGAGGTGTAACAGGTCCTACCAACAAATCAATTTCACCACTAATTACTTCTGTATTTAGCGAGGCTGCCATACAAAGACTCAGATTCTGAGATAAATTGTGGAAACACAAAGGGTTGATTTAGAGGGCAGGAGGAAACTTCATCCTGAAACGAGGAAGAAATTGGGAGATCACAAGTGTTTTCATATTCATAGCAATATTCTTAATGATGTTAACAAGTGTTATGTGTGGATATATCTTGACCACTTGATTACTGACAGGCTATTTAACCACCTCCTATTCCAATATCCAATTAAAGGCTCACAACAACTCCTACTAAGTGGGTGTAGAGTTAATAAGCAGCCAATTTTGAAGCTTCAAGCGCTATGCTTTATTAGGAGGATGTTAACCTAAACAAAAAATTTACCATGGATGACATTAAAGTACCCACTCTGCAAAATGAGTAACAAACTCTTTATTAGATATGCACCAATCTCCTAGGATACAACTGACATACACAATGATCACCCAAGAAAAATTGTTGCCTGAATAATAATCTGGAATGCTTTCCTCTATTATTGCATGCCAGAAGGGCAGTCTCTGATCTTTCATTGCAAGATGTGAAAGAACAGAAGGAGTTATGAAGGAGAAGGAGGCAGAGGAGGAGTGTAACCATTTTTAAGATTTCAAATATGAGAAAGTAGCACTTTCTCACCATAAAAAAGATCAAAGTTTCTGCAAAATGTGTACTTCACAGGACATAATCATGAGTGGATAAGGGGGGGGGGGGGGGGGATCACTTGCACCGTATGTGAGGGATGGCAGGTTATTAAGCTGCACTGGAGGCATTTTCCTAAATCTGCCAAGGTAGGAGGGAGGCATGGAGCAGTCCAGTGCAAAGCTGCAGCAGGGTTCCTGCCAGTTCATTGCTGTTGCAGCCCACACATTCGCTTGATACAATCGCAGAGACACCAAATGCCATGAGAATGTCAAACTCCGTTTTTTAAACAGACAACACACACACAGAAGAAGAAGAAACACAAACAGCAGCACAATAGAGGATAACGCTTTTGAAAAAAAACAACCCAACAACTTCTGTCTCGAAATGCAAATGGCATTGTCAAGATGGAAAAGCTGGCCAGGATATAAAAAGATCTCCCTTATGAGTTAATTGTATAAGAACAGCTTGTATCCAAAGTATCAAACATCCCTGTGTATGACAGTAGCAGATTTCACATGACAGAAGACTCAAAAAAGCTTTAAAGGACTGTGGAGACGCACCTGGACTCAGATCATATTCCCATACATCCAGATAGTTAACTGAATGACAATTCTCATATTTAATTATTCAAATTTCTTAAATACAAGATTTTAAAATTGTGGGATACACTTCCTTGCCAGGTGTTACAATATCACTCCCAATTTTGTATGCTAAATGTCACGCTAAAACCAGCAGCTAATTTAGCACAGGACAAACTCTGAAAACAGCATAAATGGCTGCCATACAATTTCAGATGCACAAATTCCACATATAGTTATTATGTTTTAGCACTGAGCATGGCATGATGGTTTCCAACGTGAGACAGAGCTAAAAGAAAAAAAAAAAATCAGAGGTTGTCTTGATAAATGCCACAAGATGATTCATAATGATAATCACAGCAATGAGTATTTGTCATGGATAGTCTCCAAGCATTGCTAAATCCTACACAGATGTGATCCGCCACGGATCCTTTTATTAGCTATCCCCAACAAACACAACATGTAATATTTCCAGATTTTTGCTAATAGTAAAATCTAAATAAAATCTATTTAAGTGACTTAACGTCTGTGTGTATAAAGACGGTGTAAGAAACAAGCATTTGATGGCACTTGAATTTAACTAAGTCATTGCAGCCAGACATTTAATCAGTATGTTTGACACATAGATGCAGTGGCCTTTTCAGGGTTTGATTCCACAACAATGAATTGTGGATTTCATATTTTGAGCTTATTTTAAAATCAAATTTTACTTGAATGCTTTGACGTGAGAAAGTTAACACATTCATCCAGTTGCCTGTTCGTAATAAATTTAAGAGACATGCTGGTGGGAGTCTAAATTTGATAACTCTTGATAATAGTTAGATGTGCTTTGTCAGGATCTAAAAATAGCTCCAGAATTACTGTAGTCTGTTGAGTAAAAATCTCACAATGTAGACAGCAGAAACGATTATATTTAGAAGGAAGGGGGGAAGTGCAGCAGCTCAGATGTAAGATATCTGAAAATAGAAACTGCTCCCAGGGGTGACAGCATTTATTCTCCCCACTTTAATTATTTATTTTGCCTTTAATAGACTGCAGATGACAGTATCATTGGGGCAAAGATCACATTATATGAGGACTGCCTCATGTACGTTCAACTCACAGCACTAAAGAATGCAGTGAGCTTTAGCCTTGTTCAAGTCCCTTGTTGTCATCTCGATGGGAGGCAGGTTTGACCAAAATCAATCAATCAATTGATCAACCTTTATTTATATAGTGCTTAATCACATCATCAGACATTTCGAAGTGCTTTAACGGACAAAGAAACCCAAAAGAACCCAACACAATATGTAGTGTTCCCAGCTAAATTCAATTCAGCAGTCTTTATTCATACTTTGAACAAATAATGGTAATGCATTTGATTAAATCAAGGCCAGATTTTTCATAGATCTGATGTCTCTTGAATAGGAAGAAGACGTCATGTTGACTTGATACAATATGCACTTCTATAAATCCACTTTCTCCATGCACCTTGTAAACAACATGTCCCCGCGGGCTGAGCAGGCAATCAGAGGTGAGAAATCACTGCCAGCATTGATGACTGGAGTCCTGAGACATCAAGTGTTTGGATGGGTCATAAAGTGATTAGTTACAGTCTCAAAGGAAAGGAGCAGGGGTCAAAGGACTAATGATTGAAGGTGGTGGTGGTGGTGTCTTGCTTGTGTAAAGGGGGGGACACCGCCATCAAAATTGTACTGAGTAGATGCCATTAAAGCTTTGTGGTCAGTGGTAGAATGTTGTGTGTCTGATTTACCTGTTTCTTGCAGGGCGAACAACATCACTGTTCTCATTAGAAACTGCTTCTGTGCTGTCTCATAGCAACCTAAAAATAGAAATGTCCCTATTAGGCTGTATAGCTGTGATGGTTGCTACAAGTTAGGGTCTTTACTGCTACAATTGTGCAGTAAATACATATAGGTGTGAAATATGTTTCTATTGCTTTTTTGTTAAGCATTAAGTCAAATCAATCAGATACATAGTGTAAATGGTCGAATATTGCAAAAAAAAGGGAAATAAACTGAAATAATTAATTGATTATGATGAAATAATCACACACTTATCAAATAGGATCTCTGATTCTAATGAGGTAAACCATAAATGTAGTATATTGGCATTTCCCTGAAGAAGCGGAGTGATGGTGACCCAGAACAGATTCTGATGTCATGCTATGCAGCTGAATTATCTTCGCCGTGCCCTTTATTACATGGCAGGGAGATTGTCTTTATGCTAAAACTGATAATGATGTTCCACACAGCAGAGACATTAAATCTTATAGCACAGACTTTATCAGACACAATGACTCCATCACAAATAATGAGAAGAAAAATCAGAATAAGCGACAAAAAAACGTTCCCCCCCTCATATACGTGGGGGACAAACCCTGCGAATGCTTTCTATTACGAATTTCATTTTTGAAATAGTTGAAATAAGACACACATACGCATAATATTTACATTTCTTTATTGCGAAATACACGTTTTGGTTTGCGTCCTACGCGTATGAGGATCGGGGACAGACGTTTCTCATCTGACGCGTTTTATTTTGGTCGACTCTGACGTCAAGAGAATACACGTTTCATTCAACATGCAAGAAAGTAAGTTATTTATAACCCCGCAGCATCTTCAGGTTGTGATCCTTGAGTGCGCAGTGAAAGGAATACTCCCCATTGGATTGATGTAAAGTGCCTTCATAACAAAAGCCACGCAGCTTTGTGCGTTATGGTGCCAGAGACGCACGGCACCCCGCTACCTGAGCCAGGACGTATAGATGGGCACACGGATGAAAAATAAGGGTCAGCGCGAAAAACTGCAAAAACTTTCTGCGTTGAATAATTCATTTCCCTCCAGAAATCTTCCCCCTTTCATGTCAAAGTGGCAGGTGTGAGCATGGAAAACCTCTCCTCCGACAAGGTAAGAGATTTAGTTGCTCCACGA
Source organism: Antennarius striatus (assembly GCF_040054535.1). Taxonomy (NCBI): domain Eukaryota; kingdom Metazoa; phylum Chordata; class Actinopteri; order Lophiiformes; family Antennariidae; genus Antennarius; species Antennarius striatus. The sequence continues at coordinate 10,279,451 of NC_090779.1, forward strand.
AATTATTAAATCGCATAATTTTTGAGAACCGCGATTCAATACATTCAACTCTATGGCGTTAGTTTGCATCGCTGCTTTTTTTTTTTTTAATGGTAGATGAGGCAGTTACGAATAGAATAACTAACTATATTATAATATATGTGACGTCAGACGTAGGTGTAATGTTCTGTACAACGTGTAATAATAATCACAAAAAAATGATTTGATGTTTTTAACGGGGAATGGGACGATCTAATCAGTCATTTGAAATCCAGCGCGTCTCCGTCGTTAAGTTATCCCAAACAAAAAGCTTTAACAGCGACTAGATCACCTCAAAGGAAACGATTTCTTAAATGTCGCCTGTCTAATCTAGTGTTTGCGTTGGCATGAGGCTATTTCAATTTTGCATATCAAAAACAAGGCTGTTGTAAAAATTTTTTTTTTGACGCGTCTGCTTTTGCTCCTCGATTATTCGTTTTTCTTAAACATGACGAAAAACGACAAAAACAAGCTGCCACGAGATAAACTTTGATTTTGAGACCCAAATATAATCGTCTGTTATCGATCAGCAGTTTATTGTTTGTGAACCTAAGTGCTGTTTACCATGATGTATCCTGTATCGGTTTTATAGGGTTTTTACAACACTATTTTTACACCAAACACTAGATTAATTTTTACACTACATATTCAAACACAGATAATTTATTCTGTATGTCAGAAATCCATAAGTTATATATCTCTGGTGTTTAGGTTGTAATATACTGCCACCTGCTGGTAGTCATTCAGCAAAACACTATGGGAACAAATATGAATCTGAAGGAAATTTTGCAACATGAGTTTATTTACTTTTTTGCTTTCTTTTCAAAGGGCTGTGTTCTGTAAGTTCAACACTGAGAAGAGCTGTGATTGGCTGTGACATGGCAGATATACTGGAGTTGCGGACAGATGGAAACTCCCTACTGAAAGCGGTGTGGCTCAAACGCCTGAGACTCACCAGACTCCTGTTGGAAGGTGGTGCTTATATCAACGAAAGCAATGAACGCGGAGAGACGCCACTCATGGTGGCCTGCATGTCCACACACACTGACCAGCAGAGTGTCAGCAAGTCAAAACTAGTGAAATATCTGTTGGACAACCAGGCAGACCCCAACATACAGGACAAAGCAGGTAGGACAGCTCTGATGCATGCCTGCATCCATAAGGCTGGACACGAGGTAGTGGATCACCTGCTGAGCAATGGAGCTGATCCCAGTCTGGAGGACAGGAGCGGTGCTTCTGCTCTGGTTTATGCCATCAATGCGGATGACAAGGAGACACTAAAACTGCTCCTGGATGCGTGCAAAGCTAAGGGCAAGGAGGTCATTATAATCACTACGGACAAATCACCATCTGGCACTAAAACTACTAAACAGTACCTAAATGTTCCTCCATCACCAGGGCTGGATGAGAGGTCCTCCCCAGCGTACTGCACTTCTCCATCTGACATTGATGTTACTGCATGTCCCACATCCGAGCAAGAGCAACCAAACTCCATCTTCAGTTTCCAGACAAAGCTGAAAACCTCTATTTCAGCTTCAAAGCTTGCCAATGGACCCATTTCCCCAACACGCCGGCCTGCAAACCCGAAGCGTGCACGTCTGCCTCAGCTGAAAAGACTTCAGTCAGAGCCTTGGGGACTGATTGCTCCCTCAGTCCTGGCAGCTGCCGCTGCCCATGAGGACAGTAAAAAAGCTAGCTCTGATGATGATGTTGTTATGGGGGTGAATGGACTCTCTCTGAATAAGAGATCAGCTCTATCGCGACAGAACAGTGTGGATGGAAAGGACAGCTTATTCCCACCGGTAGGGGAACAACTTTCCAAAATGACAACCTCACTATCAGTACCTCCAACATCCAAAGCATCGTACGAGAGAACTCTAGGCCAACACCAGCCTCTGGCAAGGCGCAGTACTGTGCCCACAGAACAGGAGAGCATCAGCTGCAGCACTGGACTTGCCAGTCTGAGAGACACAATGCATAGGAGACGTCTGGGGAACGATCACTATGACTCAGACTCGCAGCTCTACTCAGACTCTGCCTTGTTAGACTCCCCTAAAGTCCCAGTGGAGCGAAGGAAGCTGAGCACATCTCCGCTAGCTATGCTGACCAGTTCCAGAGAATCTCTTGATAGCAGTGTCTCCCCATCCTCTCCCAGCGCGGCACCCAGACGTGCACCTGGCCTCCTAGAGAGGAGAGGCTCGGGCACGTTGCTGCTGGACCACATCTCCCACACCAGGCCTGGCCACCTGCCCCCGCTCAATGTCAACCCCAACCCTCCCATTCCTGATATTGGGGCCAGTAGCAAGCCCTCCTCTCCCCTCGCCACAGGTATTAGATCTATAGCTCCAGTAGCACCCAACACACCAAAGAGAGTTGGCCTCAAGTGTAAGAAGAAACTTGTGAGAAGACACTCTATGCAAGTGGAGCAGATGAAGCAGCTTTATGATTTCGAAGAGCTGGCTCATTAATTAGTCATAGTGTTTATGCAGCACACATTGTGGGTGTTAAAATTTTAACACCACAACTTGTCAGGAAGTACATACATAGGTTCAGCTGTGTAGATCCACAGCAATCTAGATGTTGAATACTGTATAATTTATAAATTATAGATACTCAAACTGAGCAATATACATATATATATATAGATTTCTTCCCTGTGTTACACCTAACCTTAAGGATTATCTTTTCATCACAGCATCTTCTGTATGTGTATTCTGGTTTTGAATGTAAAAACCGTGAATGGTACTTGTCTAGCTCTTTACATGGTAATATGTGTGAGGAACATACAGGGTCCATTTGTAGCCAGCAGGCCACTTAGGTGAAATTTGTGCAGATGTAATTATCACCACTGACAGACTTTCTTTGGAAAAGGAAAATGTGATGCACTTGTCTGACATGTAGCCTTCAGTAAGATGAGATTTGACTGTTTGTAGCAAATACAGTATGTACAAAGTGCCTTCAAGATGGAGAACACTAAAAGAGTGGACATTTAATGTATTAGGAGCGTTTTAAGTCACGATGATGTAACCAAAATGTGTTTTAATTGAATATTGTATGTCTCATGTGGAACAAAATGAATAGATATGTTGTGAGTGAATGAGAATCATGCCTTAAGAAACAGGTCAAACCTTGGGCTATGTATAATAGCACTTTATTGCCCAGGAAGGAAAAAAAAAGAAAACATTGCCATTAATGTTATTAGAGTTCTCAAAGCACACATCACTCACTTTTACAATGAATTCAATTAACAATGATTGACATTCAAACCATCAGTTCACACAGACAGCAGTGATACTTGTCAGCATAACATTTCACGCTAATGGCAATCAAAACTAAAGATCATACAGCTTCCATGTAACTTACATGTGAAGCATTGCTACTGTTTAAGAAAATACTTAATGAAATCCATAATATTTTTTGAGTAGTTTGTTGTATATTCTGAATAAATGTCTATTACCTGTGACCCCCTGTCTGTTTACTCATTGTACTCATTGAGAAAAGCCAGCTGACAGTAACCAGATACCTCATGACAATATAAAAAAAAGCACACCAGTCTTCCCTCAAATCACTCGGCAGTCCATTGGTACTCATGAACATGATCATCCTGGTTATCATCAGTGTCACTGTGATTATACCAGACCAACCATTGAAGCGCTCAAATCCCACAGCTTTTTGGCAGCTTCGTCATCCAAACCCTGAGGGGCTGCAGTTTTAGGGGCGCAGTCGCTGTAATCAGTGAAGAACTTTGTGTTAAACATGCATTTTGATCTGATTTAGTCAAAAGAGTAAGACATTATTTAACAGTATACAGATGACTATCACAAGGTAACAATACAGTACAAGTGCATTATTTTGTCTAGTATGATAGTAACACAATTGTCTAGATTAACCGTCAAACTGACAGTTTACTGTTTAGTTAGAGCAATCTATCAATCAATCATTCGTTTTCCACTTAAATAAAAAGAAGTTTCAGTTTCTTAGATTCATGAAAAGCAGAGATTAGTATGAAAGTTCAAAAGGTGAAGAGGGATAATCACTATTTTTGACTCTGGCAAAGCTAAAAGAATAAATGGACCAATTCTCAGTAATTCACCATCAAATGTTTTTACTGGCACAAAGCAGAACAGATGAGATTGAGAAATGGTCTTAAATACTACCTCAGCCATAGATTACCAACTAGGAAAAACTATTATACTATACAGTATTGCCTCATCCCACTGATTCACAAAGCCTCTAGACAGATTGTGTAAAAATAGAGATATGCATCTCTGCAGAAAAATAACCTCAGCGCCATTCTTTACCTTTAAGGTCTGCGTCAGAACCTTTTTATCTATTTTAATAATTGGTTTTCTGTCTAATTTAATGAAAATGCTTTGATTTTCCTGTTGTATACAATGTGCACAAAACCAAACCAAAGGCTGACAGTCATTGACTAGGTGATGGCTAGTATAGTGTGTTTAGTAGCAGACTTTTCCCTCAGGACACAAAGATTATTAAATAGTTTTTTTTATTAAAAAGAGGGTTGATATTCATCAAATGAAAATAAATAGCAGGAAAATACTTAAATTTCTTCATTACACTTTGTTCTGCTTCTGACAAGATCCATAAGCACAATTATTATCACAGTTCTAACTCTCAAACATATTGTACATGGGGCACTGAAAGACAGCAGAATAAGTGAAAATGGACCAGAAGCCTAATTTTTTGCTTTGTGCTTCTCATGTTGTAACAGAATTTATTTAGCGATACTGACAACTGTGTTAAAGGACACACTCACCTGTAGTAGAGTCCACTTTGATCTTGCAGGCTTTCCTCCACAGCACAGTAGATAGTGGTCTGGGCTCCTTCTGCCGGAGACTTCATAAACACTGAGATTGGTCTATACACAATTCTCTTCCACAGGGGCATCGTTGGTAGGAAGTGTCGGCCAAGTTCAGTCCTGATAACTCCAGGATGGAGACTGTATGTTGTTACTCCGGTACCTGCAAAACACAAGACATTATAAGCAAGAGTCAGACAGTGGATGTCTGAAAATAGCCACAATTGTTGCATAAGGCATAATGTCTGGAGTGAAGTTAAAAACATTTCAATACCTTGTAGCTTTTTAGCCAACTCCTTTGAAAAGAGGACGTTAGCGAGTTTACTTTGTCGATAGCTTTTCCAAGGTTCGTAATCCTTGTCCAGGTTTATGTCATCAAAGTGTATTTGACCTGATTAAGGAAAGAACGTCTCTTTTCACAGTTGTGGTTTTTAAAATTGAATGAAAAATTTAAGTTATAGAATTTTTCATTCATTATAGAATTTTTGAAAAAAATACAATAAAATCTAATCTTTTGATGTCAAAAAGGATAAGGGAAAAACTATACCTCTTTCGTGAGCTAAACTAGAGACGTTCACAATGCGGCTCGGGGACGACTTCTTCAGGAGATCCAGCAGGCAGTTTGTTAGCAGGAAGTGACCCAAGTGATTCACACCAAACTGCATTTCAAAGCCATCTTCAGTGTGCCATTTTGGACAACACATAACACCTAAAAGCCAGAATGCTCATTTATTGAGCACTGTCTCAATTATGTTAGAATATATCAGACAAATCAGAAATCATTTATACACCTACCTGCATTATTGATGAGAACATCCAGTCTCTCTTCACTTGCTAGCACATCTTTAGCTAGTTGATGCACTGATTGCAGAGAAGCCAAGTCCAGCTTTCTGACAATAACTGTGTCATTTCCGCTCCTCCTCCTGACTTCCTCTGCAGCTTTATTAGCTCTGTTCATGTCTCTACAGGCCAAAATGACTCTCGCACCTATAACACAGAAGCAAATCTGTGTTTCAAAATAAAATCAGACTGTTCTAAGTCTAAAATAAAGAGCCAGATCACAGTCACTAACCTCTTTTAGCCAGGTCCACTGCCGTTTCCTTGCCAATTCCAGTGTTGCCACCGGTTATCAAGACAGTTTTTCCATCTAATCGGGTTTTGCTGTTGCAAGCCCGACCTGCCATCCACTTTTTGAAACCCAAAACTCCCACTCCTGTAAGAATGTCCACACAGTTAGAATAATGTCCCCTACTTCTCCACCTGGCATTGACGAATTAGAGGATCATATACCAAGTATTATTGGATGCACATTATCAAATTAAAACGTCATTATCTGAAGCTTTAAAATTGAAATTAGTGGCACCTATTGAATCAATTCATTACTTCGATCAAGCAAAAACAGTCATTACAATCACAAGTTTTTGTATTTTCAATGTAAACTGGGATAACCAAAAAAAATTTCAGTGGATGTTCTCTGAAAATTTGAAGATCTCATACGCATATCATTCATTTCTCCAAGATGGAAAAATGAGCTATTTTTAAGTATAATGGGAGACCACAGGTTGTTTTAATATATATATACTTATTAAACACAGTGCGCCCTCACATATCCGCGCATCAACGCTTGCGACTTCACCTCATTGTGGATTTTTGGTAGGCAGTCACGTGATACAGTACGCACATTCTGTTGGCTGACAGCATCTGGAAGTGTGCTACATTCCTTGAGTCTCAGACTTACGTGTGACACAAAAGTGCTTTAAACAGTCCATAAGTGTGTGGGAAAAGGTAATACAGATAGAAGGCAGTTTAATATCAGTCTGGGGAGGGTACATAAACGTTTAAATTACCGTACATAATAAGATAAATAGTTCGTCGCTCAATCGAGGTATTTGTTATTTGCGTATGGTTCCTGGAACGCATTAACTGCCAGGAATGAGGGCGCACTGTATACTTATACATAAGTATATAATTTATAGATAATATAATGTATATATATTATATAATACTTATATAATATATATAAATATATATAGTATATTTACAAACTTATTCAGGTTTTCCACCTTCTTCTGAAATTCACCTCAGGAGAAACAAGCATTTATACACAGAAAAAAAAAATATTTTACCTTAAGTAAAATCGAAAGCTCCCGAATATGGGATTTCCTCTACGAAATACATGTGTTTGACTTAAAACTTAATTACCGTAATTCATGTCTTTCCTAAGTCACAAAAGATGCTCGACATGTTCTATACTGTGGTGGTGAACCTAGAGTAGTGTGATTTTGGCTATGTGCTAAAGAGAACATAACCAACTACTAAAGTGTATAAAATAAATAAATAAATAAATAAATAAATAAATAACACTCTTTCTATCCATATTAAAGGCTATTCAGTGCTGTCAAAATAATTGTGACACTGCCCGGAGGAAGCCCAGGGCCCACGTCTGGAGCCAGGCCTGGACGGAGGGCCTGTCAGCGAGCGTCTGCTGGCCAGGTCTGCCACGGGGCATGGCCAGGCTCATCCCCGAAAACACAAAATGAATTTTTCACACCCCTGTGGACCCACAACCCGCAGGGCAAATCGATGGGGTCGGGTGCGCTGCCATATGGTTGGTAATGACGACAGGGGGTCACGACGGACCAGACCCGGGCAGCAGAAGGTGTCACCTCATTGGCGGGGAAGGAGCCAGAGCTCGTGTTGGAGGTGGAGCATTACCAGTTAGATCTGGTGGGGCTTATCTCCACGCACAGCCTCGGTTCTGGGAACAAAATCCTGGATAGGGGTTGGACAAGAGGTTGGAGTTGCGTCAGGCGTGAGGAGCAGGGCGGGTGTGGGTTACTCACAAGCTGCAGGCTGAGTGCCGCTGTGTTGGAGTTTACCCCAGTGGACGAGAGGGTCGCCTCCCTAAGGCTGTGGGAGGGAAAACTCTGACTGTTGTTTGTGCGTATGCACCGAATGGCAGCTCGCAGTATTCCGTCTTCTTGGGGTCCCTAAACAAGTTCCTTCAAGGTATCCCTATAGAGGACTCCATTGTTCTTCTGGGGGACTTCAATGCACACGTCGGCAATGATGGAGACACCTGGAGGGGTGTGATTGGGAGGAATGGCCTCCCTGATCTAAACCCGAGCAGTGTTATGTTGTTGGACTTCTGTGCTAGTCACGGATTGTTCAGAACTAACACCATGTTCGAACATAAGGATGCTCATAAGTATACCTGGTACCAGAGCACCCTGGGTCGGAGGTCAATGATCGATCTTGTGATCGTATCATCTGACCTTCGACCGTGTGTTTTGGACACTTGGGTGAAGAGAGGGGCAGAGCTGTCAACTGATCACCACCTGGTGGTGAGTTGGGTCCATTAGCGGGGGAAACCTTTGGATAGACCTGGTAATCCAAAATGAGTAGTGGAACGTCTGGAGGAGGACTCTGTCTGCGAGGCCTTCAATTCACACATCGACTTCGACTGAGGAGGTTGACCTCAACTGAGGAGGTTGTCGGTCGATAAAAGAAACACTTTGAGGAATCTCGAATCCACCTACCCCAACTGACCCGTCCTCTGTTAAAGAGGCAGAGCTGGAGGATGATGGGGGGTACGAATCAATCTCTCTGGGCAAAGTCAATGGGGCAGTTAAACAACTTGACAGCGGCAAAACCTCGGGTGTTGATGAGATTCGCCCAGAAATGCTGAAGGCTCTGGGTGTTGAGGGGCTGTCATGGATGGCACGCCTCTTTAACATTGTGTGGAAGTCTGGGACAGTGCCGAAAGAATGACAGACTGGGGTGATGGTTCCTCTCTTCGTAAAGCGGGCTAGAGGGTGTGTGCCAACTACAGGGGCATCACACTCCTCAGCCTCCCTGGGAAAGTTTACTCCAAAGTGCTGGAAAGGAGGGTCCAGCCTATTGTTGAACCTCAGATTGATGAGGAACAATGTGGGTTCCGTCCTGGTCGTGGAACAACGAGCCAGCTCTTTACTCTCACCGGGATCCTAGAGGGGGCTTGGGAGTATGCCCATCCAGTCTACTTGTGTTTTGTGGACTTGGAGAAGGCGTACGATTGGGTCCCCAGGGACATACTGTGGGAGGTAGTATGGGAGTATCAGGCGAGGGGGCCTCTCCTCAGGGCCATCCAATCCTTGTATGCCCAAAGTGAGAGCTGCATTCAGGTTCTCGGTAGTAAGTTGGACTTATTCCGAGTGGCTGTTGGCCTTTGCCAGGGCTGCGCATCATCACTAATTCTGTTAGTGATTTTCATGGACAGGATATCGAGGCGATGTCGTGGTGAGGAGGGCTTACAGTTTGGTGGGCTGAGGATTGCATCACTGCTTTTTGCAGATGATTTGGTCCTTTTAGCGTCTTCGGCCTTTGACCTGCAGCGTTCACTGGTTCAGTTTGCAGCTGAGTGCTACCCTAATACAGTGTGAAGCGGTGGGGATGAGGATCAGCACCTCCAAATCCGAGGCCATGGTTCTTACCAGGAAGCTGGTGGACTGCCTTCTACGAGTGGAGAATTAGGTCCTTCAACAAGTGAAGGAGTTTAATTATCTTGGGATCTTGTTCATGAGTGAGGGAACAATGGAATGGGAGATTGGATGCTGAATTGGGGGAGAATGAGCGGTATTGCAGTCACTTTACTGCACTGCCGCCACAAAGAGGCAGCTAAGCCGAGAAGCAAAGCTCTCCATCTATCGTTCAATCTTCGTTCCTACCTTCACCTATGGTCATGAGCGATGGGTCATGACCGAAAAGAACGAGATTGCAGATACAAGCAGCGAAAATAGGCTTTCTCAGGTTGATAGCTGGTGTCTCGCTTAGACATAGGGTGAAAAACACTGCTATTCGTGAGGGGCTCAGAGTAGAGCCACTGCTCCTTCACGTGGAAAAGGAGTCAGCTGAGGTGGTTTGGGCATTTGGTGAAGATGCCTCTGGGGAACCTCCATCGGGAGGTGTTCCTGGCACGTTCAGCTGGTAGGAGACCTCGGGGCAGACCCAGGACCAAGTGGAGGGATTATATCTCAGTACTGGCCTGGGAACACCTTGGCATCCCCCAGTCAGAGCTGGTGGATGGGGCCGCTGAAAGGGAAGTTTGGGGTTCCCTGCTGAAGCTGCTGCCCAACTCCGGATAAGTGGTGAAAGATGGATGGATGGATGGATGGATGGATGGATGGATGGATGGATGGATGGATGGATGGGCCAACAATGCTGCGGCAATGGGAGACCCATTTTACAGGGACAAAAGCCCTGGTATTGATCTGCTATGTCTCAGGTCAAATCACATGTTTAAGTTTAAGCATGCGTTACAGGCAAGTATTTTTTAAAAATATATATTAACAGGAAAACAATGACTTTGATGATACACATCAGGTTAAAAAAGCTAAAAAGGCACAACGTGTAGAATTGTTTCAAAAACACTCTGACACATAAAATGTTGCTCATTTCATAATTTTACCATACTTATCATTTGTATTGCACTGTAGACATTACAGAAAGAAATTAAAATTATTCAAGCAAGGCAAAAACCACGATGGATGGATAAGACCCACCGGTGTATTTATATAAATAAGATGGAAGCAGACAGAAATTAAACATTAAATCTGTCAAAACTGTATTTTTCTCAATCCAATTCATTACTACTACAATCTTATCTAGTGCTATTACTACTAACACTACTATGGGACCTTTAATACTATCTATCTTTCAAATCTATACTGTACTCTATTTTAGGATCCCGTTTATTTCAGTTGCCTTATTATGATTGACTAATGTTCTAAGTCTTAGATCTACAATGAAAATTACCTATACAGTAATCCAGTAGTCATCAAAGATGCAGTAAAACAACATTGACATGACTAAATGTAAAACAGACTGGAGCAAGTGCAGCTTTTTTCTTGACAAATACAGAAATACAGTACAATTAATGCAGCTCTGTGTATTATTACGATGGTTTTCTCCGTTTAACAAAATAATAACTAAGCCATAAATTACCTGTTAATGTGACGACAGTGATAGTTGTGGGATATTCGGAGACAAACGACCTGATCGTTGTTAGGACCTGCATGGCAATGGCAATTTTTGTACTGTTTATGACTGAATAAACTGGACAAACCCTATGCACATCAAGGCACTTCCGATCGAATAACAACTTCCGTACAAAATACTTCACGGAGCCCGTTAACCCGGAAGTTCCTCTTACCATCACGTGTCGAAAAATAGAGCAATCCTATTGGTTACTCGTATGAATCCTTGTAGTTCGTAGCGAGCCAGACAAGAATAATGAAAGAACAACATATATTTGCATCACATCACTAGTCAGGAGCAATACATGTTTTATTTCAACATTTAAGTCTGCGCTTGATCTGTGTTTCCCCTCCTGTACCATTCTTTCTCTTTTGTTTAGATGGAACAGGCTAAATTAATGCATCGATGTCAGCATTACCACTTATTGCTAATAACCCTGACCTCATATATTCTTGTACAATTGTGCGTATTTCTTGGAAAGATTTTCACAAAAATTACAGAAATATTTTATGCACATTTCCAACTATTCAATGTTTTAGTAAATTTTGGACAACAAGATCTATCGAGATGTTTAACAGCAAAATTCACAACAGGTGTTGGATCCATAAATTGACCAATACATTTCTTGGATCAATCTTGGAGGTATTTAAACAGTCCTCCAAATCATTTTGTTTTCATTTTGTAATTATGAGACCAAGACAGCACCTAACAGTTGATCAACGGTACCATGTTATTGATAGGCTTCAAACAGGATGTTCTCAGATGGGAGTGGACACTCTAAGCTCAGAGTCACACTGTCATCAACAGGTTGAAACAGACATAGGGATATTGAAAGATTCACAGAAAGCCATAGAAGTGGACGTCCTCTGGTCACATCCCACAGTGACAAGAGTATTTATGCTGGATAAGGGACCAGTGGGCCTCATTGCTGTCCTCTAATGAAAGATGATTAAAAATTACGGCCTCCAACGATTTTAGAGACGTCAAGGAGAGCGCTATGAGCTACTATTGTCAGCTCATTGTGATAATGGTTTGACTGGCACTGTGTTTGAAATACACACTATATTATGTGTAGGGTAATGCTGATATTATTTATCCTCACGTTTTTGTTGTACGGATTTTTTTGTTTCAAAATTAGACATAATAGAAAATAGTGAAGTGCTTTTTGAGGTCTTTTAAACAACCTGTTGCCTTTCACTGAACACATCAAAAATCTGACTATAAATGCCTTCGAATTCTCCAGCAGAGGTCGCTGTATGATCACAGGGCATTTTCAGTTCCAATCGATGGAGTCGAAACTACTTTAGACCCTAAACTTTACTTCTTTATTAATATAACATCAAATTGTATATATATATATATATATATATATATATATATATATATATATATATATATATATATACATACATACATATACATATATGTGTACATATACAAATATATCTACCTATATATTATAACAATTTATTGTATATATGATGTTGTACTAGCTAACAAAAGAGGAAACACAGTAGCAGCACTAAGATGACAGTAATAATATTACATCCTCATATAAAAAAAAGGTACTCTGATCATATCTGCTACTGAGAAATGAAAGGTTATCGTTGGTTATGATGAAAGTAAAAGTAAATGTACAAATCAAATGTTCCTCTAAAACACAACAGGTTTAACAAGGTGAGTGTAGGAGAGCTCCACATTTTGGGTATTTGACCTTGGCGTTTACAAAGTGACATCTAAGAGACTTACTGAGTGTCTGTGAAGATGGACATCTTGTAGACACTGTTTACATACCAGGCATTCAAAGGTCATTGAAGAGAGTAAGAGGATTATATAACTGTCTTTGTCTCTCCTTTTCAGACAGACATGATTACATCAGGAATCTTATGCACTCGCACATACAAATCTAGTAAAACAAAACATGTTCAGAATACTATTTCTCAAAAACTCCAGTAATACATGGATAAATGTCCTGTCCTTGTCATTGCCTACCCTATTTTTTCAAATGTCTTTTCTCAGAGGTGACCTGGTCGTCTTTTTCTCACCACTGAGTTTGTCATGTGACTGCTCTGCACACTTCACAGTCTTTCTTCTAGTATAGCAGCCTGCCAATGCTAAAATTAGAGGGCCCTCTGCTGAAAACCTTTGGAACATGAATATCCTGTCTTACCAATGACTTAGGATCTCAATAAGTTCTAAATGTCTGCCTGTGTGTAGCCTTTAGACTTGTTTACTTCCTGTCACCATGTGTAAGATATTTTATGTTTTCTTAATATAAGCATGTTCCACATACATTTGTTTATAGATCTGTCAATGTTGCACATTGTTCAGACGTCTGATTTTTTTTACAGTATGTTTTAGCACACAGGACATTTTGTGTATAGACACATGTAAAATTACCATACTGAAAGATTTGCATTTTAAAATAGTGATTTTCTAGTTTTTTGACATATTGTAATCATTATATTCTACTATCAATTGACAATATGTTGTCTATCATGTTGGGATAATTGATTTATATTTGTGTTTCTGTTTTCTGTGTTGTACGCTGCATTTCAACAGTTTTTCTAAGAGTAATGTTACCAATTTAGTTTTTGACCAATTTCGTTTCAAGTTGTGAAAATAGTGGACATTAAATCCTTTATTAATTCAGTAACGTTCATCAATAGGGCTTTTTTCCATTTAGTAATATGCATTTGCATTTAATCAGCGATATCTGCTGTACCTCTGTATGGTTGTAAATTATCCAATTGATCATTAATCATGGATGACACACAGACAACAGAATTCTTCAATGAACTACTGGACAGATTTCGATGAAACATTGTGGAATGTGTCTTGGGCCACAATGTACCCCATTCAAATTTTAACGACTAACACAGGTTTTGATTTTCCACTTTTTTAAAAAAACATTGATATTTATAATATTTTGCAGAATTGTCTGTGATATTCCAGGGGATTGGGAAAAGCATTCCTCCACCAAGACCCAACAATGTCCTTTAATTAAGTTAAAACTCTTACATCCCGCTTCAAAGTGGTCATGTATTGTAATTATCAGCGTTTTTAGTCCGTCGGTCCGTCCGTTAGTCCACCAAATATCTTCGCAACTATTATAGATAGAAAGATGAAACAAAAAGCACATTACTCGGGCAGCAAAGGGGATGAAAATGAGATGATGACCTTGACCTTGAGAAAACTACGTCAAGGTCAAATTTCAACTTTTGTACACTCAGGAAATGGATAAGATAGACGAGGGAGTAGGCCAGTGTAAGACCATAGATCAAAGCTAGTGCTTTGATCCATGACAGTAGGTCAGAGCACTAGCTTTTGTCTTTGACCTATGCAAGTAGGTCAGGGTAAAATTTTGAATTCAGGGGTGTCGCGGGATGTTGCAGTCTGTGACAGCCTTAGTTCTTGTTGGCCTTTTAACTATAATTCATGGGTCTGAAACAGCAAAACATTTAATCCTGGTAGTTCCTGATTTTCCAGTATTACTTTTTTAAATATATTTTATTTACAACAGAAAAACAGCACACACTTCTAGATACCAACACTACAATAATTCCCTGAGAAGCTGAATAAAAGTTTGACAACCATTGGATCTCTCAAATGTAAATGAAATGAAAAAAAAAATCCTGCCTTTCCACCAAACTTTCTACCAAGCACCCATCTACTGTAGATCCCTCTGCCAAATGTTTATGTATTTGTTGCTTGATGAGTATGCACTTTGAATTGATTCCTTTTAAGTCCCAGAACCTTATGGAAGTGGAACACCACATGACATGAACGCTACTTTTATAAGAATACTTCAACTTGCAGTTTTAGTGTGGGCTATCTGGAGTAGTGGCTGTTGGCTTCCGTTCAGTACAGAAAGCCCTTCAGGATTACCCGCTTATGTGTGACCCCCGCCCGGCCCTCAGCCTCCTCCTCTGGACCTGAGCGGCTCTGACGTCACGTCAGCGTGTCCTTTCGGGGAGGGGAAGAAAGGCGGTACTGTAGCTCACTATATCCCACCGATCCCAGCGACGTTTAGCCCCTTTGCCTCAAGCATCGTCGTGTGTGAACCGCAGAGAGATTCGGGCCAGGAGACATGTCTGGATATCTGAAAGTCCTCAGCTCTCTTTCCAGGTCTGCCGCTGCCTTGTCCAGGACCCCCGCGGTTCTCGCTCCGGCTGCAAACTGCCAGGCTGTTCCTCAGAGAAACTGTGAGTGAAGAGAGAGATAACCGGTGGCGTCCTCAGCATCACAGCTTGATCTTGGTTTTTGCTTTGAAATAACTCGTTTTAAACGTGCCGTGATCTCGCTTTTGTTTTGATCCGCTTCGTGGAGCCGTGCAGCGGTGGCTGCAGCTCCGTGGATCCGTCTGAGCCGGCTGCTAGCCGGGCTAGCCGAGACGCGTCAGCCGCTAGTCGGATGATGCTCCGAGTGGTGTCGGTCTGAATGGTGTAATCGATCGATCACGGAGCTCCCAGACGCATCCGAGTGTCCCTGATGGTGATTTATGGATGGAGTGAACATTAGTGAGGCAGAAGCAGGAGGTAAACGCCGGCAGAGGCGGAGGCCTCTGGGGTATCTCTATTGTCCTCCCCATTCAAAGCTTGAGGGGCAGTTGATAAGAATGTGAAGATGGACGCTCACCTAAACGAAGGAGGCATCGGTTCAAATTCGCCACCTTTAAAACCAATCTGGATCGGTCAAGTTTACGTCCTTCTGTACCCCAAATTAATAGATCAAGTGGAAAATTGGCGACGAATGAATGAAGCGGCTCGTTGAGCTGCAAGTGAGGAAGTCTCGTTGTCCCCGACAGGGGTCAAAATACACCTGAGATTAAATCATTTGGCACCATTTAGAAAAACTGATAAGATACTCAGGTGCCAACCTATTATTAGTGTGACACTGACTTGGAAAACTTTCCGGAGGTCAGCCCGCTGATTACGAGCCTCGGCTCCGGAGAGCAATGGCCGCCGCGGCTCCGTCTGCCCCGCATTGTGTCCCCGATGCGGGTCGATCCGACTCATCTGCGGTGCATCCACCGCGCAGGACTCCTGCTGTGGCATGTCTGCTGTTGATGAATGTTGTTTTTGCATTTACAAATGACACTTTCACATAAACCAGTGAAAGAGAAACCAAAAAGATAATCGCTTCACATCGAGGGTCGCAGTGTGGTCACGTGGTCTCTGCAGACATCCTAAATTTCATCCCGCTGGATTTTTGCAGCTGTGTGTGTGTGTGTGTGTGTGTGTGTGTGTGTGTGTGTGTGTGTGTGTGTGTGTGTGTGTGTGTGTTGGACTCGGATGTCCTTTAGTAACCCAGACTGGAACCACCAGTCATTGTTTGGAGCGGTAGGTCATCTGAAGGGCGCCTGGCCCTCATTGTGACCGACCCTCCGTCATTTGATCCCGGTAGTCTAAAGTTACTCACATGTCTTTGAGGACTGGTTGCAGCCCAGCAGGAACCGGTCAGGCCGGCAGGATCAACCAATCGATCGTGATAACGCATTGTTATCACGTTGTGTTCGATGCCCCCGAGGATCGGCGAGCTGTTTAAACGGGAATTCAGACGCGGTTGTTACACAGCAATTACTTAACTTTCACAGCGCTCATAAAATGTGATAACAGGCTGTTTATTCTTCACTGTGCATTTTTACTAAGAATGTTTTTGTTGTTGTTGTTTTCTTTTTTTCCTTTTTTTTTTTACAAAAAATAAGCGGCTTTTGCTGAAGCTTTTTTCCTAATTTAGTTGATATTAAATAAACCTCAGCTGCCCTGTCTCTAGACTGGTTTGAGTCATGTGGTTTACCTGGTGACTGTAGTATTAATACTGAAGGACACTTCTGGTGTTGAACTCCAGAAGACACACACACGGACAAATGTTACTGGGTCATTTAGTCAATACACACATTGTCTGAGTGTTATTTTTTTGCTGGTTTGTGTAGTAATACAGTTTTCAGTGTTGATTTTCCATTTGGTTCACAGATTAGTTTTAACAAGGCTGCAGATGGTTCTGTAAAACTGCATTGAAGTTTTTGTCATGCTTTTACTTACGGCCTACAGGTTTACGTCTACCTTTATGCTAAAACGGTTGTGTCTGTTTGAAATATGAAAACAAAACGCTGAGGGATCTGAGAAGTATAATTATGTAAATATATCATGCTTGTACTGTTTTCTTCATTTTCCCAGTTCCACTATTTTTACTTGGTGTTTCAGACCAGAGCTGCTATTGGCTATTTTTGTCTGAATCTTCTGTCTGTTAAGGGATGGAAAATTGCAGACTTCTCAGATGCATGTATGAATGATGTGGCAGACCGGCCCACATGACTGTTTCAGTTTGCCCTTCACTGGCTATAGTTTGCTGAAACAGAGGTTACATAACCTACTCAGCAGCTCCCCTCCCCCTATACCATTACAGCAGGACTATGTACAAGCTGATCTGGGGTATAGACCGTTAAAGGAAGGTACTGGTGCTGTGTTTGCATCCATTTTCTACTATGGAGCAACATTCAGTCATCTCAGAGAATGAGTAAAATAAAACTGACTGCATTTTTCTTTACATGATCCATACAGCCTCCAACAACAGCTAGAGCGGTTATCAGCAAGTAATGGTCAGACAGATTACAACAATGTTGGAGGCAACCTGTGGATCATAAAAGACTAATTGATCCGCAGTGAAGGAGAACTCTTGACATGAAGTAACACTGAGGATATGCTTGGTTTTGTCTGATTAATCCTACTGGGTAACATAAATGTGTCATCTGTCATTGCTACAAGGTTATTTTCGGTGCCTCTGGGTCACTGTGTAACTCTGGCAGGACTCATATCATGCTCATGGAAATGGAGCGCAGGGTGTTTAAACAGGTGCTGCCAAGACCTCACAGTCCTAACAAATGTCCTTTACAGTATTTGTGGAAAGAAAAAATGTCTTATATATGCATTCCTCTAGATTTTTATTTTTTTTAACCAGAATTACACTGGGAAGGGTTTTGGTAACAGTGAGGGGGAATGAACTTGGCTGGGAAATTGTCACTTGATCCTCTGCACCTCCCCCAGTGCTTGTGTTTTCTATTAAGGGAAATGGTCCTGCTGGCAGGACTCACTGAGCAGAATGAGGGTAGGTATCTGTAGAAAGGCTAAACAGTGACCCAGCTGGAAAGATTGCTATCTGAAGTCATTGTTGAAGCGATAATAAAGTATTCTTTGAGTCAGTTTTTTGTTTTAACATGAAGGGTGGTTACGTTTAACAATAAATAATACAAGTTTTGAGAATTTCATTCAGGAATAACACTGTACATTTTTCCTTGAGTTGATGTCATGATTCAGAGATTATAACCAATAAAAGTCATTTTAGAGATAAGTTTGAATTGTTGGTTCCCGGTGGGATTTTGTCAGTAGGGTTGTAAAGGTAGCCTGTGAAATTTATAGTCACTATCATTTGATCCTGTTTTGTCTCCATCACAGCCATGGACAAGGAAGCAAAATGTTTAAATCCAGATTCTTGGATTAGTCTCTTCCACTGTTTGACAATCTTCAGCAGGAGCGTAGAAAATAAAAATGAAATGCACACGCAGCTAGCAAAGAAGTGTGAACATCCACATCACACGTTTTGAAAGTAAAAAAAATAATTTTGCCAATTTTAAAAAAAAGAAAATTAATTCATCTGTAAGATTTACTGAGGATTTGTTTAGAAATGGAGCCTATAGGGTATGATTCGCTGTGACGACCCCTGAAAGGAAAACCTGAAAGGATAAGAAGAACAAGGGTATCTTATTCAGTATCCTACAGTATCCTGTCCTTTCATTTATGATATAGGAAATTGTCGAGGTATTCTATGTCTTTTTTTTCTTCACAAACATAAATTCCAGTTCATTCATTCACATGCACAAGGCAGTAAACAGAACATCACTGTTATTAATGAGAAAGATATTTTAAATTACAATTTTTATCCCTTACTTCATGACACCCACTTGCCTTACCAATTACAGTAATAAATTAAAGAAGGAAAGTGATGATTTATTGTTGTCTCTAGAAACGGACAGGAAACTACCATTTGTCTTTCCCATAACATAAGGATCTGTCTTTTTTCCACTTTGTGTATGTTCTTGTTTTCATGACCATTTGCTCTGGAGCTGAGGAGCAGTAAAAGCACACATGTGACCAAAAATTTAGACTTGACTTGAACTTTTTTGTATTTATGATCGACAGATGCCGACAAGCGCATCAAAGTGGCCCAACCGGTGGTGGAGATGGACGGAGATGAGATGACCAGGATCATCTGGGAGTTCATCAAAGAGAAGGTGATGATAGTGTCCGAGGGTGGAAGGGTAGGAGGAGGGGGAAATAAATGTACTAACACTGGTGTGAGTCTCTGAGGAGGCTGTGCCCACCTTGTCTGACCTGGCTATTTTTAGATCAGACCAACACGTGGACGCACCAGGATGGTGATGTGTGTATAGGGATGTTGTCTGATGTTTTATTGCTTCTGGTTAGAAATAATGGTTTAAACAGCAGTACATGCTAATTTACATGCTAATTTTTGCGTCCTCTAGCTCATCCTGTCCAATGTGGATGTTGAGCTGAAGTATTACGACCTGGGTCTTCCGTACCGTGACCAGACTGATGACCAGGTCACCATCGACTCCGCCCTGGCGACTAAGAAGTACAACGTCGCAGTTAAATGTGCCACCATTACACCTGACGAAGCCAGAGTGGAAGGTATGGAGCGAGCCTTGTATCCATGAACATTACATATTTCAAGGAGTTAAGTGTTTGTTGGGGGGGGGGGGCGATACTGCACTACATATTTTTGTCTAAATATATTAGTGCAGGCTTAGCTGGTGATGTATTAATGCAATGCTGTAGTATTTAAACGTGAGTTACAGTATTTTCTGGACTATGATGCACATCTTCAATGAATGGCCTATTTTAAACCTTTTTCCATATACAGTATAAAGCACACTGGATTAGAAGGTGCATTGTTGGTTTTTGAGAAAACTAAAAGCTTTTAGGTGCACCTTATAGTGCGGAAAGTACTGTAATGTGATGTTTTATGTTTAGAGTTTAAACTCAAGAAGATGTGGAAGAGCCCAAACGGAACCATCAGGAACATCCTGGGTGGCACAGTCTTCCGTGAGCCAATCATCTGCAAGAACATTCCTCGGCTTGTTCCAGGTTGGACGCAGCCCATCACCATTGGCAGACATGCTTTCGGTGATCAGGTCAGTGACATCCAAGTAAAGAAAGGAACAATTGCAACTCACTAATATTCCCACTAGTATCAGAATCCTTCAAGTTGTTGTGTTCCTCGTACAGTACAGAGCCACAGACTTTGTTGTGGACCAGCCCGGCAAATTCAAGATCATTTTTTCACCCTCTGATGGAAGTGCAGGCAAGGAATGGGAGGTTTATGACTTCCCTGCTGGTGGATGTGGAATGGGCATGTACAATACAGATGAGGTAAGAATGTTTTATTTAAGATAAAGAGCCTAAATTTTTGTTATTAAGTTACTTCATGAAAAATAATACCTTGCACACTGCTTTGGCTGTCTGTGTATTCTCGCTAAACAGTGAGAAATAAATACTAGAGGCTAAATAATTCCTGGTGACTCCTACAAACGGTAGTTCTGCAGAAAATATTACGCTTTTAATTTCTAAAACGTCATACATGGAAAGCGCTTTTTTGAATGTTTATTTTAGTTGGAAACTCAATCAAGAATAGTCTAGGCCGAGTATTGACCTAAACACACGTGATTTTACAACAATCCTGCAACACTATGTGAGCATAAAAATTATTTCAGGTACATTTCATTTCAAGCCATGTTTGTCATGTGCTGTAACAACTTAATAGTTGCCATTTCCATTCAGGCAGTTTGGATTTACAGGATGTGTCTGTGAGCCTGCAATAAGCCTGCTCGTCCTGTCTGTCTTTAAATGTGTGCTAATCCATTAAGTAAGCTGCTGCAGGCATTTGCAGCAAGCATTGTGCTAACCTGGAAGTTAGAAGACTTGCAATGAATTGCAGCATAAGATGAATCCTGTTGTTTGAAGACACATCACAAGATCAGATTACACGCGATTGTAAAAAGGTTATCAATTAACCCCACATGTTAAAATTTCTAAACTCCAATCTATAAAGTCATAACAGTAGTGACAATGATACACATTGATAGTTCCAACCTCGTGTTTTTATATTGCAATGCCTAAACTACGATTTTTATAACTTAAAACATGCCCAGTGCTCTTAAACCCTATCCAGCTTCCTCTAAAATTGCTATAACAGTCGTTACGGGGAAGAAACCACTGGTCAACCAGCTCAGCTGCATGTCTGTTTGTTTAACAACTTGAAAGGTCACAGCAGATGACTTTGACCTTGTCAAATAGAAGCTAGTAAACTGTGTGCTACCAGTTGTTAACAGTCTGTTTTCCTTTACAATAGTCTATTACAGGCTTTGCACACAGTTGCTTCCAGTATGCTATTAACAAGAAGTGGCCACTTTACATGAGCACCAAGAACACCATTCTGAAAGCCTATGATGGCAGATTCAAGGACATCTTTCAGGACATCTTTGAAAAGTGAGTGTTTTCTTAGATTTGATTTTCAGTTTTTTATGCACACATGAACATATTTGAACACTAATAGTGCATTTTTCCAATCTCATTATGAAATATAACAGTGAAACTGCTATATTAAAATAAATGTATTTATTTTTTTACAAAATTACTGTTAGACGTTTTGCAATATTACAGAAATAACTACTTTTTTATTATTTGAATGTTGTAGAACAGAGGAATATATGGATTTATTTTAATTATGTTTGTTAATCACTCAGACACTACAAGCCCGAGTTCGATAAACTGAAGATCTGGTATGAGCACAGGCTTATTGACGATATGGTCGCCCAAGTCCTCAAGTCTTCCGGAGCTTTTGTGTGGGCTTGCAAGAACTATGATGGAGATGTTCAGTCTGATATCCTTGCACAAGGTGAGCAATCTAGAATGCCTCTGGATAGTCGTTTCCTGTAAAGTGTTGTTGCAAAGTGTTTGGATTGGCTGTTGGGTTTTTAATCATTTGTTTGTCCTTTTTCAGGTTTTGGCTCTCTGGGATTGATGACATCTGTCCTTATCTGTCCTGATGGCAAAACTATTGAGGCTGAGGCTGCTCATGGCACTGTAACCAGGCACTACCGTGAGCACCAGAAGGTTAGGCATGATTTTCATCCATCTGTATTGAATGAAGTTTAGTGAATCATGAATCTGTTGAGTTATACTGCCACCAAGTGGTGAAAGTTGAGAATGAGCAGTAATCCAAAAACTGGTCACTAAACCATGCTTTACATTCATGGGTGAACTGCGTAACAATCCTCAACTCGACTTTCAGGGAAGGTCGACGAGCACCAACCCCATCGCCAGCATTTTTGCCTGGACCAGAGGCCTGGAGCATCGCGGCAAACTTGATGGCAACCCTGACCTTATAAAGTAAGAGATGTGTGAATTAGTCTGAAACATTCTCACCCTAAGGTGTGACATGCCTTTTCTTAAGTGTTTTTGTTTCAATGCAGGTTCTCCCAGATTCTGGAGAGGGTGTGTGTCGAAACTGTTGAAAGCGGTACAATGACTAAGGACCTTGCAGGCTGCATCCATGGCCTGTCCAAGTAAGTTCACCTTTGTAAATGCTTTGGTTTTATAGAGTTTTATGGATGATAGATTGGGCTCTTGGTAGAAATTTTGTCTCCAGAGTATTGAAACTATACAAAAGGAATGTCGGTGTCATGCATTACAGCCCTCTTATCGTCGTTTTGAATTGTATTTTTATTTGAAAATCATATATATATATATTAGATGTCTAAATGGGGATAAAGTTTAATGTTTTGGATGTACTGCACGATCGCATGTTCAGTGTGGGGGGCTTCTTAAGGGTTCTTCCTCAGAGAGGGTTACAATTAAAGAATGTAGAATGGCTTTCTTCTTCTTCTGCGATTAATCTGCCTTTTTTATTTCTAAGAAACAAATTCATATATAGTGAGGCAGACATATTGATCCAGGTGCAGCCAAAACATGTACATTTTGTAAACCCTTTCCCTGAGGCTTGTCCAGCTGTGGTTGGAGATTTGTTCTGCTTAGTCCACCAGCTTGTTTCTCCACATGAATGACGTATGTAATACATAGCTGTTGCCTGCTATGGCTCACCTGCTAGCCCCTTTCATCTATGATGCGTTGCTATTTAAGAAATATAGAGGGACAACAATTGATAACCGTCACTCGTTCTAAGATTTGTGAGTTATTTACCTCATGTTACTTTTAGGTCATACCATCGATGACAAATGACACTTGTGAACCATTAACATTACTTAAGGTTACTGATTGTATCGCTATAGCTTTGTGGTCGTATTATCTTGTGTGGTATTGAATTTAATCACATTCTCTCTCGTTTTGCCTTTTCAGTGTCAAGCTGAATGAGCACTTTGTCAATACTACAGACTTTCTGGATGCCATTAAGACAAATCTGGATAAAGCCCTCGGCAAGTGAAGGATTTAAAACGAAGTTAGCCTGGAGATGACAATATCATTCAGCAGATTTTGTACCTCAATTTTAACTTAAAAGGTCAACTTAAAATAAAACAATGTACTGTTGGTAGGATTATTTAGTGTTATTTTAGCTTATTGAATGGTTACCAGCTGTCCATCCACCTGAAGCAATCACCTGATGGCTCCTAACTCTTTGTTCCATTCTTCTCAAGGTTTTATTTTTGTAATATGAAGTACTGTATTCAATGCTGTATTTGCCTTGGGCAGGACTGAAGTTTGTGTCAGACACATTTGTGAATAAATATCATGTTTGACCCACTATTGTTGTCTTTGTTGTTTAAAATCAAAAACCATCACCGCATTTTAAAGGTAAATAAATTTATTATTTTACAGTATTGTCTGGTACGCAACATTGTACATACATCTCTATCCACATTTTCTTGACACTAATGTCTAATACAGAAATCAATGAAAGCTGAACATCTCCCCCCCTGAATCATCACTGTAATAGTGATGGAATGAACACAAGCTGGAAAAACTCACAAAATTGAGCGTCTTTATTTTAGATGCATTATATCAACATTGCGAATGGCTACCTTGTTTGCAGGTTACAAGTTTGAAAAGCTAAGCAGTGGGAAACTGAATATATTGAGCATTTTCCACAAGGTGCGTGGCCCTGTCACATGTTGGGAGGTTGTCGTTCATCACTCGAGACCAGCGAACAGCATGATGGATGGCACGCTTTTGCAGACACACTGGGGCACTTAATATTTCTGTCCCAAATCTTTTTTGGGGGGGACAGTTCTTGTTGATATTCATCCTTAAAAACAAAACAAAAAACATGACTGCAAAATGATTGCAGTTGGATTTGAAGAATAAAATGCTGCAGTCTTGTCCCGTGGGATATCTGGAAAGGGGAAAACTGAGGATTGTTAAAAAAAGAAATGCCATACCATAGTCTGTTCTGTCATAATCTTTTAAAGCAATCTACAGATAGGTGGGAGAGAAACCCGAATGTAATTTCATGAGGTGTGCAACTGAACCCCAAGAAATCCAATGTCCCAGCTCATCAAACAGCCGAACCTAAAGTGCCCACGGCTGTAAGATTTGAACCAGTTCTTTGGTGAAGGGGTTCCTTCCATTATATCATGTTTTTTGATTTCCTTTTCATTAGTGTCTGAGAACATTCCACAAGAAATAATTACATTCATAGACTGGATATGAATACTGGGTGATGCTTGTTAATGTTGAAAACATTGGCAATTCTCAGTGCAGTACACTGATCACAGTACCAGCAAACATACAAGACTGGTACATTCTGTACAACAATATACAACAATACTGAGATTGCAGTTTGACATTTTGCATTCCTCCGGTTCATCTTATCATAGTATAAAAGTGAATCATTAACCTCTGAAAATGGATGAACTTTGGCAAGTGACATAAGCAACAACACTAGTTCCCATGTTTCACCATTCACATTAGTTTACCCCAGTGGACTGACTGACAGGACAAAATTGTGTGACATGATGTGCAACATCACCACTTTTATGCCTTTAGCTGAAAATGTGCTTTTTCAAATAAGGCTCAGATGATTTTCATGTAGTTAAGCAGCTGAAGACATAAACGTGCTGTATAGCTTCTTTTTTGTTTCTTAATGGCTGTGGGTTTCACACAGTCCATTTTTCTCTTAAAATGTCTTTATTCAGTAGATGTGCTGTGTTTTAAAGATGTAAACTATGTAATAAGATGAAGATTGTACAGTTCCAAATTTTGTAGCTTTCCAAGCATCTCCAGTGCATACAAATGTGCAGTTTACTGGGTTCCTTCTCACCCTCTTAAGAAAAATAAAAATCCCTTGTGCCTTTCACAGCAAAACCAACAAATAAACAAAAAATCCCCCCGAAAATGCAAAAAAATAAAATAAAATTTCGCAATAATTTTCTATTTGGGGTCATTTTAATAATTCATGTGGTGCTGAATCGCCCTGAGCCTTTCCCATAGGTGCTGTAATACTCCATTTGAGATAGTTTGGGAATATCTGGTGTGTTGTTGTTGTTCGCCCGGTTCTCTCGCTCGCTGAATTCAAAGCTCTCCTCTTCATAGTCCTCCTGGCCTTCTGTGTCCTGGGGGGGTTCTGAAGAAAGAAGCATGGACATAAATATGATCCAGCTCCATCCTCCATAACAGATGTCCAGAACTCTTGCTAAAAACACATGGCTTCGTTGAGGGCAGACAGTAAATTGCTTCTCCTCTCGTCTCAGTTTTAGTCTGTACTGATAGAGACAGGCATGTCTAATCCAGGCACTGCTATATTTACCAAACATACAGGGAAGAAGTGACAAGGAAACATCAAGACACTTGGCCACTAGATTACACTACATGGCGAGTCAAAGTGCATTAGGGACAGAATGAGTGACAATAATTTGACATGAAGTCCACCAAACAGTCCCACGAGATAATCTGTCACACACAGCTCATCAACAACATCAGACGTCATCACAGGATTCATCTGTTTTAGAGCAGATAGTTAATAGTAACTGTTGGAGAAACTCACCATGTCCATCTACCGTGGTGTCCATGATGCCGTGTTTAACTTTCATGTGTCGGCTGAGGTTGCCCTTCAGGTTGAATTTACTTGTGCAGTAAGGACATTTGAAGGGCTTACTGCCGGCGTGGAGGTGCATGTGACCGAGAAGGTTGTACATTCTGTTGAATGACTTTCCGCACACCTTGACAAACAAGAGGACAATAGTCAGAATCCTTCCCTGCTCCATCATCACACTACCCAATTTGTCTTAAAAGTGGAACTAAATTTTTCTCACTGACCTTGCACTTGAAAGGCTTGACTGGCAGGTGGACAATCATGTGTGTTTTAAGAGTCTGCTTCTGGACAAATGTCTTGAAGCAGACGTGGCACTGGAAGGGCCTCACACTGGCATGGATCAACATGTGTCTCTTTAGGTTGGCAGACAACGTGAACTCTCTGGCGCAAACATCACACTTGAATTCTTTCATACCCTGAGGACACAAAAGGGATTTGGGCATTGAAATAGGATAGATATGAGGTTTAAAGGCAAACAGATAATGAGTACCGGTAACAAGGAGAACCCATACGGAGTTTGTGTGTGAGTGGCCGAATTCAGGAATTCTTTTTTTCATCCAAACTCATGTAGATTACATTAGTTCCAAAGTGTTGAAAGACAGAATGGAAAGACTCTAACAGTGGAAATAATCAACTTTATCTTGGATCCAACTTCCATTTTAATGTTTAACAAGCACAGAAGTCATTAAGAGAAATGTTTACTCCCTATAGAATAAATGGAGAGAAAGACCAGAGTCATTCATCAGACACAAAGGGAAGCAGCTTTGCAAAAGACACTCAACACAAAACACATGCAAATGGAAAGGGGTGGTTGAGTCACACAAAAGAACTCAAGGGCTTTGCAGACTATGTTTACAAAGCAACTAGTTTTGGTGAACAGGCTCTGTTGCAAGTGTGCAATGTATTTTATTCTTTGCTAAGAAATTCATATATGAAAACCAGGATGAGTGAAGCAAAAATGCCTCTCTTCCCCCCTAATTGTGAGATTTAACGCTAGTGCTGTGTAGTTGCATGAGTTAATAGTATGGATATTTGACTGTGTGATGTTGGTCAGTGGGTTTCAGTACCTTGGTTGCAAGGGTGTGCGCTGCCAGTACCTTATGAGTGAGGGCGTGCTGTCGGAGGTGGTGGATCTGGACAAACTCCATACCGCATTCAGGACAAACGTAGGGCCGTACGTTCTGGTGTTTCATCAAGTGGTTTTGTAACTGGCTTCGGTAAGCGAAGGACTTATGGCACTCTGTGCACTGGTACGTAGTCGGGCCCTGATGGCTGGTCAGGTGGCGCTTCAGGTGAGCATAGGTTGGAAACTCCAGACCACACTGGGTGCAGACGTGGCATTGACCATTCTCGTGTTTGTTCTCGTGGGTCCTCAGCTCGCTCGGGTAAGCAAAGCCTCGGCCACAGAAGCGGCAGCTGTAAGGCTTGACGTCTGAATGCTGTAGCATGTGCCTTTTCAGGTGGCTGGTCTGCGTGAAGGCCTTTTCACAAACGGTACACTTGTGAGGTCTGGTTCCCTGGTGGGTGAGTAGGTGAGTCTGGAGGTGGCTGGGCTGCTTGAAGAGCTTTCCACAGTGCAAACATTCATGGGGCTTAATTCCATTATGGCCTAGGATATGAGTTACAAGGTTATATTTGGACGTGTATGACTTCTCACACATGCGGCACTTCCAGCGTTTCAAACCCTCCCCTACATCAACGCAGTAAGACTCGTCGATCTGAACGTTGATGTCCAGCCGGTCGATCTGCATTCGTCTGGCTAGGCCCTCCGGGTCTGACCACAGCATTGCCTGGTTGTTTTCCTCATACTCGCCAGGCAACGCCATGTCAGCAGACTCATACGACACTTCGTTGGACTCATAATAGCGGTTGTCTTGAGGACTGCTGTTGTCTCCAGTGGTCTTGAGGTTTAGCGCTTCTTCCTCTTCTTCTTCCTCCACCACCAACTCTTCTTCCTTCCTCTCTCTATCTCTACCAGTGTGTTCTTCCGGTTTCTGCTCTCGCAGTCCTTCTGGTTGTTGCCTGCCTGTATCCTTCACACATGTGGGACAGTTCCCACAGATCCGCTTCTCTTTAAGGGAGCTTTGTTGGGCCACCGAATCTTCTGACTTTCCAGGACTTTGCCTCCTGTCCATGTGAATGCAAGACGGACGGATGTCACACTCCATCTGTTCCCCCTTAACCTGAGCCTGTGGGCTTGATACTTTTCTTGTGTGACCCTCTACTTCTCCCTCAGCCCTCAGCCTTTTGGTCCTCCCTCGCGGCCCGGGCCTTCTTCTCTCACTGCAGTGGGGCTGGGGTTCTGATTCCCCAGCAGGTTCGGCCAGGTAGTCCCCATTTGCCCCTATTAGCTGGTCAGCATACTCGTACTCCATTGCTTCAGGTGGAGGAGGGTGACACTCACAGGGTTCCCCTGTGTAAAAGCCATTAGGAGCAATAGTCGCCCCAAATATTTCATTCTGGGAGATGAGGCCAAGAACAGCTGCCTGAGCTAGAGATAGCACCACAACAGGCTCTGTCTGTGTGCCCACATCCACGTGTCCGTCAGTCATCTTGGGGTAGGTCCGCACCAAGCGGCTACTCTCTTCCTCCTGGAAAAATACATAAAATCAATTTTGAAATGATTAACTAGAAGAAATAACGTGCCTGTGTATGTTTTCTTCTCATTAATTACAAATTATGCCTTTCACAAAGTTATCTCATTTCATCATTGTAGGCCAATGATGGTAACCTTTTTTTAAACACAAGCAAATGGTTTCATGATAAGCTGATACTGAAACTAAAACACAATAGTTTTGAAGATCTAGATTTTCATTCTTACAACTGAGATGAGACCTTATTTTCCCTGAACTGCAGTAGAGCAATAAGATGTTTTTAAAGGGTTACTTTCTGTCTGCCGCATTTCTTTCCTTTGAATACGCTGAACATTTGATCGAAGAGATAAGGCAGATCTCTATTTGTACCCCGCTTCCTTCCTTGACATGCTTTAGAATAATAAAGAGCACAACAAGGGATGCAGGTTCAGCCAGGAAGCTGACTTCCGTGGACTGTCCTCAGTACTTCCTGTGAGGTCCCGCAGCAGCCTGACTGACCGAAGCAGCTCATCACTGAAGCTATCTGTCCCATTCTTGGGGGAGCAAAATGTCTCAGCTCCACTGTCACCGTATAGTCGACTTCATAATGCCTGCAACACTGGGCTTCCTTAACAAGATGATATACGCTGCAAGGCAGTCTCATATCCATAACACAAATTTGACTGAGCTTTGAGCTCATTGTGTATTCTGTGCTGATGCACAAGATGTGCTGACAAAATTGTATGTTTCGAAAGTGTTTCAGTCCTACATGCACATGTTTACCCCACCACCTGTAAAAGTGGAACTGTGAAACTGTGGGGAAGAAATTGTGGTGCAACTAAAACTGGCTCTACAGCAAAGGAGAAGTGAGTATTATTATTATAAGGCACTGGTTTCACATTATTTCTATGTGAGAACCTGGCGTTTACGGAAATGTTAAGACAGAAGCTCTGACTCCAGCTTTCTTCCCAGACTACACTGGGCTGGCAAGAGTAGCTTCTTTACCTGATACAATACTAGGAAAAAAAGAAAAGAGAGGATGGGGAGAATGAAGGAAGAGAAGGTAATGAAGGAAAAAAGGTGTGTATGTGTGTGTGTGGGTGTGTGTATAGGAAGAAGGGAGTAGACCTGGATGCCCTGATAACCACGTCATTTATAATTACTGCTTTTAAAGTAGTCAGACAGAGACAGACTGTGTTTGTGAGAAAGAAAAGGAAAGAGACAGGGTGTGTATTTGAAAGCATGTGTGAGTGAGAGAAAAGAGAGGGAGGGAGGGAGGTATGGAGAGAAAGAGAAAGAGCTGTGGGCGGGGGAGGAGTGGAGGGAGGGAGGGAGGGAGACGGAGACAGAAATGAGATGGAGGGGCTGAAAGATAAAGAAAGAGGGGAGGAGAGGGAGGGGAGGGAAGGGGAAGGAGAGATTGAGTGAGCATGTGAGAGGAGGGAAGAGAGAAAGGAAAAGGAGAGGGAGGGGGAGTGTGTGTGTGGGGGGGTGGAAAGAGACAGAAAGACAGAGTGAGTGAGTGAGTGAGTGACTGAGTGAAAGAGGGTAAGGAGGGAGGGAAGGAGGGGGGGGGCAGGAGTGAGGAGAAAAAGCACAGCAAAATGAAAGGCTGCCAAAATGAAAGAGAAAAAGACAAATGACAAGGAGAAAGAGAAGGCAGGGCAGTAATTGCCAGAGTCCATACTTTCACATTTAAAGTTGCATCTGAAACACACCTACAGACAAACAATTAGAGCAGGAGCACAAAGCATGCAGCAGACATAGTAACAACTCATGTCTCTAAAAAGATGATCCCACTGCGGCGCTTATGTGAATGTGAAAAGTCATCTCACTTCCCCTCACACTCACACAGACGTGAGAGTAAATATCTCGCCAAAAAACTACACAACAAGTCCTCACCAACCCCCTTAACCTTATTCTACAACACTTCTTTCCCCCATCTTCAGGTTACAAACTCACCACATTGTTCCTGGAGTGATGTTTGAGGTGTTTCAGGGATCTCATCCTTCAGGAGAAATGAGTGGAGTAAAAAAATCCACCTCCTATTTATATCTGTGGGAGAGTGGGGCGGTCCCACGGCTCATCCTCCTCCTACTGTTGCTGTTATCAGAACTGACTGTGCCTGCCCCTCACCACCACCCCACGACACACACACACACACACACACACTCACACACACACACACACACACACACACACACACACACACACACACACACACACACACACACACACACACACACACACACACACACACACACACGCACACACAGCATCACCCCGTTTCTTTCTCTTCCTCCCACCCTCTCCTTCCCATCTCACTTCTCTTTCTCTCCTCTTTTTGCCTACAAACACACACACACACACACACACACACACACACACACACACACACACACACACACACACACACACACACACACACACACATCTTATCTCCCCTTTCTCACTACATACAATTCAGCATGACCCTTCAAAACACATTTGTCTTTAAGGTACACAGAGACACAAGCTCTATCTTCTCTTCATCACGCTTTATACTTTGCATTTCCCTTAAATGACTTTTTTTGTGCGCATATGCACTAACTATTGTAAAATCAGTAGTTTTATACAAATTTTGTGTGTGTGTTTATAACCAGCATATATAAGATACAGACACACACATACATATGCACACACACTTACATATTTATAGTATATATATGTGTGTGTGTGTGTGTGTGTGTGTGTGTGTGTGTGTGTGTGTGTGTGTGTGTGTGTGTGTGTGTGTGTGTGTGTGTGTGTGTGTGTGTGTGTGTATTGTTTACATATAAACATACATTTTCTTAATTAGTTTTTTTTAATCACTCTTTCAGAACACTTAACACACTTCGGGTAGAGGATCGTCTGTCAGTGGCAAAACAGCCAGACAGACAATGTCTGTGAAATACTAAAAATTTTAACTTTCCAGAGCTTGTAGTTTTCTGCTCTTTTTCTAGATTCAAACTAATTAACTATTGAGACAGACTGAAGTATACTGTCTGAGAAAATTCAGAATAAAAAAGAGTGACAAAAGAAAAGAGAAAGAAATGAGAGAAAAGCAGTTAGAAGAGAGGGAGGGAGACAGATGAGGGGGAGAAAGAATAAGGAAGAAAGAAGCATAGGGAGGGGGAGTGAAGCTAAGTGGAGGAAGGGGGGGAGGCAGAATGAAAAAAGGAGAGAGGAAAGAGAGCCGGTGTGGGGGAGGGAAGAAGAGAATGCAGCAAAAAGGAGGAAGAAGGGAAGGGGGGGGCAAGGCATAAGAAAGGATGTTGCAAAAGAAAGAAAAAGAAAGAATAAAAGAGAGAGAAAAGACAGAGGGGAGGGGGAGTGGCGGAGAGGGAGTGTAGTGGGGATGTGAAGAGAGATAGAAGGAGGTTTGAAAGAAAATGCAGTGAAAGAGAAGAGTGCATGTGTGTGTGGGTGGGGGGGTGTTGGAGGAGAGAAGGAGGCAAAAAAAGAGAAGAAAAAAGGGGGATGGTGTAGTGTGAAAATAAAAAAGAGGAGTCCATCAGCAAGAGAAAAGAGTGTGTGGGGGGATGTAAGAGGTGGTGGTGGAGGGGGGGGGCAAAAGGAATGGAGAGAGGAAAGGAGATAGAAAGACGGAGAGAATGAAGAAAAAGGAAAAACAGCAAGGGAAGACATTAACTATTGAACTTCCAGATTTCTTTCAGGTTGTGCTGAGGAGCAGTGTGGCAGAGCGTACCTGTGGGATAAGTATAGGTTGTGTGCTTAAGTAGTCGGCTCTGAAGATGATCCTGATAATTAGACAGGTATTCTATTATAGCAGCGCTTACATTACTTTTTACTAGTAAACACAGGGAAAAAGGTGAGGAGGAAAAAAAAAAAGTGCATTCAAAAGATGTATGTGTAGGTGTAGGCGAGCGTGACAAACACTGTGTGGACACATGCCAATTGTGACTGTAGAGCTGACGACTGTGCATAAACATTTCCTACTAAATAACAGGAAAGGGCAAACCTTGAAAACCTTGATCAATCATCAGCGGCTGGGAGTGCTGCGAGAATGAGAAAGATAGAGAGAAAGGGGAGTGGAGGGGGGAGGGAGGGAGGGAGAGATAGGGAATGAGAGTGAGAGCGAGGGAGGCAGGGAGCTGGGGAGGGAGGGGGGGCACGGAAAGAGAAAGAGATTGAGTGAGGGTGTGAGTGAGGGGGAGAGATAGCAGGAAGTCGAGGGAGAGAATGGGAGAGAAAATAGAAGGAGAGCAAGGGAAGAAACAAAGAGATAAGAGGCTGAAAGACAAAGAAACCACATGGAAGAAACAACAAGGGACACGTACATAAAACAACACAGAACTAGCCTATGGGGAAAATGAAAAAGACACAGACAACAAAAGTTTGAGGAAGAAATACTCTGGCTCCTTTCCAGGTCTGAATCTTCATAATAGCAAAACCTGCTTGTTTGTCCATTTACTTCTGGGTACATTTCTGAGTGTATTGAAAACTAATAGTGGAGGAGGTTGCAGCAAATAATAAGCATGACATTTCATTCACTCTTTAAATTATACAGGTTCCTATGTGCACATGATTCAGAGAATGAATAAGGGAAGAAGCCATTTCCGTGTTTTAAGTGTACCAACCCCTCAACTGGGATTTCAAATGTGCATTTTCTATGCACGTATTTTTGTGATGTCTGAGATCAGGGGACGAGTATACACCAACACATCAAGATGCTTTCAGTTCCCCACAGACCTGAAACAACACATTACTGACACTGGTGTCTGTGCGAATTTCTATATTTCTACGAAACTCTTGCCCATTTTCAAATCCTCCGGCCAGGTCCTGTGTTATTTATCCGTAGGACGATGGCCATGTGGTGCAGTGTCACATCCTCTCCGTGATATAGGTCAAAGTTATAACTTTCTTTCAGCAAGAGGAAGAGAACAAGTCAGAGAGTAGGGTTGGGGAGAGTTGGTATCAGCTGTCTGTTTCAGTCTTGAGAAAACTCAATGAATCATAAGGTTGCAGACGACCCATTGATGACAACTCCCCAATCTCTTTTAGTTAAAACAAATGTGAGCTGACGAGCTAATGACGATACAGTGGAGAGACTGAGCGGTGTATTATCTGTCGTCTCTTTATCTATGCCCAGTAAGCTCACATACTCAGTGTTGCTTCTCCATCCAGCCCGGCTGACATGCTGCATGCATCCTGAGTTTCTCCGACTGTGAGACGCAATGCTTTTTGATGGCTGTAATTCACCATGAGCTCACTGTCGTATTTATTTGTGCGTCGGGTCATTCTAGCTACAGTGTTCAGGTGAGGATTTAATTTATGATCACAAAGCTAGGAGGAGAAGAGATTAATTAGCGTGCTCTCTTTTTTTGAACTTTTAGTGATTGGATTGATGTTGATGTTTCAGTCGGCCATCACTCTCTGACTCGTGTCTGGAGCAGCGAGCCCACACACCTTCTGTAATTTCCAATACTGGATCAGTCTCACCTCTGCTTGGCATGCTGATATAATAGTAACTCTGAAGCATGATTAGCTGCTGTGATTAAGCTTTCAGAAAAAAAACAAAAACCACAGCAGGTTTTTTTTTATAAGTAAGGAACAGACAATCACACAGCTTGAATCGAAGCAATGCAGATGGAATATAACAAAACTGTGTAAAAGCAACCACACCCTAGCTGCACGCCTCCAGCTTCTTCCATTAAGGTCAGGAAGAACAGACTGGACACAGACAGGAGAAGACAAACTGCAAAAAAAAAGAAAAAGAAAAGAAAAGAAAACACAAAGCCGCCGTCTTATCAGTATTGTTTCACTTACTGCTGTGAAAGGGAGCAACTTTAAATATCAGGCTCATGTGATTAGACAAGGTTGAATATAAGAGAATCATTTGCGACTTGAGCAAATAAACCAACAAGAATCCGCAGTATATTCAAATGTTCTCTTTCATGACCAATGCTTTCCATGTTTGCTTATTTTACCCCTTTTTTTTTTGCACTTTACATTAACATTGAATTTACCACACAAATGATTCTTATGCAAACCGCAAGTCAGGATGCAAAGATGGCCAGAGCAAAAAAACAACAACAAAAACCCTAAATAAAAGATTAGTCTCTCTATTTTGTTATATGGGTACTAAATGGAAAGACAGAATATTACCAATGAAATAGCTCTGCTTGGAGACAACACTGGAGAAAGGAGTGTGGGGAGAGCTTGAAAAAAAAAAGACTGAATATAAAGGAGAAAAGACAGAGTTGAGGGAGGAGAGGAGAAGAGCATTCAGCAAGGAGGATATAAAAGGAACAGAGAGGGGGGCGAGGGAGTGAGACAGAGAGCTATGGAAGGAAAGAGAAAGAGAAGGGAGAGAGACAGAGCATAAGAGAGTGAGAAAAAGAGGGGGGCATGGGAGAGCAAGAGAGAGGAGGAGAGAGAGATCAAGAGAAAGAGGGAGGGGGGGGGAGGGTAGTGAGTGAGAGAAACAGAGACAGAGGACGAAAGAGAAAGACAGAGAGGAGAGAAAAACAGAGAGGGGGAAGGGAGAAAGAGGGATAGCCACAAGAGACTCAAAAACCACAGAATAAAACCCCTCTGTCTGTCTGTAACTATATAGATATACAAATATGAATCCTAATATATGGGTGCATTGCATTGACTCAGTGGGAAAGGATAGTCAACAGAACAGATTTCAACATGCACCTCAAGTTCATTCAATAAGTCAGCAAACACAATGTAGGACCACTGAGAACTCATATCGTCTTATCAGGAATGCAGTTTTTCATTGCAGTAAGGTGGGAGAGGAATTTTACCAAGGTACTTTATCCTATTTTAGTCGCTCTGAAGTCTCTTCCTGCTATGTGATTCATGGAAAAGTATGATTATAAAATGCACTGTACAGTCTCACCGCATCCTCTCTGTCTGTGCTGAAATCTTGGCTCAACGGACAAATGTACATAAAGGAAATGCACAGTTTTAACGGTGGTGCGAGTGTCCCATATAGTGAAAATGGCTGTAGATTTACTCAAGGTGAGGCCCACAATGAACCACAGAAGCTTATTAACACTAGAGGTCTCTGGAGGACCTTATATGCTGGTTTGAGGCGACCACATTCAAAGTGGCTATAAGAGACACTGTCCCTCCATGGCCGTCACTCCTTTGTATTATTCCTCCTCCTGGTAACAAATTTCAGTCGGAATTACTTTTCCTTCGTCCAAGTTTCATTCTTTTAAATCAAACCCTTTTGTCTATCTCTTCTTTTGTACCTTCCTCCTGTTTCCATGGTTACCTCTCTCTCTGCTCTGTACACTATCTATCTCTTCCTCCGTTTCCCTCTCTGTCTCTCTCACTCTGTTCTTATCTTTCTCATTTTGCTTTCATCTCTGCCTCCCTTCCTCCTGCTTTATCCCACACCCTCCTCACTCCGGCTTTTATCTCTCTTCACTTTCATCTGTCTTTCACCTTTCTCTCCCCTTCAAGCCTGCCATTCCATCATGCTGGGTTTTTTTTTTTTTTTTGGTTTTTACTTATAGAGAGAAAGTTTTATTGGTTTCCCTGTCAATTCTGCATTTTTAATCATTTTCAATTTATCCAACCCATTTTCAATGCCATTGAGACATGCATTAAATTGTCTTGGGCAGAATGAGAGTGTGTGACTGTGAGATGGAAACCATAGGTGCAGGAGGTTCCAGCCTTTTACTGTCATAAAGAAAGAAGAATCATTTCTGTCATGATATCTGAAGATTAGCTGGCTGCTGTGGTTTTGTCTTTTATGGGCTGTGGAATGTTTCCCCCCAAACACACGTAAATTTTCCAGTTTTCTTCATCGACAGAGAGTGCGTGTCAACAGATTCACAAAACTGGTGCATGTAATTTATTATTTTTGATTCACAAGTGGTCTGCACTCATGCTTATCTGAGAGGAGTCCCACTGAGACCGAAGTCATAGAAGAGGTAGTGCTCCTCGACGTGGGGCTGCCTCCTGTAAGGTATCCTGTCATTTCTCTGCAGTGATGAAGATGTTCTTGTGAAGCACAAATGCCTCCCTCTACGTACCTCAGTTGTAAGATAATCATATTCACACAAAGCTGTGGTTGTTTTCATGCACCATCACATCATGTGTCACCATGTAACATTATTGCGTGCTGACGAACACCACTTAACCACAAACAGAGACAGCAACACAGACTCCCGACATGCTCCTTTGATAAAGAAGAGGATGATCATCAAAATAGTGATGTTTATGTCTGCTGGCCAAATACCAGTTCACTATAGGGATGTCATCCATGGTGGTATACATAGGAGGGGGAGCGTGTCTTCAAGTCAGTGACAAACTCATTCCAAAAGACACTGCATGTGGTGTGGGAGGAAGTTTTGTTCTGCAGCTTTGACTGAAACTAACCTCCCTCCCCTCTCCTCTCCCTCGCCTTCCCCTTCCCCTTAAAGTACCACAACTATTCAGAAAGGAGAATAAAGAAAACCTGAATAGAGTAAGAGAAGAAAAAATGGGGTCCCTAGGCGAGAAAAGAAAAGAAAAACAATGAAAGAAAATAGAATGAAAAGCAGCCACAGAGAAAAAAAAAGGAGAGAAAGAGAAGGACAGATAGAAGGAGGGGAGACAGAAAAAGATAGAGCAAAAGGAATATAAAGCAGGGAAAAAAAGCAGAGAAGAGAAAAACACTGAAAGCATTGAAAAACAGCAACGTTTGAGTGAAAATAAATGCTAAAAAGAAAATGAGGAGAGCAACACTTTGGCAAGGAAGAGGGTTATTTTTTGGCGATCAGAAATCCATAATTACAGAATGTGCAAATACTGACCGAGCTCAATATTTGCACAAAATTGTACTCGTGAGAATACAGAATAAGGTGACGATTGTAAAAATTGCTTTGACTACTTCAAAATAATATTTATGTGAAGCAGAGAAGAGAACTTTAAGATTGATGACAATTTGACCTCCCTGTGTTACATTTGACACCTAGAGTTACATACATATACTTCTATGATTTATTATTATTATTATTATTATTATTATTATTATTATTATTATTATTATTATTATTATTATTATTATTATTATTATTATTATTATTATTATTATTATTATTATTATTATTATTATTATTATTATTATTATCATCATCATCATCTAATATTTATTTCAGGATTTCCGCAATTCCACTGTATTGCTCAGAAAGCATTGTTCCACATGCATACTATATATTGATAAACTCAGTAGATCTGACAAATTAGAAATTAGCATGTGGTGTTAATGACAGACATACAGAATAAATTCCTTTTAGTGTTTCATTCCTCTTAAAAGTTCCAGGTACATGACAGAAATACACAATAGGTAACATGGTGATACATTCATATTCATGGAACACGAGAAATTTTTAAAAATGCAATTTTTTTAGAACTACAATGAAGGAGAGTAGAATAATGAAGGAGAAATACAATAAAAAATGTGATGAACGTATATTAAGCTCCTCTACCTAGCACATGTAGGTCAGTATTCATGCCTATGTGAATGTACAGATGTAGGAGTGCAGCGCATGGTTTGTGCTTTACACTCAGTCGCTAGCATACATATTCTCAAATTCTCTTTGTGTTTGTGTGTACTCATGTTTTTGTGTGTTGTGTAACTGATAGGCGAGTCAAAAATGACCCCAAGACAGTCTGTGCATCCTGGTGGTATGCTGTCTGTATGGAATAATACTTTTCATTTGATGATACGCAGTGACTCGAGAAGAAGAAGAAGATGGAATAATACATAAAGCTTCACTTTTCATGACCATTTGTGTCACTCCAGTAATCAAAACAGTAATATTTCCAGTTTCTGACTTATGCAGTGAGAGTATTTTGGTGGTAAGATCAATAACTATTTGGTGCAATAATTATAACTGAGGTGAAACAAAAGAATATATAATATTCACTATTATTGCCTCACCTCAAGTAGGATGAACACTTTCTAAAAGCTTAAATCTGGAAAAAGCCTTTTTAATCCATTTTACATATTCTCTGACTGATTAGTTAACGTGATCAAGCCAGTTCCATCTGACTGTGGTAGGAACAGTGCTCGGTTCTCAGATTAGGTGACCTGCAGGAGGTTAACAATGTCCAGTGGCACGATCAGAAATCTGATACCAGCTATCAGCAATATAATCTGTAATTGAAAACACCAACCTTCCAGCTCTACTCTAGCAAAGATGCAGGTGACAAACAATAATAACTTTTCTACCCAATATAAAAAATTATGTAATGGCTGGCAAAATCTCTCTGCACCTTCTGCATGCCGCAGACACAGACTACATCTGAAATCCAGCTTCATCATAAATGCATGAGGATGAAGATCATTTTCATGGTGTTTTCACACAGTCACTGTGGATACAACATAAGGCAGTTGTAAGAGCTTTTGTGTTTGTTGTTCACATGTAATGATATTTTAATTATTTAATATATAGGATGCTACATTTTGCAGAACTTGTAATCTGTTACGTTCAGATCTCTTTACAAACAATATAACCTTATAATTAGAATACAGTACACAACAAGAATATACTGTTCAGCACTGTACAGCACTGTACAACAATGTACAGGTTACAGTTCTGTTCATAAATTACAAGTATTTACAGTATGTAAGCTGTATTTAGGTCTACAGTGTAGATATCCATGTTAAATGATGATGGAATAATGTAACTGTACTATTAAGTTGGTAAATAGACGATATTCATGCAATGTAGCAGCTTTTCAGTTTGACTGATCCCTCAAAGTGCTTTACACAAGCCAGGTGAATATCATTGCTGCATGTTAATTTATCTGAACTGATCCATTTAAGGCTAGTATAAATGTACTGATGGAGGCAGATGGAATGTGAAAAAAGTCTTTCTAGGTCGCTCGTTATTTCTATGTCTATGCCTATGATTGTATTCTTTTTATTTTATTATACAGTATACTGTTTTTGATTTAATGTACAACAGTTTGACTGAACATGTTTTACAAATATATTTTTTAAAATTATCATTATTAGAATATACTGACACAGTTATACTCATTTCTAAAACGTCCCAGACAGAGAAAGCAAACACACAAAGAGGGCAGATTGATGGATTTGCATGCCAAAAATGATTTTAAAGATTGATAAGTAAGCTCTGTGTTAAGATTGTTACAGGCCAACAGCAATAGACAGGAGGTACAGCTTATCCCTGTGTGGTATTCATGTCTGTAGGATCTGTTTTCAGCATCTAATCAAAAAAATGTAATGAAATATTTTTTTCAACCTGAAACTCATTGGTCTCGGCTCAGATCCGGTGAAGAACCTACAAAATGATTAAGTTCATACTGTGCAGCCCCAACACATTAATATTACATGTGTGACAATTGCAGGAAGTCCATCAAATTTCTGACTTACGCTTCAACAACATATTAACACAAGAAAACAGGGTAAAAATGAAAGAAAACCCTTTTTGTGAATGTTCGTTCTGTCATGCTCCATCCTGAATCTTCCGCCTCTGTGTGTGTTTCTATAGAGCGCAATGTTTCAAGGAACGAAGATGACCCTCTCTTCCATTTTCTAGACATTACTGTCAAATGTCTCAAGCTTACTTTAATCACTGTCTCCTGCAGCCCCTCCTCCAGACTCTTATTCACCACCATTCTTATGTCTTGTCTTTTCAAAATCATCACATCACAGACTCTCCCTCTTCTCTCTCTCTATCTCTCACACACGCACACACACACACACACACACACACACACACACACACACACACACACAC
The DNA here is from genome assembly GCF_040054535.1 of Antennarius striatus. Taxonomy (NCBI): domain Eukaryota; kingdom Metazoa; phylum Chordata; class Actinopteri; order Lophiiformes; family Antennariidae; genus Antennarius; species Antennarius striatus. The sequence continues at coordinate 10,319,755 of NC_090779.1, forward strand.
ACACACACACACACACACACACACACACACACACACACACACACACACACACACACACACACACACACAAACCTCTTTAAAAGCACACACAAAAACACAGATTCCAAAACAGCACCAATTTCTGCTGCCACTCCGTGTCTGAATTGTAGTGTAGATTGGTATGAACATGTTCAATGGGTTTCATTCAACATTGCCATAAAATGGAATGTTTACATATGTTTTGAAATTGCTTTTTATTTCAATGCAATAAAAATCAATTGATATTTCATTTATTTTTCTTCAAGAGAACCCTGGCATACTCCACCAATAGAATGGATTATGTGTATGTATCATAAACAAAAATGTCATTATCGGCCATTAGAAAATGTAATCTAGCAGAGGTTGATGACAAACATTAAGCAAATGTTCTGTCAATTTTTTTTTTCTTACCGAATGTTTTGAAAAGTGTATGTGATAAACAGTTTAAATCCCCAATCATATTGTGGCTCAAACAGGCCTATGAGCATTGGGTAAAATGTAAACACAACATAAAGGTTAATCTGATAACACATTAATTGATGGAATGCATGTACACTGCTCAGAATGTTAATATGAACTGCGGAGGTTCTTCATATTGTCTGAATGATTCTGGTGATTATAAAACCAGCACGCCTCACTGCTGACTGGACTGAATCCTAACCTCATGATCTGCTCTCACACCACATCTGCTTCCAGGCTAAGACTGTACAGTATAATAAGATGGAACAAATATAAGGAAAATCTAGCCATCCAACATGTTTCTGTCACTTTCAAATTCAATATTTGGGGTCTGTGAGTACAACAAACTGCCTTGTAGTATTTGAGCTCCGATGCTATAAGAACCAGCTGCATCAGATCTGAGGCTGCTTTCTTCTTACAGTATCATTCCCAAGATTGACAGCAGGAGCGTTTAAAAACGGAGAACATGAACTGGAAGTAGCTGGTTCTGTGATTTTTTTTTTTAACATAATTTTGGGATTTTGATTAATATACAGTAATTTTCCTGTTATCTTCTATATTCCTTTAATTTTCTTCTCCCCAGTTCACATTATTTGTGTATGTTTGTTTTAGCCTCTTCTCTAACATATTTAAACACTACTAATTTTAAACAAGCAGCAGGACATCATGACTTACGTTTGTGGTGAACATATTGAGGACATTTTTGCAATGGGAAGAATGTAAATACTGACCATACACTAAGATAATTTATTTACCTTAATTGTGTGTTCTAATACATGTACAGACTTGAATACATGTTACTTTTAGCAGACCAAATGGTTTGTTACACATCACTTGGAGTGAAATCCTCTGAATGGTATCCCTTTTGCCTTCATTAGAATATAAAAACAATATTCCCAATATGCAGTAATGCAATGAAGTATCTTTATTCTCGGTTTTCTTCGTTCATATTAACAAGTATTTTAAAATGCATGTGTATCTAGAATACATCTGTATTGCAGCAGCTAGATGTGGTCGATGCTTCTCTGGACCATATGATTCTGTCAGATGTTGAGCTGCAGCAGACACAGCACATATCTTTGAAGGCAGAATACAGTACATTTCCCTTGGTGAGTGAAGTGAGATTGCCTGCTGCATATTTATATTACAAATAGGATTATTTTGCTGAATGTGTGAGGTAAGGGTTTTTTGTGACAAATAAGTGACGGACAGCTGCATTTGTCAAGTGAATCGTTCTCGACTGACAGAATTAACTCAGAGCCTTAGCTCATCCCTGTTGATTCTACGACATGGATCAACATGGATCTTTTTCTTGATCAAGAGGAACATAAAGATTATCAAGGTTATGTTGGGTTTGGCAGAAGTTTGTTTCTGCCTCACGTAGTTCCTGATCGTACACTGATGAGCAGACGAGAGGGCATCCTGAAATATTGAATACTTTTGCAGACACCTGCATTAATTGTAAATCTCACTCTCCCATTTTCTTTCACATCAAGTGATAGAAAGAAACTGTACTTGTGTCTTTTTGTTTTGGCTTCCAGTGCTCTGTAGCTCCAACCGAATGGCAGAAAAGTTTGTGCCTCGGGTGTGATGATTGGTCTTCTGAGATATTGCATTTCCTGCCCTTTTCCTTAATCTAGATATATATCAGTTCAGGTTGGTAATAGATTGTTCTTCTCTGCAGTTCTGATGGTCTGTTGTAGTGTATTCATGACCTGTTTGGTGGCTGACCCATTCCAGACATTGAGAAGTGAGCAGAGAACAAACTAGTTTGTTGTAGCATCGAACTTAAGCATCTCTTGAGACAGGGTTGGATTCCTGAGCTGACACAAGAAGTACATTCTCTGCTGTGCTGATTATTATTATTGAGTCAGTGTTGGTAACCCAAATTAGATCAATGGCCTAATCTAAAGGTTTCCACAGGGGGACAATGTTGTTGAGCGTAAAGTGCTTATGTACAATGGAATTTAAGTTTTTCTGTTATGTTTGTCTATAATCTACTAAAATTTAGAGACTTATTCTCTTTAATGATATTTTACAACAGCTACATTTCATACTTCACTATGTTCATTTTATATTCTTCATTACTAGGTACTTCTCAGATTATTTTTTTCATTTATTATAAGAAAAATTACAAAACATTGACAGAACAGCAAGACAAGAACAGCAATGGGGAATAAAGGTCAGTTAAGACAGAGAAAGAAAAGACACAAATGGAGAAAAATATTATTCAAATTGAAACAAAGACAATGTAATAGACCAGTCCTCCAAGGCAGAGGACCCTGGAGTGGGATAACTAGACCTGAGGTCGTTCTTCTCCAGCTTCATGTCAGAAAATCACATAATGGATCAACCTTTTGCTTAAGTGTGAAACACTAAATGAAAAGAGTTCCTGGTCTGCAATGTCACCTATATCTAACTTTTAAGAGGAAAGTTGAACTTAGTGGATTGGGGCTAGATGCCAGGCTGGAACACTGAAGACCATATTTAAAAGACAGAAGAAAGGAAAGTACATTTAGGGGACTAAACTCAGTAATATGTGAATCTTCTCGCAGCAACAGGCTGCCAGCTGATTAAAGACTAAATTAACCTTGGCTGTGTGCACCAGCACATTACATACAACTAAGCCCTTTAGGCCTGAGGTCAGCAATTACATTGGTTAGTGGAGAGAGGAAGTATTGTGACACCCCTAGGGTTTTGTTGGACACATCTTTTGGTTCCATACGCTCAGGAGGAAGCTCAGAGAGGGGAACTCAGCGGAATGGAAACAGGAAGCAGAACAAAAAGACAAGACATGGGGAACATAACAAACATTTAACAGCACCAAAATGAATCATACCTCAAACCTTTAGAGACTACTTTTTGGCATCCTATCATGAGCGTGCAAGTTAATTTAGAGGGATTCAGATTTTGCTGTCCAGAATCCAGATATTGGTTGACAGGGGAAACACTTTCTTTAGCCATTGTGTTTCTTTCATTGGACAACAAGGTTTTACAATGCTTTGTGGGTGGAAGTTTACAACTGGGACTGAGGCTCACTGTCTTGTGCTAGGGTTTTTACATGCACAGGTATTTGAGTACTAAATCACATGACAAGTTCAGAAGACAAGGAACAAATACAGGAGACCTTTGTAAATGTATGTATGTGTGCCCTGATAATCTTGGAGATAAATAGCACTTATTTAAGATTCCACTTCATTGTCTGACTCGCAAAGGACTGTTTAAAAAGAACAGACCATAAAGGTATAATGTTTCCATTGAATGTCTGCGTGTTCCAACATTTCAATGCAAAGTGCTTTACATAAGCACAAAATTATGCAAGAACCTTACGTAGCCTTGGGCTGCGATTAGGAATGGGGTACGGAGGTCCAGTCGGTTCACTCATGCCCAGATGTTTTCATTTTCAAACTCGCCATCTTCAGCTCCAATCAACATGGAAAATTTTGTTGAACTTCCACTGGAGCCCCCCCACCCCTCAAATTTTTTGCTTTCATTCTACACATGTAAGCAGTGGTACTCTCAAACACCTGTAAACAAGCTTTGAAGTGTAACATTGGTGGAATTCTTATTTATGGCACTGACCATGACAGCCCACCTCCAGATGAAGACTTCTCTTTCCACGTCAACGATGTGTCTCGTCTCATTTCCTATCATCTGCGCACGTTAAACTATTTGATTAAGAGGATGGATGTTTAAAAGGATGCTGTGTACCTGGTCCATCAGAACAGAGCTGAGGAATAGATTTCTGCATATCAGTGATGACCACAGACAGGAGACAGGAGTTTTAACCACAGACTCCTGGAAGAGGAGACTCCTCTTGTAGGGCTTGAAAAAGACAGGAGTTCTGATGAATCTTATGAACGCAGATTGAGACATGTCTTTGGATGATGCGGGGGAGTCTAGTATGCATAATACAGATATTAGTCTCAGGAACCACAGGCAGTAGCAGAAAACAGGGAAGAGGAAGCTTTTGGTACGGTGTCCTCGTGCTGGCAGAGAACTGTATCCCATGAGAACTGTCTTGTGCAGTGATTCCTCTCCTCTACTTGCTTTCTCTGTTATGGTTTCTCATCTGAACTGTCTGAATGAATGACAGCACTGAATGTGAACACTGACCCTGGTTAAAAAAAAACAAACCACCAACACACCACTTAAACCAAACTCTTCTAAGTGATTATGAAGAAAGAATCATGTCTTAAGTTGCTTATAATTTTCATTCTAAGCAAACCATGACCTCTGAGATCATTTTTGAAAACATTATCACATTTCACAGTATTTTGATAATTTAACGTCTGAATTAATTTACTATCACCATACGATAGTCATTAATCATGATCAATAGAATCACTGCCTCATTCGTGTTTTCCTTTTCATAAAATGAAAAAGAAAACACACTTCAGGAAAACACGTTCAGCTTTTAAAAGCTAGTTTCCTCATGTGTAGATTGCATGTTGGAAATGATTCATGACTGCATTAGGAGACTAATTGTAGGCTTTCCAGACTTTACAGGGCAGAAATAGACAACTGTAAGGTGATGCTGTGCATGTAGAATATTGCTTTCCTATTTGTTTTATAGCATTTATGATTGTGTTATCTCCTTATCCCCTTGAAAACCCATCACCATCCAACAGATGATTTTGTCAGCATCAACACGTGTATGTGCATGTGCGTGTGTGTTTGTATGTGTGTGATTGTGTGTGTAGTCATGAGAAAACCATACAGGTAAAAAGATTACATGTAGTTTGTGTGGTGAGCTGTAGTAGAATGCACTACAGTTCCTGTTTGCTTGTTGCTGTTTGTCTTCTTTTTAACTTGTTTCTTTTAAGGTTTGAGCACAATGAAAGTTTTCAACCATTCCTTCTATTGCAGTGCAATCTATTATGATTATGTTCCTGCTTTATTTGTATGTGATGTAGCTACGCACGATGTGATGCACAGTTACACTTGCAGCTGTCAGTAACACGCACGGCTGAAGGCTACCATAATAAGCAGGGAAATATAATTGGTGAGGAGGAAGGAGTCTGTAAGCCTGTCTGTAGATGCATAATGATGCTATCAGATTTTAAAGAACCTTATCAAGGAGTCTGTGATGAGGAAAGTGTTGAATGTGAACAGACCCTTATTAGTCTACCTGTACAAACATACAAGCCCATGAGACTCTCCAGTCTATTACAGTGCTATGATTATAATATCATGATATGCTCTAATTCATTTTCATCTTCAAAACAATTTAATTCTTTTGACAAATTCACAGCCAAATCCAACTCCATATGTCAAACTGTCACTAATCTAATGTCACACATTGACCATAATAATTAAATAATGAGATTGTCTGATTGTCTGATGCTGATTATGTTAAAGAACACATTAACACACTGACATAGCTGACTTGACTATACAAATATGACTTTTTTTAGCTTTAAATTTTTTTTTCAAATTAATGTCCTAACTCAAACATAGTATGAATGTGAATTATTTTAGAAATCATCAAGAGCTCTAATAGCTTATCAATAATAATAAAATATATATTACTAATATATATAATTATTAATATAATAGAAATTAAACTGTATGGTAAACGTCCAGAAAATGGAGCTGAGTAAATAATTTACTTTCTCATTGCACACATCTGTAAAATAAATAATCAACAAAAAATAACCAAATGCTTTCCAAACTACAATATACAGTAGATTGTGGTTTTTTTTTCTTTTACCTGTAGGCATCTGATTACATTTTTTGCAGTCCATTTAACATTATTGTTTAACAATATTTAAATTTCATTTAGTTTGACTCTTCTTTTTCATCCAAACATCTATTTCAGTTGCATCTTGAGATCCTCCTTGAAGGGTTAATACAGATACTGACATCTCTTCTTCTGACTGTGGCTCCAGATCAGTGTCAATCTAGAATTGAAGGACATAGAAATCTCGTAAATAATTGGTTGGTAAATTTATTCATGTGTGAAGGTCCTGGTTTTATTAGTTAACACTTTGTATTTTACATGTAGCTGTCCCACAGCAGCGCTAGTTTCAGTGCTCTCAGAGTGTGAATGTGCACAGCATGCAGAAACACAACATTTACATTTTCATCTCCTAGTAATTTTGTACAACATTATACAGAGATATTTAAATTTGTTTGTACTTAAATATCCACAAATCTTTAGGCACATTAATGCAGTATGCCATGAACTCAACTCAGCATTACTGCTTTTTCTTGCCCTGTTTGAGATTGTTTTGCATTTCATAAAACCTTTTGAATACTTCATCTAAATACCCAGCCTCAACCCCACTTTGATTCACTTTTCACTGGTAGTTTAGTACTGACCATACATTGTGTATTGTGGATGAACTCTGGTGCTAGTCTTCTTTACTATTCCTTCCTCAGAGAGGTGCAGTTCCCTGAGGATTCATATAAAGAAAGAGAAAGACAAAGTTTTCTGCTATTGGTTGAACATGACAGAGCTGCCAACTCACTCCCACTGAGTGTGGGATTGATCAAAATGGCTCAGATCCCCAATTCCTGCTCTTTGCCTCTTGCACATGCAGAGAATCGCAAAATATAGGGGACTGCAGGATTTTAAAAAAATGTATGCTCTCAGTGAATAGAACTTCATAACACACCCTTGTTAATTGAATATCACAGGCTGTAAGAGCAATCCAATATTTAAAAGAATTGCTCACAAATACATGAATTTTCTCATTTGTTGTAAATCAAATGAGATTAAAACATATGTTTCTACAAAATAAGAAAGTCTTATCTTGTTTATGATGGGATCCTGTCAATATTTACCCATCCTTTTATAGATTTAGTCATCCCCACTGTTGTAATGGTGAGGAGGAAGAGTGGTGCTTTGAAGGGCTGCAGGCACTTCCCCCTCAGGATAAAACACACAGGCTCTGAAATGATCACGAGGACAGGGTTATTACATTATGTTCTGAACAAGATTTTAAGAACTGTAAAATATTTTCATCTAATCTAGTTCACTAAATGATTTGCTTTCACAAAAATTGAATTGCTATCCTGTAGATTTGACATTTTTTGTACTTTGTTCACACTGTGTCAAAGAAAGACAAAACATGGAAACATGGTAAATATTAAAACAATTTCAAGCAAAAAACCTTATTGCTTCCTTTTTGCTTTTATATTGCTTTGATGTTGCTAAATTATTTCAGTTGTATTTTATCTAAACCAGGATATTACACACTATTTAAACTAATTTTCAATCTCTTGTATAAAGACATAAACATCTGTAATTTGTCTGTGACTTCCAGCATCAGTAATTAGTAATTTCTCCACAACTGGTAGGACAACATGATTACAGCTGGATATAAAAAATGTACTCACGACGGCTCCGTTGAGGGCGCCAGACCTGAGCTTTCAGTGTGCAGTGAAAACATACTTAGCATGCACTTCCCAATGTCATCCAGTAGGTGGCAGTAAGGCTTAATTAAAAAAAAAAGCCTGGTTCCCTTCTGCAGATAGATAGATAGATAGATAGATAGATAGATAGATAGATAGATAGATAGATAGATAGATAGATAGATAGATAGATAGATAGATAGATAGATAGATAGATAGATAGATAGATAGATAGATAGATAGATAGATAGATAGATAGATAGATAGATAGATAGATAGATAGATAGATAGATAGATAGATAGATAGATAGATAGATAGATAGATAGATAGAGGTAGAGGTAGAGGTAGAGGTAGAGGTAGAGATAGATAGATAGATAGATAGATAGATAGATAGATAGATAGATAGATAGATAGATAGATAGATAGATAGATAGATAGATAGATAGATAGATAGATAGATAGATAGATAGATAGATAGGTAGATAATGAAGCAAAGTGTTTTCAAAGCTTCTTTATAAAGAAGCTTTGAAAAGACTTTGCTTCAATAGATAGATAGACAGACAGACAGACAGACAGACAGACAGACAGACAGACAGACAGACAGACAGACAGACAGACAGACAGATGGATAGATAAAATTTAAAGATGTAATTTCAACAAAATATAAAACACAAAAACAAATCAAAACCCCCCACAACAGAACAAACAAGCATCTTCTGACCAGCTTTATTAGATAATATTCTAGATTGAGGTAGGAAAACATTGCAAGTCTAACAGCATCAAAAATGTTTTTGATGGTATTATCCTCCTTTATTTCCTTCTGCCACCGTCTTCTGGGCTTTTCAACAGTGACCCCTTTTTGTAGAATATATTGATTCTAGAAAATCTGTCATTGTGACAGATATATTTGGGATGTAATTTATACAGGTTAGGATGATTGCGAATTTGTTTGTCAATCGGGAACATCTTCAGCTTGAGACAATGTGTTCTCATGTCAGCTCACACCTTGCATACAACTCTGCTCCCTAAATTAGCTTCTTGATTATTCTCAACACGTTATGCTCAACTCTGCCACCTGCCAGTGGGGAGGTCAGCAAGGAGGCATATTACTTTATGATATCCCCTGCAACCCCTCCTCCACTGTAATCAGCTAATGTTATTTCAAGGACATGGTTACTCCCTCACACACAGACACATCCGATGCTGGATATGATACTTCTCGGCTTATCTAAGAGGATGGGAAAGTCCACTAACCCTCCAACATCTGCTATTGTTTCGTGTCTGTCAGGATTTCACACACGCTTGACGCATGAACCTGTGAGTTTCTGTGTGTCTGCGCATGGAAGACAGAATATTCATCTTCCCTCCTTTGTAATTTTATCTCCATAGGACAATTGAATGATGGTAAATGGTGCCATTTCTATTGCTGGAAACTAATATTAGATCTGGTATATGGAATTAACAACTTCATAAACCTTCAAATTACCCAGCATTTGAGAATTTAAATCATAACATTAAATATAAAAGTGTTATGACTAACAAACTGATGCTATTTTCTCAACAAGATGATTAAGGATTTAGCCTGATGTGGAAGCACCGTCTTCCACATCTTTCTGACTGATGGTTCAGAAGCCAAAGGCCTCAGTTCACTGCTATTAAATCAGAAAAGAAATCTTCATTTGAACTGAGTGTCTGTTTCTGTGAACAAAAAATGTTTAGTTGTCTTACCTCAGATTTCCCGACATGTCCCCTTAGCCTGTGCCAGGGAGACTTCTGTGTAAATATGCTATTTGATCTGCAAACTTGGATCTGAAAAAGTTTCTCATGCAATAACATCGATCATAGCAGGATATGATAAAATACAAACAACAACAACAACAACAACAACCAGAACCCCCCCCCCCACCCACAAAAAACAAAATAAAGAAGGGAAAGATTTGGAAAGGTGTTGGCAAAAACACGTTGAGGAGGCCACAAGGGGGAACACAGTACTTCATCACATGGCATTATTCACTGCAGTGTCTCAGACGTGGGCGTAGTGATAGATTATATCTTGCATGGCTCGGACACAGTAAAAGCAACCTCTTTACAAATCAAACAAAGTGTTTGCAGCGGATTCTATCTTCATGAAGCCTGTATTTCTAATTGCCAGTTCATTCCCCTGTCTATAGCTTACCTTTATGTAATACAGTCCCCATGCCTTGAAGGTATCATTAATGTAAATCACTGGCAAAGGCAAATAAATTTGAGTGACTGTGGTCTACTGTAATCCATTATTATGATGATGAAGGTAAAGCCTAGACACGTCTTAATCATTTTATCCTGAAACCAAGAATCTAAATTTTCTGCAGCAGCAGATAGAGTCAGAGATAACCCCTGTTTCACCTCATGATTGATGTGCTTAGGGAGGCTTTGGCATACAGGAGATGCTGTTGAGACTGACTCCGAACATATGCAGTAGGATTGACGAGGACAATGCATTGTTCTGGCAAGATGTGGCTCTGCATGAAAGTGTTAGAACTTTGATGGAAAAGCCTAGACAATTAGGAAACAGGCAACATTTATTGAAAATATACTGCGGTGAGAAGTTAAAAAGATGAGACTCTATAAGCAGCTTCATAACTGTTTTTATATTAATATAGGATGATTGATCCCCCCTTGTGGATTATTCACCCTATGGCTGATTTTGCTCACAACAGAGCTGTTTGCTCTGTTGTGTCAGGGGTGTCAAACTCATTTTCACCAAGGGCACACATCAGCATAACGGCTGCCCTCAAAGGACCAGATGTAACTAATAAAGGTAACTAAATGTAACTCAATGAAATGCAACATAAATGTAACTACTGTACTCCTTAATGTGAAATAACTCTGAATTTATTTCTATTCAAGTTACAAACATTACAGTTGCACAGAAAAAATATATAGGCAAACCTCGGTTTCCGACCACAATGCGTTCCGGAAGGCTGCTGGAATACCGATTTGTTCGAATTCCAAATACATTTCTCCCATTACAAATAATGTAAATGGTCTTAACCCGTTCCAAGGCACAAGAAAACTACCTTTTTTCAACATAATATGTTATTTCATAATGTTATTTATATATCAATTTGTATAGTAATGAAACATATCAAAGAAATGTAAAAGAAAGAAGCAAACACGAGAAAGAAAGAAAGAAAAAAAACATCGACGTAATCAGGTTAGCCTAAGGTACGAGTTACCGTCGTCTTTTGGACAGAAGTTTACGGTACCGTAACTCGTACCATAGGCAATGGAACGCAAATTAAGTGAAAAATGATTGAATACAGTAAACTAAAATAAAAAGCACATTACCGTCATGTTTTCTGTCGACTTTACTCGCCTTTTCTTGCGCTTGGTGGCGAGAAATAATAATAATAATAATAATAATAATAATAATAATAATAATAATAATAATAATAATAATAATAATAATAATAATAATAATAGAATAGATTTATATAGCGCTTTTCTGGACACTCAAAGACGCTTCACATTGGATCCATTATTTATTCACTCCTCATTCATACTTGGTGATGGTAAGCTACGTGTGTAGCCACAGCTGCCCTGGGGCAGACTGACGGAGGCGGGGCTGCCAGTCTGTCCCTCCTACCACCAGCGGAACAATCACACACATTCACACACCAGCGAGTGCCCCACTGGAAGCAAGGAGAGTAAAGTGTCTTGCCCAAGGACACAACGACAAATGACTCGGCGGGAGCGGGAATCAAACCGCTGATCTTGAATCACTGGACGACCCGCAATACCATGGAGCCACGGTCGCCCCAAAAAGACATTCATTTCACGTTCGACTTCAAAATTTTGTTCGACTTCTAAGACAAAAAAAAAAGTTTTTGATCGAATTCCGATTTGTTCGATGTCTAAAGCGTTCGAAAACCAAGGTTTGCTTGTATTTGTTTATTGCTCTGTTATCATATAAATCCATTTAATATGTCAGGTTATTAAATCCATAGAACTCCATCAATCAATGATCAAACTATCCAATGAATAAAGAAAAATAACATCAAACACAAGACATTAACTTGGTCCAAAAAATGTTTGTCAAAGTTAAAATGGGCTCAATTACTCAACAACTCAATTACTCAATTACTGCATTGTGGGAAATGTAGTTTTGGTCAAAGCACACTTTTGTCCTATTTATTTTTAGCGATTCTGACATATGCTCTTGCAGGCCACATAAAATAATGTGGCGGGCCACATTTGGCCCCCGGGCCTTGAGTTTGACACATGTGCTCTACGTGATGTTATGGCCTTAAGCACCCAACTGTACAGGTGCAGACCTGTCCTGGCTCTGACTTAGTTGTTAATTCACTGCTTTTGTACTCAGAACAGCCAACCCCTTCAAGATTGATGCAGTACTTGCGATCCCTGCCTTGGGGACTTTAAAGTACACGTATGGGGGTAATAGTGTGAGTGGAACCACCTGCACCACAATAATTTAGTTGATAATGATGCGCAAAGATTTTTTTTCTAAAACCGTTGTCCAATTTGAACTAAATAATGAATCAGTTGCTATTATGATGAGTCTTTATTTCATACATAGTTTTTACAAGTGACAATAGAAAATGTTTGCTGACTCCAGCATCTCAAATGTGAGGATTTCATGCATGTTGACTGTAAATAGTAAAATGAATATCTTTAGATGTTGGATTGTTGGCTGGAAATATCTTTCTGACTTTGGAATGTCTCGGTTTCAGTAAAATCATCAATATTTTATTTTCTCACATTTAATATATAAAAATTTTAATAGTTTAACAATACAAGACATGATTGAAACAGCTAACTGTGAAAAAGTTGTCCGATTTTTCCTTTATAAGCCCAGTGTTATATATTTATCTGAACACGGATACGGAGGCTTTAGAGGAGGATGTTTGTGTTGCTGCCACATACTAAAATCTAAATAAATCACAACTAAACTAATGTTGAATATTTCATTTATGAACATTATTCTTCACAATATCAAACATATAAGTAAATATTCCAAGCATTTTTGGCTCACCCTGCAAAGTGTAACTTGCCAACAATTAATTCTCTTGAGAGGAGTAATGAAGTGGTTTTCCTCCTTGACTTCAGTAATAATTGGTTGGATCATTTCTCCTCCAACGAGAGACATTCATTTGGTAGCGTAAACCTCATCCACTTAATTAAAGAACCAACTAGAGTGGATTATCAGCCTTCATCTCTGCTGGATTGGATCCCAACCACTAATCCACAAAGGATAATTAGATCTTCCATTGTGTCGGATTGCTTTAATGATCACTTTATTACATAAATTAATTGGAAAATTAAACATACAAGTTCTCCTCCAAAATATATTAAACTGTGATAATAAAGAAACATTTACTAAAGACTTAATGACTATTAACTGGATGGACTTCAGTTAATTCCAAAAGATGCTCAGAATTTTTTTTCCTGAAGATTCTAATGTTACTTATATTTATATATTCAGATTACCAGGAAACTATATAATAGTTAAGAAGGATCTCAGTCTGGATCCCTGTTAAATAAAGCAGTGGTTTGGGTGGTTTATTTTTCCACTGTACATTCTTTATCATTGCAAGTGAACGTTTTTCATCCTTCATAAATTTCTGAATCTTGGCGGTAGAAATCAGGTGATTTGGTTTAAGTGCTTGGTATCAATGTGTGTGTGAAACTTAGCAGGGATCCACATAAAACTCTGGATTAGTGATATTTAAATAAGCTTTAAAGGGGGCAGACTTTGCAGTAAATCAGGGTTATAGCACTAAGAGTTATTTTTCACAAGATGCCAGTTGATTAAAGGCCCTGGCTGACATAGGTGCACTGCTCAGTGTTATTCTAACTACTTAGCATGTTTAGTCTTTACCTGATCAAATGGTCTCAGCACAAGGATGTATTGATAATATATGATGATAAATGGGTTTTTTCAAATGAAGTTGACAGAAGTTTGATTAATTTCTTTGACATTGACATTTACCTTTTAACTCTTGTTGCGTTTTAAATGAGGAGAGGTTTTAACGTTTCAGGGTTTGACTTGGTTTCCGTGGTGGTAAGCCAAGGAGGAGACACAGAGCTTTTTTCTCTAACCTTCTGATTTAATCCAGCACCTGTTTGCTATGCAAAGCCTCAAGAAGGGCTCTTTGATTAGGCTTGTGTGTGTGTGTGTATGCACATGTGTGTGGAAAGCTGATGCAAAATCTGATGCTATCACTTTATATGCATTCATGCTTCTGTGCTCTGAGGACCACCACAAGCATTTCATTTTATTTATGTGTCCCAGTGATTATTATAATGTAGAATAGTTTTACAGTTCCAAACAGAATCACATGCATTGTATTGGCAAATCAGACTATGACCTGAAAAGAATAAATAATAAACTGCAGCACTCCTGTAGGCTTAAAATCATGTATGCTTTCATGGCGGGTAACAATTCAGATATAATTTTTTTACACAAGCACTGTAAAAGAAGCATCAACAACAAGAATAAGAATAAAGGTAGTCTATGAAACAGAATCTGACATAAAGGGAAATTCTCATCAGAATGTGATGTAGTCACATCAGAAAACATATATGAGCCTTTTCTCACCTCGTAGATACCGTTATACACAACTCAAATGTAGTGAAATGAAGGAGCTTAAATAGACCAGGGTGCTAAACTATGTTCAGGTGGAGCTGATGATTAAATAATTGACTAAGTGTGAACCGTGGGAAAGAACTAAACACGGATTGGCTAAAGAGCAAACCAGGTGCAAGGAAAAACGAACGTGGCAGTGACAGAACCAGAAAGTACATGAACTGAAAACCAATAAAAGACAAAGTCAGAAACATATGGAAACGGCAAAACAGAACATGGCAGATGCAGATCATCACACTAATGCCTCATTTAGAAAGCAACTGGGTGAATCCATAATCCTGCTTCATGATTTTTTTTTTACCCTGTCAAAACATATCAGAGGCATGGATCAAGCAACCAAATCAGTCAAAAAGAGTGGATGTGTCCATTTCATATGCAGTATGGTTTAATTTAACATTCATTGGAAACACAACACAGAACTAAAGAAGCTGTAGTACTTCTTTAGTCATGGTTAGGTTTACCTTACAGTGAAAGGAATTATATCTATAAGATGCCTTAAGTTGATTTATGTATTTAAAAGACAATGGCTGTGTTGGTTGTTATAAATTAATGTGCACAATCACACAGGGAATTCTATAGCAAAAAAAGCATTAAGTTAACCTTTTAACCTGTTTTTTATGCCATATTTCTGGTTGCTTTATTCTGAGCAAAAACTCCTCGAATTCAACCACAGCTTTGTAATTTGATACGTTCTGTGTCCAAAAATTAAAGTCAAAATATCTCCCGGTGTCCTGCGCCAGTTTGACTTTATTCTGTGAGTCTGACTGAAACTCCATCACAAGGCCCCTCCAGGTATCTGATAGTCAATAGGCCTCAGTGCCGTGTGTGATGTTGTGCTGCAGGCCTAATTCTCTGCTTTGATAAGGTATTCAGTTCCTTCAGAATATATCAATTTCAGCTTTTATCATCCTTGGTGAAATCCCTTTTTCTCTCAATAGTCATTGTTTTTCATCCAACGTGTCAAAGCTAACTGTGGTTATTTCAGCTGTAGCCTCAGGACACAAGCATAAAAGGCCATCAGAGTGAATACACCTCACAGTGAAACACTTGTAATGGTTGGAGCTTTGATATTTGAGTTTCAACACAGGTTCTTCTGAAGCCGTGGTTCACCTACATGTTTGACCAACTCATTGGAGCCTGTTTTATCATTTCATCACTGTTTACTGAGCATCGAGTCTGTAACTCTTCTGTACACACAACAGTTGAATCATATTTTTGGACAAGAAGACAACAATGCTGCATTTTTTTGTAAACTTCCTATTTGACCGATTTAAGATGGCCAGATAAAAATATTTTAACTGTTTTAAATAAAAAAATGTAAAATATTTTAAGTAAGTGTTTTAAATACAGTAAAATTAAGATTCCTGCTTGGATGATACTGATTACTACTTGCTACCAACAAGCAACTCGTAGGCTTAAATGTGCTGGCTGGAAGACTGTAAATCTCCCTGTTTACTATTTAATTAATGTATTTATTTCATGAGACCTTTCTTGTAATTCCATTGTAATATCAAGCTGCCCCAAGGATGACAAGATAAATACTTTTGTGGTCTCATTTTCACTTGACATGCACCGTGACTTTTTAAAGCTTTGCAATAGGATTTGTCTGCTGTGCTGCAAATGTTGTGGCTTCTCCACCCAACAAACAAGATGTTTGGAGGGCTGTTCTTTAATTTAGGACTAGAAGAGAAGAGACAATAGAACAAGCAGAGTTGGTTTTATGTCTTAGCTTTTCTTTTCTAGTAAAGGTATCAGTGATATTATTCAACCCCACTGGATGATGCAGTTGGATCCATGCATGACATACATTGCACACTTTACGGAAGAGATGACCCAAAGATGAAAAAAAATCATAATTCATAATCGATTCCCACGTCAATTTAAAGTCAAGTGAAGAGCTATCCCTTAGGTCCCACAATCCAGAACTGATTTGAAAAAGTCTTGTCTCTTGTGTCTGATGCCAGTTTAAAGCTGGGTGGTCAACAATGTGTCATGGAGTGATTCTAGTAAGCACAGAAGGTACAACACACAGGAGGAGCCGATATCACAAAGGCCTTCAGTGACAGATGGTCCCAAACACGATCGACCTGGTGAGATCACAGCTAGCACGAGCAGCCTCTCTCTCTTCTGCATTCTGCGGCATTCATCTAATGAGGCTTTTTAAAACTCCAAAGCACTGGGCTATTTCCAGCTTAGCATGTTACTTTGTACAGTTGTTGTGTCTGTTGGAGTGCGAAGTTTTCCTTACTATATAAGACACATAGACATTATGTGTTCAACAGTAGATTTAATTGATTGTTTCAGGTTTTTACTCTCCATGTATGCCAGGACAGTACTCATTGATTTGTTTTCTCTCAGTGGAATGAAAGTGTATCTCTGCATATTTGTATGAGAGGTATGATGTTGCTGTCTGCAGCCTCTCAGCCCTCCACCACAAACCCATTTGTCACAGATGTTTGTCAATCAGAGCATTTATTTTAAAAACCACAGTGCGTAAAACCTAACCAATGTAGGACTTTTTGCAGGTCTGTCTTGATATAGATACAAAGTAAATAGTCTGTCTTCTGTCGCCACACCGATTGACACTTGTCTCATTTGTACTGATGAAATTACAACTCTGATTAAATGGTTTTGGGCTTCTTTACTCATATACTAAAGACTCTTGTGGGTAAGCAGCACAATGTTGGTAGTCATGGTGGAGTTGATTTCCTTGATCTGATCCTTGAATGTTTGACTGGAAACCACATTTAAATCACAAACACAGTGAAATTTAACTCATAGGATGATGCCTCACTGGTGTCCATCCAATAAAGAAAATACGAATGAATTTATGAATAAACTACTCTTTTGTGTACTTACTTTTACTGACACCTAACAGTAAAAGTAAAGGTGAACTTGTTAACATCCTACTGACATTTCTCTAAAATACAGGAAAGCACTGAACGTTGTCATTTGCAAATCCCTTTGTTCTCCCATCTCCATAATGCAAATTAAAGTATATTTTCTTATATTATAGTCGTCATTGAGAGGTTTCCAAATATCTGTCCTCTTTGTCTCAGTTTCATGTCTGCTCATCTAGTATCGTACCACAAAATACTCTTTCCATTTTACGGCAGATCCATCAGTTCTGTTGTATACACATCAACATCAATAGATCTCCCTGTGGCTTGATGTTTGATGGCAGATCAATGTCACTCCCCAGCCATTGATTCAACTGCTGGAAAATTTGTAACCATCACACCCACTGGTATTGTCCACCAGGTTTCTATGCTAGCCTGGAAAGCTGTAAAAAATATATACTGGACTGTGTTCTAGTGCCACCCTGCAGCTCCTAGTGGGGCAAACAAGAATGACTTGGTTTTAAAGGTAGCAAAGGACAAGGCAGTGTCAGTGGAGCTTGTGTTGACAAGAGTTAAATGGGGAATTTGTATAAGAGAGTCCATTACCTCTAGTGCAGGGAGTCAAGACCATGGTTGAACAATATACTTTATCTGTATTAACACAGTTTTTATCTGCACAAAGTCAAAATTAATTTAGAAACAACAGAATGACTGAAGGTAATTACCCTCTGCAGCCTCTGGCCTTGACTATTTCACTCTGACCAAGGTGAATATGCACGTATGTATAGTTCACCTTCACAGAGCAATCCAAATTCAGGCCTGAAAGATTCCTGAGACAAGTTGTCCAACTGTTCGCTGATGTCATTTTTAATATCTTCTGTGTCACTGAAAGACTATCCTCTGCTTGTTTCCTGTCCTCTGGAGTTCTTGGGTACCTCTCATACTTGGGGGGGGGGGGGGGATTTAAACTGTTGTTGTGGTTCCATGCAATCTGTGGTGTAGTCTAAGAATGTGAACAGTTGTCACATATCTTTGCACCCTTTGAGGGATTGCCACACGACCCACCAGCAGGCTCTCATCCTCTGATCTAGTCTGTTTCTGGGCTGAGCTAAGTTTAGAGGCCTGCAGAGAGGAATGACCTGAGAGTGTTTCTGGGCGAGGCTCAGAAATGGAGGCCTGATCCGCTGCTGTATCGATGGTGCCCTCTGTATTACAGTCAGTGTATTATTAGGCCTGGAATGGATTTAAGGTTTGTATGCAGGGTATAATTCATATTTCTGGCTTAACCCTAAATTCTGACCATTAGTTTGTATGCTTCTTCCAAAAAGTGAACTGTGATATCAAAGTTCACAAAATGATAACATATATATGAAATATAAGCCGCTGTCTTTTTTTTCTTGGAGGGGGAGTCATTTGATTAGTGTTTAGTACCTTTATTCATTTAGCTCTCAACTCGTGAATGAAGGCAGTGCTGGAATAGAGTGTGAATCTGTTAACCTCCAGAATAACCGTCAGGTTGTGTGGAGCTATTTTCACTGCACTTCTGTCCTTGTCATGGAGACACAGGAACTTGTAATAGTTATTGTAAACATAAAATAAAATCAGTGACTCTTATAATGCACCAGGATCATACTTGCTTATGGTCCCTACTAAGGAGGAAAATATTGCTTTTTTGTCAACTTAGTATGGAATTACTCATATCAGATGGATTTGAACTCACTACAAAAAATATACTAACATTCCTGTTGGATTTTGGATAATATTTCTTTGTAGTTAGAAAGAACAGAAAAGACTTTAGAGACAGTTTCGAGAGAACATTTATTGAAGCTTTATTGTATCAAAAGCTTCTCAAGTATAAGACAGCATCTACAGCACTCTCACTGACTTGTTTCAATTTGATTCTTTCACAGAAGGAGCAGGTGCTCATTTCTGTTGGATATATATAAAAAAATCCAAAATTACAGGGAATGAAGTGAGATTTGTTTGAGGTATAAAAAGTATGTATGCGATTTCTGTTTATTTAACAATCTCAATTATTGAGGCTTAAAATACCGACAGGTCAAGTTCACATCATTTGAATGACCTTTCTTAAAAATGGTAACTACAAGACTTTATTGGTATTTTGTAATATTTATTGCTTTACGGACAGACACCCCGGTGTGAATATTATAGAGTTTTATTTTTTTAAATTTGTTTTTCAACCTGTTTCTTCTTGTTCCCAAAGAAAAACTTTCCTAAATCCAAAGCACTCTGAAGACCTCAAAAGTGAAAGATGTGTTTCACTGGGACTCTTTCTTTAAAATAATCAATACAAACTCACTCAGCACCCCCATTACACATTTCCTTCTGTCTATGTACAAGTCAATATTCCCAATTAAAAATATTCATGGATGTCTTCCATTGTTCCTATTTTAAAGACAGGAGATTCAACTCATGCTGTCTCTATTTAGAAATAATGGCGATTGGCCATCTAATAACGTTAGCTATTTCATTGTCTCACAAACTTCAAAACAAGCGATTCTCATACACATGAAATAATATACAATGGCAATAAAATGTTGCATTCTTTATTTTTAGGTTGTTGTCATCACATGTCTTCAACGTAATGACACATAATCAATCATAATGCTGAGACGATTTTTAACAGATTTTATACTGGATGTTCACATGTAGCCGTTAGATTCACTTTATCTTTCATCTTTGTTTCATTTAAATGAATGTCTGAATATGTTATTGTAGAGTTATTTTACATGTAATTTCTGTGACTTATTCTAGGACATCACTTCAGAATCTTGTGACATTCAATGTGCCATTATTTCTCTCTAAACACCACTTCCTCCTAAGCTACCTAATATGACTGAGCCACATACTCCTGTTAGTGTGCATTGCATTCTAAATATTTAATGAAATGACTCATAGTAGGCTGATGATGGAACCAATCATTAACTTATTGAAGCCCTCTGTACAGGCCTGCAGCTCTGTGCTGGTTATATACTATTATTATCGCAGACATTGTCTCATGAATACTTTACCCTCTACTTCCTGGGTGTTTGACTTCATTCTTAAATTAATTCTTGGTGTTACATATTTATATATAAAAGTTAGACTGTGGATGCACCATGCCTATTATAACACTTCATTGTACTAAAAAGTGTATACAACAACAGTTGAAATGTAATTTAATTGTTTAACTTTACACATTGGTAAATTAAATAACATGCTATAGCATAGCCCGAATTTAATAGTATATAAATTTGACCTCTGAAATATAATTGTGTCCTAAGCTAACCTGCTTTAGAGATGCATTAGGAAATGTCACTGCACTTTCCTTCTCTGTCTGTAATAAAGCGCTGCTTTTGATTATAATGATACGGAGCGGCTCACATTTACACATAGATGTGATAAACATGCTGCAACTTGTCTACGGGATTGTAAAGACATGAACCGTCTGAGGTGCTGATCGCCAATACAGCCCCTGTGATCTCCAGCTTTAAACTGAGACAACTGATATGCTTTATTGGAGTCCAACCCTGTCATTACACAGACAGACGCTTACAGAAAACAGTTGTGCTTGCATTTACGTGCGTCTGACATACCTGTTTTTTAAGCAGAGCCTTCAAATTACCGTTGCTCACCCTAGATTGAGGCAGATAACCAGAATAATGTTTGGTTTGTGGAGGAGGCAGCACTGAGCACATTTTTCTCCAAAAACAAACTGAATGTCCAGACATGAAACATTTTGATATTTTGATTTTATCCCTCTATAACACCTTTTTAAAGAACAGGAAGGAATAACTCTGGTTACTTTCTTTGTTTGTCAACAGTTTGTCTACAAATCATTTATATTCAGTGGAGTGAAGCATATTTAATGTATGTTACCTTTGTGGTATATTTAACGTTTGTTATATCTGTTGCGATACAAAATGATTCAACTTTACACTTCACCCATTTTCACTGCTTTATAAATAATTTAACTATCTCTCTTGCTGAAAGAATGACTGGTCTACTTTCACCTTACCAAAGGGATCTGCCTACTTTTTTGTTTTTTTCAGCTCAGTCTAACAATGCTTATTGTATTATGCTTGCTTTGTCAACACATTGTGGTGTCAAGAAGATTATTTCTTAGGGGGATGGGGGTGAGGTATGAATGGAGAGGCGAACATAATCGTCACGTTGTCGTAGTGACACAGAACATGATACTGCAGTGAGTCAGTAAACAAAGTACCAGGTGAGGGAGTTCCTTAACAGAAGAGCCCAGAATCCTAACCTGTAGCAACCTACATAATCAACAGTCATGTAAGCTTGAACTAATGTCATGAATACTTCCAGTTACATTCATCGACAAATAGGTGTAAATTAAATTATATGTCAAAGTAAATACTCCACATTTAATAGTCATCCCTATTCAAACAGCAACTCTCCACACCTTAATTAAACTTACCACGCCTTGTTCCACCTGCAGATAATCCGAGGAGTCATGTGACAGTGTGTCATTCTGTCTCTGTCGCCTCAGAAATAAGAGAACTAGTAAGAAACCCGTATTTGGTGATGAGAAAATTGTTGGCATCTGTCATTAACTGCAGCTCTTTGGTTGTGTAACAAGGGAAAATATTCCTGTTTGTAGAATACTGTCTTTAGTTTGTCTTACTCAAACACATGTTAAGAAATATAAGGAGATTTTATGAATTTAAAACAAAACCGTCTACTATCCTGGAGAGAGCCGTCAAGGTCATGGATCTGGTGTTAGCTGTAAGAACTGTATCCAGGGATCAAGATCTCGAGTTAAAGACAAAGTAGTAAGGTGCAACTGCTGCCCTCATCTTTTTTTGCTGATGTCAGCAACTGCACAGACATTTTTATATATTCGCATTCCAAAGCAGAAATAAAACCAGAAGCTTATCAACAACAAACAAGATGTATTTGCAGGCAAAATGCTAAAGAGTTCATGTTTTTCTATGCAGTCATATGTGTGAACCCCCCCCGCGCCTGTGTATTCTTTCGTTTTTTCAGGATGTCAAGTAATGTCAAGTCAGATTTACTTGTTTAGTGCAAAATAACAGCAGAAGTTATCTCAAGGCTCTTTCCAAATATAGCAGGCCTGGACCACTCTGAGCAAGCACTTGGAAACAATGGTGAAAAAAAACAAAAAAAACTTCCACTGGTAGAAAGCTCAAGTAGATCCAGAACCCAAGATGGGCAACCCTTTACTTTGACTGGTTGAAAAAGAGAAAAGGGGGAAAGAGAAAAGGGCAAAAACATAAAAGCACCTGTAGGGATCTGTAGACAGATTGTAATTATATAACTACATAATCAATAATATATACAAGATCTAGAACAACTGCTATTAACTACTTATTATTATTATTATTATTATTATTATTATTATTATCATTATTATCATTATTATTATTATTATTATTATTATTATTATTATTATTATCATCATCAACAATAATAATTGTTTTTATTTACTTTTTGTCAGGTATACATTTAAACTTGCAATTAACAGGGACATTAAAAGCTTTTACCAATGAAATGCACAGATTGTGGAGGGCACTGACTGGTTCTGGCTGGTTGTGCATTACATTGACCTTCTCATCATTAGCGGCACTGAAATTTCCTGCATGAGTAATATTCATGTGATCCTCAGCAACGCTGGACTAATACTGATGTCACTCCTACCTCCTCTGCTGCATGTAACGCATGCATGCACTATGAGGCTCTCTGTCATGATGGTTGATTGCTCCTGCCACTGCTCAGTAGGTACGTAGGGGGGTGGGTGGACAGCCAATCACTGCTGGATGCTTTAATTTCAGGCATCCTCTCCAGGGACCTAAAAAGGGGGGGTGGGGTACCTAAGAATGAGGATGATGCTCCAAGTGTGATCAATCAACACCACGTATCACAGTTGACCAACTCGTCCTCCATGTGTGAAATCTGAATAATTCATTGATAATTCAGCCTGCAGGGGAAATTTACTTAAATTAGATCATGATGTAATTATGATTTTTACAGCATATACGGTATATACAAAGTTATGTATTTTATGTGTTTAACAAAAGATTTTTGAGTCATTCATTTTTAATAGCAATACGTTTCTTAAGTAATACTTTCTATTTTCAAACTCACTCAAGATGTTGTATATCAAACTTTTTTTGACCTCAACATCATGATTGTTTTACCGTAATTTTCAATCTATTTATTTCAAATGCTCATATTCATTTTCTGCATTTGTTGACCTCATACAGTGTTCTGTGTTCCTCTAGTGAATGACTGCCTCTTGTTAAAGTCGCTCTCTTTTTTCTCAATAATATCATTGTATTTTTTTCCTTTTTTTGTCATAAATCTGTTTCAATAGTGAGCCTGTAAGGATAGAGGCCGTTCATTTGGGAAGTAGAAAGATACTCTGTGTGCAGCAGCAATAATATTCCGTTGCTGTTGTCCCCTGCGGTCATGAGGGGGTTCAATGAATTTGTGTTGGCAAAGGTCAGGTCTATGTGGAGTGCTGTTTACATTCTGGGATGCCCTCTTTTTTCAGACTTCATTCACTGAATAGTGTCACGCACACTGGAAATCACACAGCCTTGTCCGAGTACAGGCTGCATTCCAGCCGACCTACAGTCCTTGGCATGTGGGGAATGTTGGAGCTCCACTGTGAAATGACAAAGACAAACAAAGGAGCAATTGGGGTGATTTTATTTTGCTTTCACTGTCACACTATTAGTGTCACAACAGTTCTCCTTAATTTCCATCTCTTCTTGGGTTCATTGTGACTGAGATGATAAGGCAACTTTTTATGAAAGTTATATTTGACTATAAAATAACAGTGGATCGTTGCGTGAGTTTTGTTTTGTGTGCTAAACAAGCTTTGTCTGTGATAAACAAAACTTGTTTAATTATTATTATTATTATTGTTGTTTTTTATTTTTCAGTATATGCATATTTAATGCCAGTCCTGTAACTTTTCCGTAGTTTTCTTTGTGTGTGGAACATGATGTAGATGGAATACAGATTACAGATGGCAGATGAGAGTCGCCCGTGGCTTCATCCCTCAGCTGGCCCTCAGGCCTTAAATTAAAGGTCTCTGCGGTCTCTCATTGTCATGTCAAACTTGATGCTGTGTCATCTTTGCTGCAGTCTAAACTGGAAACCCTCATGTCACAACATGGGGCAAATGTCTCCCCTCACACTAGTCTGTCTGTTCCCTTGTTTACAGAACAATTAGAAGAGGAATTACTAAATTGGTGAGATTTTAAACGATGCTGGGTTTTTTTGTTGGTAACTAGCTCCCATACTCACAGCAATAGACACATCTTTGGAATTTTATTTTTCAGATCTATTTTATAGTCTGTGATCAACATTCAACAGAAACTTTCCGAGCCGCTGTGAAGTTATCCAAAATTTAAATGCCGCATTTCAATATAGCAGGGTGATTTTGAATTTGTCAGTGACTGCCTGTGCATAGTCAGCTTTTTGAACAGTAACACATACCAGCTGTGTAGGAAAACTGTCTGCTTATGTGAAATTAATATAAAAGACCTTTTTTGAGTGATTTAGAGAACAATGACCTGCGTGTCGAGCAGACGGTTTTCATTGTTCTGTCTACATTTCATGAAAAACTGGATATATCACTGACATTTGGACCGATCCTCAGATTGTCTCCTACTCAGTCATTTTGTGCTTTGTCTTTATGTTTGGTGCCCAGATGGTAGAACTTTGTGGGTTCATTAGAGCTTACCCTGAATGCAGCTCCAATAAGGACTGATGAGATCAGCTAAGATTCAAACACAGGGTAGAATAAATGCACAATCTAAAGCCATAACAATGAGCCAGAAAATTCAAAGCTGCGAGAAATAGGCCAAGTAAACCCTTTCAAACTGGACAAAATAACTGTTGGATGAAAACAAAAATGTTTCACGGTGGAGAATTTTCAATGTTTTCTGATTGAAAATTGTTAGAGCAAACAATGAAAGATTTACAAAATATTAATTTGACTTAACATTAAATGAAACAAAGATAAATTTAATTGTGTTTTTCACTTCTTTTCATTACTCCACACTGGGGAATCAACCAGCGCTCAAACCTCCTATTTACTGCTTGCTTAAAAATTAAAGCTATTTTCTGCTGTACAGAAACATTTTTCATTTCCAATTCATGTACATAACTGAGGGCGATGTGGGTGCTTTTTTCTGTTAGGAGACACTTGGATAACATATTTCTAAAGTACCATTGCTGTGAATGTGGTCATGTGTTGTGATGTTCTCTGGTACATCCACATGTAGGCAGTTAACAGCTGTATGTTGGGGGAAAGACAGCCGTTACAGCCGCCTCATTATGGCTGGACTCTGCCTGCCAGATGTGCTCAAAGCATAGTCGCAGAGCACACTTTGACAAATTTGTGGTGTCAGTCAAGTTTAAATGTAAGCAGTATGAGCAGATGTTAAATCCTAACAACAGCTCCTCTCCGTTCACTCCTGCAAGGAATCAGATGACCTTTTCTCAGAGGATGAATATCAGCGTGCTTTTTGAGCACTGGAGGACAAGCTCTGGTCATGCAATGGAATTACTGCAGAATCAACATCGTTTGGACACACACACACACACACACACACACACACACAAATACACACACACACACACAAATACACACACACACACACACACACACACACACAGACACACACACACACACACGCACACACACATGCACACACACACATCAAACCCCACTGACAGTACACAATTAAGCACACTTGATCTAATTATTTCCTATGTCTGGCTCAACCCACTGAGGGTGTTTTACAGCTCCAGATCATAAATATTGAATGTGGATTTGTGCAAGCACTGCAAAGAGCTCAGCAGTGACAGAGAGAGCACCTCCCTTCCTCTGTCCACTCCTCTCCCACCCTTCCACTGAGGTAGTCTATGATGTAATGTTCCTGCTGCTGATAGAGCAACCCCCCTCTTCTGGTTTTTTAAAATATTTCTCCCCTCCCCTTCAGATCTGCCACTGACGCTGCTGCTCTCAGTACTGGTGGTAGTGGTGGTGGATGCGTGGATGCGTGCGTGCGGCGCTGGTTCAGCTGCATCTCTGAGCATCTCTCGGGATCCCTGCAGAGCTCTTTTTTTCCTGTCACCACTCGACCAAAAAAGCCGCTCCTCATCAACACCGCAAGACCTCGTTCTCCGCTGATAAGAGGTAAACCTTCTGGCTCATGACAAAAGCGATTCATTTAAATTAAAAAGACAGGGAAAGGGAGCACAGAGGAGGAAAGAGTTAAAGAGGGAGTGATACACAGAAGGTTTACTGAGTGTCCAGTTAGCTGCTAAGACAATTGAAAGCTTCTTGTCTCCACAGTGCTGGATGCCATGGCAATTTGCTTTCAGTGTGTGCATGTACTGTAGTATGGTTTCCATGGAAAAGATGAGACTGATCTCTGTGCTGGATTAGAGGTGTTTCAGGATTTGTTGTACAAAACTACAATTAACCTATAATATGAAGTGATTTCTTATCTCCTTTCCATATTTGAAGAGAGAGTACAGAAATCCTTTTTTTGGTTCAGTTATGTGGATATTAATTGGAAAAGATTATGGGTTTTGCTGTACTTCTTGATTTAAAAGTGTTCTCAGTCACACTTCCGTGTAACATATGTGTCACTTTGATTTGTCTACAAAAACTGGGCGTGTACAATCACAGTCATGCAAGCCAGGGTGAATGATGCGGTGGGCGTTATCTGCATGCAGATTTTAGTCTGCCTCAGAAATTGACGGTGCATTATGTAGATGCTTAGCCTAATGCGTTTTATTCTTCGTCTTCGTCTTTGAACGAGTTATGTGGTTCTCTCACAGGACCACAGTGGCTTCAAGTGTACAGAAGGTGATCGTCAGAAGTTGTTTAAGCTTAACTCTTGCACTCAGATGTTAATAATTTATGCCTTGTCTGCCCTACATGTAGACGAACTGACTAATTCACCCTCAGGAATCTCCCCGTGTTTGACTCTTCAGTCAGTTCATTACATTTTCGTCTTTTGCCATTGACTATTAAGTCATTCCCCTCATCGTGTAATATTTCATTTTTCCGTCGTAATCAGCTCTATGAACTAACACATACAGAATATCACAATCTCATTAGCCTTTGGGTTGAGGATATATTCTGGTTACAGTTTAGAGAAACATTCAGGATAATTTAATGATATCCCCATGGGGATAGGGGTCATGTTTACAATGAATGTAATTGTAATTCACCATCACATAGCATATTACCCTCGAGGCCATTATTCATCTCCTTTTGCTGAAAAATGGTCTATCCAGTCAGATAATTTATGTTATTAGTGGACGGCTTACGCTTTCACCTCTGTCATTATTATCTTAAAGTAAGGCGACACTACCAGATTGTTTTAGCTACTTATAATTGGGTGAGACTGTGTTTGATTTTAACCACTTAGTACAGTTAAATGTGCTGTCAGATCTGAACCATTTTCACACCAACTTGTGTTCTGGTGTCATCTAAATAAGGCTTGCTCATTTTTGTTTAATAAAAATGTATTGCTTGGTTGGTAATGAAATTAATCTGCCCTCTGATCATTCTTACTAACTGCAAAACAGTGATATGGTATGTTGCATGCACTGTTGGTATACAGTGTACTGCATACTCATTATTCTGAATTAGAATCAGATTCAGAATAGGTTTTATTAGCCATCGTTTGTTGAAAAACAGACAAGGAATTTGTTTCCGGCAGGTGGTGTCTCAAACTGTACATTCATACCTTAATTTAACTATTCTAAATACTTTAAATACTATAAATAACTATACTAAATACAAAACGCAAGATGCAAAACGCAGTGGGGGGGGGGGGGGGGGGGGCACAATGTACAAGTGCTGAGTACATGTAAACAGGTTGCAAGGACTTGGAGACAAATAATTTAACATGTTAATTCTGCTGAATTGAACTGACCAAATCTCACACATTTTCCTTTCGTCATGTTTGACAAGGTGTAATCAAGTTTCAACCTCAATGATTCATGAATTATCAAAGTTGCTGCTGGTTTATTTTGTTTTATTCAGGGAGTATCTCACTACTTATTCTTATTTATTAGAATGAATTGTAAGAAAGCTCAAAACTTCAAATCAAACTTTGAGCTGTTAAAGGTTTGACATATAGATGATTTCATACTAAGGTAACGATAGGAATGGCCCCACTGATCTATTACTGAGTTACTGATTTACAGCTAAGAATATCTATCACATTACACGCAGAATACAACTTGTTAAGGCTGAGAGCGTACAGTGCGTAGAGTATATTGTCTCACAATATGTGAGGCCTCATCGATGGTTTACTCAATGATATGAGCTTTGAAACATCATAAAGACAACGTTGGACTAATGAATTTAATTTCTAGCCACGAGAAGAGATAGAAATTGCTTGATTAAATTCCCCCTCTGTTGCACAGAAGAGGACATGGTTATTACTGTATGTGGCAGTCGGGATGTGTATGTGAGAGGGGGATGGGGAGCTCGGGTAGAATATACAGGCATGTTGAGCTGCTGCCACCGATGCGGAGGGCCACCTGAGGAGCATCCGGGCTGTTGCTCTTGTTCTGTCTGTTGAATTTAAAGCAGGCCTCCTTACTCTAGACTTGTGCCATTGGCTCTGGTTTGACAAATTGTTAATCCCGCAAATAGTTTAAAAGGATTCAGGGTAAAACAGCCTCACATTACACCTGACAGTGTTCAAGGTGTGGTAACTCTGAGGTACACTGTAGTGATGTAGACAACATGTGACTGGTAATAGTGGTTTCAGGCTAGTGAGTAATGTATAAGACGGTGACATAGAGAGAATGATCACATATGCAACAGCCTAATGAAAAGACCAGGGCTGAGTCACATGACTGCAGAGCTCACATTCACACACCAGCGACTGGTTTATTGGCATTACCACCCTGCCAGAGGGCACTCATCCCACAATCCCTCTCTACTGGAAAACTACAGTGTCAGAAGTGGTGGAGTAATGCTTGTTTCATGTCGGGTATCACTGCCTCATTGTTTTCCCGAAACAGTCAAAGCGCAAGGATGAAAACCCTTAACATCTCAACTACAACAGACCTTCTAAGAAGAGGGTGATTCATCGTGTTAAAGGTGTAGCACATCAGACACGGCCAATATAATGAACCAGTCGTCCTCAATGCCAGAGTGACTCATTCACCTCAGTTGTGGGTCACACTGTTCCTCTTCAGCTGGTACTTTTATAGACAGCTCATTCAGGTTTAGAAGCTATTAAACACTTATTCATGGAAAATAGAACATTTTCATAAACAAACTATCCTGATAACAATAGTGGTACAATTTAAATGAAGACCAAAGCATTTGAAATAACACAAATAAGAATAAAATAAAATAAGGACGTGGAAGGATAGAATACCATACAGCAGGGGTGTCAAACTCATTTTCACTGAGGGTCACATCAGTATAACGGCTGTCCTCAAAGGGCCAGATGTAACTCATAAATATCCATCCATCCATCCATCTTCCACCGCTTATCCGTAGTTGGGTCGTGGGGGCAGCAGCTTCAACAGGGAGCCCCAAACTTCCCTTTCCCCGGCCACATCCACCAGCTCTGATTGGGGGATCCCAAGGCGTTCCCAGGCCAGTGTTGAGATATAAGGATACAGGACCACATCATCTGCAAAAAGCAGCGATGCAATCCTCAGGCCACCAAACTGTAAAGCCTCCTCACCACGACTACGCCTCGATATCCTGTCCATGAAAATCACAAACAGAATTGGTGATAAAGCGCAGCCCTGGCGAAGGCCAACAGCTACCCGGAACAAGTTCGACTTCCTGCCGAGAACCTGAACGCAGCTCTCACTTTGGGCGTACAGGGGTAGGATGGCCCTGAGGAGAGGCCCCCTCACCCCATTCTCCCGTACTACCTCCCACAGTATATCCCTGGGGACTCAATCATACGCCTTCTCCAAGTCTACAAAACACATGTAGACTGGATGGGCATACTCCCAAGCCCCCTCTAGGATCTCTGTGAGAGTAAAAAGCTGGTCCGTTGTTCCAGGACCAGGACGGAACCCACATTGTTCCTCCTCAATCTGAGGCTCAACAATCGGCCGGACCCTCCTTTCCAGCACCTTGGAGTAAACTGTCCCAGGGAGGCTGAGGAGTGCAATGCCCCTGTAGTTGGCACACACCCTCTGGTCCCCCTTTTTAAAAAGAGAAATCACCACCCCAGTCTGCCACTCTTTCGGCACTGTCCCAGACTTCCACGCAATGATAAAGAGGCGTGTCATCCACGACACCCCCTCAACACCCAGAGCCTTCAGCATTTCCGGGTGAATCTCATCAACACCCGGGGCTCTGCCACCGTGAAGTTGTTTAACTACGGCCCCGTCCACACGATGACGGATTTTTAAAAACCGTAACTTTTTAAAAACTCATCGAAAACAATTGGCGTCCACACGACAGCGTTTTTAAAAAAATCTCCGTCCACACGTAAACGCAGCTGTGCGTTTTCGAAAATGGCTATAAGCATGCCAAACCATGTGGTGGCAGTATTGAGTCAAATTTTATCCAATAGGAATCCTCAGTGTTTTGTTGTCACAACACATGGGCCCATAAATATGATGTCACAGCGATTTTCGTCGCAGGCAAGACGTCAGTGTTTTTAAAAAGTCGCGGATAGGCCATCCACACAACAACACAGACCCAGCGTTTTTAAAAAAAATCCACCTCGGCCAGCGTTTTTAAAAAGTTGCGTTTTCGTCCCGGATATCTGTGTTGTCGTGTGGACGGAAGGCATAAACACAACAAATAAGTTGCGTTTTTAAAATATCCGTTATCGTGTGGACGGGGCCTACCTCGGTGACTTCTCCCCCGAGAGATTGACTCTGATCCCCCATCATCCTACAGCTCTGCCTCTGCAACAGAGGATGGGTCAGTTGGGGTAGTTGGATTCAGGAGTTCCTCAAAGTGTTCCTTCCACCGACCGACAAACCCCTCAGTCGAAGTCAACAGTGTCCCATCCTTGCCGTATACAGCTTGGATGGTTCCCTGTTTCCCCCTCATGAGGTCCCATGAGGTGTCCATCACAGCCGAGGCTGCAGTCCTTTTGGCCTGTCGGTACCCTGCAACTGCTTCAGGAGTCCCCAGGGACAACATGCCCCTGAAGGCCTCCTTCTTCAGTCAGACGGCTTCCCCTGACCACCGGGGTCCACCACGGTGGTCAGGGTTCGAGGGTTACCGCCCCTTGAGGCACCCAAGATCTTGAGACCACAGCTCTCAGCTGCAGCTTCAGCAATGGAAGCTTTGAACATCGACCATTCGGGTTCAATGCCCCCAGCCTCCACAGGGATGCACGAGAAGCTCCTTCGGAGGTGTGAATTGAAGGCCTCACGGACGGAGTTCTCCTCCAGATGTTCCCAGTTCCCTCGCACTACTCGTTTGGGCTTACCAGGTCTATCCAAAGGTTTCCTCCGCCAACGGACCCAACTCACCACCAGGTGGTGATCAGTTGACAGCTCTGCCCCTCTCTTCACTTGAGTGTCCAAAACACACGGTCAATCATTGACCTCCGACCCAGGGTTCTCTGGTACCAGGTACACTTGTGAGCATCCTTGTGTTCGAACATGGTGTTAGTTATGAACAATCCATGACTAGCACAGAAGTCCAACAACATAACGCCGCTCGGGTTTAGATCAGGGAGGCCATTCCTCCCAATCACGCCCCTCCAAGTGTCTCCATCATTGCCGACATGTGCATTGAAGTCCCCCAGGAGAACAATGGAGTCCCCTGCAGGGATCCCTTCAAGGACCCCATTTAGGGACCCCAAGAAGGTCGAATACTCTGAACTGATATTTGGTGCATATGCACAAATAACGGTCAGAGTCCCCCCCCCCCCCCACAGCCCTAAGGCGTAGGGAAGCGACCCTCTCATCCACCGGGGTATACTCCAACACAACTGCGTCAGCCAGGGGCTTGTGAGTATCCCCACACCCGCCCTGCGCCTCACGCCTGATGCAACTCCGGAGTAAAACAAGGTCCAACCCCTATCCAGGAGTTTGGATCCAGAACCGAGGCTATGCGTGGAGGTAAGCCCCACCAGATCTAACTTGTAACGCTCCCCCTTTAACACAAGCTCCGGCTCCTTCCCCGCCAGTGAGGTGACATTCCACGTCCCCAAAGCCAACTTCTGCCGCCGGGTCTGGTCCGTCGTGACCCCCTGTCATCACTGCCACCCATATGGCAGCGCACCCGACCCCATCGGTCTGCCCTGTGAGTGGTGGGTCCACAGGGGTGGGAAGAATCCACGCTGCCTTTTCGGGCTGAGCCCGCCGTGCCCCGTGGCAGACCCAGCCACCACGCGCTCGCTGACGGGCCCTCCGTCCAGGCCTGGCTCCAGATGTGGGCCCCGGGCTTCCTCCGGGCGGGGTCACATTTTTCCCTTTCCGATTTGTCATGGGATCTTCTGAACCATTCTTTGTCTGGCCCTTCACCTTAGACCTGTTTGCCTTGGATGACCCTACCAGGAGTACAAGACTCCCGACAACATAGCTCCCAGGATCCTTAGGGCACACAAACCTCTCCACCACGATAAGGTGGTGGTTCCTTATAAATATAACTAATGTAACTCAATATAATGTGAAATAAATGTAACTACTCCTTAATGTTAAATAACAATGTAATGCTAAATAAATAACTGATTTCTTATTCAAGTTACAAACATTACAGCTGTTATAACATGAATCCTTTTAATTTGTCAGGTTATTAAACCCACAGAACTCCATTAATAAAGGATCAAACTATCCAAGTGAATAAAGATAAATAACAACAAACACAAGTTGGGACATCAACTTTGTCTGAAATGTTTTTGTCAAAATTAAAATGGGCTTAAGGACTGCATTGTGGGAAATGTAGTTTTTGTCAAAGCACACTTGTGACCTATTTCTTTTTAGACACTCTGACCCTTTATGCACTAGCGGGTCACATAAAATAACGTGGTGGGCCACATTTGGTCCCTGGGCCTTGTGTTTCACACATGTGCCATAGAGTGAACCTAACAGAATTTAAAAAAACACCTCATCCGTATTCATTATTTTGTAGTTTTTGAAATTTTTTAATTTTTGTCATGGACGCACATATCTTGCTTATTAGTAAGTTATTTAGATCATAAAACATCAAACAATATCTGAACAATAAGGGAAAAAGAAAAAATTTGTAAGTTTGTCATTTTTTGAACACATTTTTTTAATCCCCATAATAACAAACTGTGACCTGCCATGAATTTGTAATGGTTTGGTCATTACAAATTCATGGTCCGCAGCTCACTATTGTTCAAGCCTGCATTACTTTGAATTAAACATTAGGGGATATTACAGAATGTACAAAGATATTAAAGTAGGTCAGGCTTAAGTATTGGTAAAATTTATAAATAAGACCCAGTCTCATTTTATGACTCACCAACTAACAGTAAATGTGTTCTCAAAGGAGGAAGTGAATAATCAATTGCAAACATTGGATTTACAGGAAGAAAAACTGTTTATTTACCTGTCAGTGTGACGGTGTCAAAGGATTCAGCTGTATGATTTCAACCCTACGAAGAGGGAATACTCTGTTTTTGGAGTTAACAGTCAATACTATCAATGAGGTCAAATGTGAGGAAAAGGTGAGGCTTTGAATACCTGTTTGCTTTACAACTCAGGTTTGTTTGCCTTGATTTTACTTTCAGTTGGTAGAGCTTTAGCTAACTCTTGCCCAGTCCCCTGTTATGATTACGCAACTACCAAAAATCTGTTAAATGCTCACGCTATGATGTGTAATGCATTTTGCTTAGGACACAGTGAGTGCTGAAGACATGCCAAAGTGTGAAAACAGTTAGTCATTTCTACATTTCTACCAAAAAATATTCTTCTGAAAGTTGGTGGCATAAGATATGTTTGATATATAGTTGTAAAACAGATTTAAAGAAACAAAGGTCACAAATCTTTCAGTAAACTGGTGGTTTGCCATCTGCCATAAAACAAAAGAAAAACAATTTGCTTGGGCTGCATTTGAGAGAAAAATGAAGGCAGGTTTTCCCTCTCACACAATAGGAAGATCTATGCATAACATCCAATACCCCGAGGACTCAACACCGACACTCGAACTGAGAAGATAAATTCTCTGATAGAGCAAGTGAAAAATAAATGTGATGTTTAATGCTGTGCTAAAGCTCTCTGAGAATAAATCTGTTCTGAATTGCATAAGTAAAACTTTTCCACCTGCGCGGCTTTTGCTCTATGTGAGACTTAAAAATTGTGTTGTGTCCTATCGTTGCTGGCTATGGCAATGAATACTGGCAAGGGATTTATCTGAGCATCCAATGTTGTTGCATTTCCTTCCCATTGACACGGCTTGATCTTAAAATCTGCAGATTCCTTTTGTATTACTGCAATAATGTGTAGTTTCAGTAAAAAGGAAGTGACGTAGGCGTAATGTTTTTTATCTGTCATTTTCTTTTTATGAACTGTGTTTCAACATACTGACTAGCACAGAGGTAAGTGCACATTACAGTCATAAAACTGATGATGTCAGTTTAAGCCCTAATCACAGAACAGATAACAGCAGGGTTGGTCATCAGGGATGCTGTCATTGTTTCTCTAGCCAAAATATGAGATGTATAGTGACTTATTACAGAAACATGATTCTTCTAGAGTTATTAGCTTATATTGAATGACCCACCATTGGATGTCCTGCCACGTGTGTTAAACGCCCTGAGGTGATGTGATCAAACTAGCATTTTCATGTGGCCCAGTTGGATTTGTTAAACATGGTCAAGAAAGGCCTGTCTGACTGCTCTGCGTCATTTAACATTCTGCATGAGGTGTCCTCTGAGGTGTATTACAGACTAATGACAAAATGTCATCTACATAGCAGTGACAGATGGCCCAAATCAGTAAAAAGGTGTCTTATTGGTCCAAAATAGTAGTGGAAAGCTTGGAGTCTGTAAATAAGATATCCTTGCTGTGGCGTAGAGACGTCTCAGATTCTTGACCGTGCAGAGAAACACTGAGCTGACATTCACATCCCAACCCTTCAAACTTGGCATCATGTCTCCCTCCTTAGCAGTTGCCTAAAGTGTATAATTAGCACCTGCTATTTCAGACACAGGCGCCCCCGTCTCAGCACCCCTCTTACGCTTCTCTCTATTTACCCTAGAATTATTTTTGGAAAAGGTATGTGAAGTTATTTGGTAACACTTCACTTTAACATGCTTTACTGTATATTCAAACATTTATCTACATATCTCTTGTGGGATATATAGTGTCATTATATTACATATTAAACATGTATTAAATTAATGTAGATTCAAAAACATTTATATTAGAATACATTGTTTCTAAAACTTAAAGAGAAATGTCTCGTTCACAATCTATTCAAAAGCCATCCTGATACTCTTCTACTGTTCACTCAGTACGTGGCCTGAAAATGTTGCCCTTGACAGTCTTGTATTATTTTTGAACTACTTTGCGGCTCTTTTAAGCAGCCTGCGGTGCTGTCATTGGTTAGAGTTGCTTCAAATTCCGTTTAAAATAATATTAACCCTTTATAGGGAACTCATTGAACTATGAATTTAAAATGTTCAACCTCAGAGTATTATTGGAGGACATAACAATACTGTACTTCATTTCTATGGTAATATTTTTCAAAAATTTTCAATGTCATGTAGAAACTCAAACTACCAAACATAACCACTGACCCGACAAATGGTCAACCTGTGGAATTGCACTAAAGCCTCAGGACATTTAAATTTTTTCTTTTTTTTCTTTTATTACATCAGAAATTCTAAAGAAAACATGAAGCCTGAAAATCCTCATTGTTTGCCTCTAGCTAAATCATCTTTACCACATTCACACTGTTAAAAAAGTCATATAAGACCATATAAGAGCCCTTACACAGCCATCATTTCATCTGGCAACATATTCTCTACCATACAGTAATAGCTTCACTCCTAAAAACGTGAGTAATATGAAAACCTGCTCTGTAATGGTTTCAGTCAAGTGTGTCAAGATCTTGTTCATGTGCACCTCCTTCCTCCTCCATCTCCTCTCCCTCCCCCTGACGGTGTGTGTTGGGAGGAGCTCTAGTGTGTGGAGTGCTTGGAGCCAGGCTGTAGTAGACACCGTGCCAGAGAGAGGGAGAGTGTGGACCTGCACACACACACACATATACACACACACGCTGTCATCTGCTGGAGCCGTAAACCCTGTTGTTTCTGTAGATTTACGTCTGATCGCTCTGTCTCTGCCATCTAAGGGCAACTCGTCTTCAGGATTTGAAGGACATATTTGTTTCTCAGCTGAGGGTGGAACAGCTAAGGCACTGCTGCTGTAGAGAAAACCCTTGTGTTCACTGACTGCGTGGACCGTGGCTCCATGAACCATTGATGTGAGTACGATCAGTCCTGGTTACCTGTTGAAATGCTGCCAGGATGACGTGTCATTTCCGTGTGACAGAATTATAAACTTTTTATGACAAAGTTTATGGGGGGTGCTGCTGTCAGGTTCTTTCTTGAGAGGGGCAAGTGGGTGTGGGCTGACACACTACGGCTCTCCAACCCCTCCTGTAGCCCTTTATTGCAAGGTGATAGCAGGGCTAGGGGGGTCATTAAAGATCCAGTCTGACTGCATCTTGTGTGTGTGGGAGCTACCCTCCCATTAGGAGATGTTGGTATCAGATTTATTTTCTTTAGAAACAGCCCTTTACATGGGTGTGTGCATATTTTAATACTCGCTTGTGTGTGAAAAAAAACTGTGGCTGGCTCTGACTCATCAGGACCCTGTGACTGGGAGCAGGGCCTTTTTTATTTCCACAGATAGGAGGAAGGGAATGTGGCAGCCAGTGCAGAAAAAAACGTGGAAAAGCTGATGGGCAAGAACCAGAATGAAAATATCAACACTGTGTCTTAAGTGCGTTCTGCCTGGCTGTGACTGTTGGGACAGCATGGTCAAACTGTTTCTGTGTTGTGACACTGGCGGGGTGCTCATGGTGCGATGCTGGGGGATATGAGACAGAAGTATCAGGTGTTATTGTGTGAAATTCAAATATCCCACCCACACGCCGCTGCCAGCACAGTCCTGACTAATGCCAAATTGTTGGCTGCCTGGGTCTAGAAAAAGTAAATGGATAACAGATTTGTCAAAAGTCAATGAGGAGGTCAAACCCAAGATTATTATTTACTCCTATTGCTTACTTTTGTGCTGCAGAATACCTTTTATTTGAAAAGCTCTCCTGTGTCATTTACAAAGCAAAATGTTTTCTGAAGACATGTTACTTTGTGAGCTCTGCTTTTTTTGATTTTACGTGTGTTCATTCTACATTTAAAGATCATTCACGGTTATGCTTAAACACATAACATATATAATATTAAACTGTACTTACATTTTAACAGTTTGTGTTTAATATGGCTCCAAAGATGAGCAGACATTCAGCCTTTATTCTCCATCGGAAAAAACAATAAATTATCCAATCTGCTGGATGATATGTGTCCAGAATAGTCACTGCTAGACTTGATAAAAGTCATTATTAATGTTTATGTGCTAAACGTTTTAAGTGTGTATGTTACCCTTGTTTGAAGTTCCTCCATCTGTGCAATCCTTACGAGATTTCCATTTTGACTGGACGCATAGAGTATTTGTCATTTTAATAGAAAACAGTTACAGTTTGTCTTTGAGATTGCAAAGAGCTATTTTTGTGAAACTGCTTATTGAAACGTGTCTCTTGCAACTCACATCCCTCAGTCTGTCCGTAGCTGTAGTTACATGAAAGCAGAGTTATTGGGCTCCACAGGCTAGCACATGAAGCTGAACATGGGTCATTCCCTCCAAACCACACTTTCAGATAAGTCAAAGTATCCCCTGGCTTTATCGTCGGCTTTAATTTAACTGAATTTTGAGATAATTTGCAAAAACAAATGTGAATTGAAATGTGTGTCTGTTCATTGTAGTTATGTAAATATTATTTAAATCTGTGGGGATACATCGGGTCAAACTTTTTCAACTGACTTGACATTTTTGCAGTTATCTA
This sequence comes from Antennarius striatus, assembly GCF_040054535.1. Taxonomy (NCBI): domain Eukaryota; kingdom Metazoa; phylum Chordata; class Actinopteri; order Lophiiformes; family Antennariidae; genus Antennarius; species Antennarius striatus. Next base: position 10,358,148 of record NC_090779.1, read on the forward strand.
ATAACTTTCTGTTTTTGTTCATCTGTGAAAAGTTGTAGTGAGCAAAGACAGTTGTTTTGGTATTCAATAGTTCTAATAGGATTGTTTAAGCGTTTTCCTTTCTTTTGGAACCCTTGCAGAACCTGTACTTTCAAACAGAACTTTAAAAATTACACATTATCGAACAGGGCTACCTTTTCATATATTTTGGGCAGTGACTTCTCATTCTTCCGTACAGGTCACGTGTTTCTGTCTTCCACTGTCACTCATCTCTTTAGCAGACAGAGATACAGATTGACAGGGTTTGTTTTTGTTGTGGTTCATGAAATCCGTTTCCACTGGAATGTCTAAAATTTTGCTTTGCAAAAACAATCTTTCTGCCCTCTGTAAAGTTACGTGCTATTTTGAGATCTTCAATTATTTATTTTTTTGAAATGGAAATTGCGCTTCGGAACATGTGGCTGGAAAGACACCTACAGACAGATGTCTTCCAATGATGAATTAACTCTCACTAGAGCTGGAACAAACAGGAGCTTTCACAAGTGGTTAGAGGATGGGCAATTATTCCACAAGAGGGTGGAATATATTCAAGCACGCTATCTTGTTAGTGACAGAAAGACTTTATGTTTCCTAGCCTCATATATGCAGATTCAACTGTCTGCTACAGGAGAAAAGCCTCTCTGTGCTGACCTTGGCTTGCTGTTTTCTTTAGGGTTGATCCACAAAGAAAACAACTGCTGGTTGCATTTTAGATGCTGCCGGTCCCGACAATGAACCGCCTGTATTATGCTGTCAGAAAAGCTTTGGCTCAATGGTTAGGCATATATAAATATCTCAAATCCATGCATCTTTGCAAAAGTATAGTTCATGACACAGCGACAGCTGCTTTTAGAGAAGGCATGTGAAACTGCTGAGTGGAATGAAAATGTGTTTCATGTAGTGCTTCTCGACAAGTTTGTGGAAAGGATAAAATTAAACCTGAGTTGAGAATCTGCTTAAAGCAGTGAATAACCTGTTGCACATTATTTATCAGTAGGATAGGAAAATAAGAAGTAAATAACTACAGTGCAGACAAAATGAATCTGGCTATATCACATTGTTCTATGATAACTTATCCCCATGCTGGTCCCAGTTGCACATGTTTCCATTTTGTCAGCATATCCCAAGGGCAATTTCAGCATTAGGCCACTATGATCCATCTCCTTCATCTGTTTATATACTAAAGACATTATGTGTGTGTATGAGAGAAAAATAATGTTTTCTTCATTATTTACTGTAACATGATGTTTCCCTCTCCATATGGTTTGCTGTCACAAATGTTAATACTGTATGGATCTCAAGTTAATAGCACAACTTTAAAAGAGGAAATGTTTGCACCCAAACACAATGGAACCAGTGATTATCTCTGAGATAAATTGCCGTCATGATCATGTCATTTCTAGGAAATTCAAGATACTGTACGTTTTAGCCATAATATTTCAAGCTGTTCCTGAGACAATAGATATTTTCCCTGCAGAACCACAACAAACGTGCTGTAAATACTTAGAAAGATTTGAGATGGTCAGAATGACATTGACCACAAGGTCATGCACTGGAGTTAATTATCATACAACATGACCCTCATCAGTCGCTTCAGAACTGCAGATGTTGACATATCAGATTTTATTCAATTGTTGATGGTTGAAAGTTGATTTTCAAATTTAATTATTGACTTTGTGAAGAGCAGTGAACACAATCAAAGATTCATTAACATTTAACATACTCTTTAGGTCTTATAATTAGAGTAATCGTTTTTATGTTATTGGTGATTGAATTAAGAGAGAAAATGGTTAATAGCTAAGGCGAGGGTGGGGGGTTGGGGGTGTGGTGGCCAACCACTTGTAACCTAAAGGTTAAATACAGGCCTTCAGGGAGTCCTGTTACTGTGTACTCACTGATGGGAACTCTGCAAGCATGCATTCTGGGAGAACAGCAGGCTCCTCTGTTTATTCCCAGTCCAGCACTGGGCCACGATGTGGGAAGTTACTGTGAATATGGCGCATGGCCAGATTGCTGAGTTTGGTCTGAGGTTCAGATACACTCAGGTCTAAACTGTATGAATCACTTCACCTCAACACGTCACACAATGATACCGGACATCACACACTCTGTGGGATGCCACCTTTTTATGACTGAACACCAGAAACCATGGTGACATGTAAGAACTGCACGGTTGTCAATAACGTGCGCCTCTTGCTTATTACATGTAATAATAAAGTTCTGCTTTAGTCTGAATAACTTAATCAACTCCACACTCCAGTATCATGCCTGCAAGAAGGAGTCTCATGCACCAAGATGTTGTTGTTGGTTGGATATTTTCATGTACTTGCTGACAAGAGTCTTAAAGCAGGCTTGATTAATAGAATCAACCTCCAACCAAACCTTGTTTAACAGCCATCCCTCCCCCACCGCTGTGATTTGATATCTTTGAGCATTCCAGGTTATGCCCTTTTCTCTGCTAATGGTGCTACTGACCCTTTCAGACATTTCTGCTGTAAGTCTCTGATCACAGGAGTCTAATTGCTTCACAGTAAACAATCTGCGCTTACTTCTGATACTAATGCACAGCACCATTCTTTATGAAGACGTAGGTTGAAGAGACAGTTGAGATTGAAACAATTTTCAGTCTGCTGAGTGACTAACAAAGTTATTCTGTAATGTAAGTCACAAGTGGCACTGGTTGGGAGGGGGCAGACATCCTTGCTGAGATGTTTTTATGGGAAATGAGCAGACGGGATCTCAGGGAGGTGGAGCGATGCCCGCATTGAGTCATTTCATGTTTTGCCAGATCCATAAAAAGTGCAAGGGCAGTTGAGTGTGCATCTTTTATCCTTTGGGAACTCACTTCTCATTTTTAATTTTCTCAAAGTATACAACGTAACTCCCTCTGCTTCGTGTTTTGTGCTTTGTATCCCATTCGTTGATGGAGCCCAGAGCAGGAATATTTATATATGACTTTTATGGCAATGCAGGCCAAGTCTGACTTTAGTTATCCAAGTGTTTGGCATTTTCCTTCTTCATCTCTTCTCTGTATGATAGCATACATGTCTTACAGTCTCTGAGTTTTGCCATTTCTAACTGCTAAAACATGTTTGCCTTCAGATGGACAACACACTCTATACAAGCTGCTTTGTGTCAAGCACGGTCCATCATTGACTACCCAGAGAATTGCACAGTTATAGAAAAAAAATTGTTTCACTTGCTGATCTTTGATATGGTAACATAATCTGTTTTGCTCCATGTATTTTGCCTTCAGTCCAACAGATTGAACTGGAGATAGAGGAAGGCTGTTAAATGTAACGGAGGCCACAGGACAGGAGTAGACTAAAAGCTTCCTGTGGCAGGACACAGTGTAAGCCAGACCTGGCAGACAGGCTGGCAGGGCAGATGTTTTAGGTGAGAGGCACAGTAGATAGCAGCAAATGAATAATTCATCAGATCGTATTGAAGATGTGATATATTAAGACACAGCAAGCATCTTATGGCCTCTTTCTGCAAGTTCCGTGCCGCATGCGTGGCTGAAGGGCTCAGATTCCCCCCCGCATCTCCTCTTTCCTTCTGGCACTTAGCCACCAAAGTCCGGGCAGTCGAGGAGACAGTTATAGATGCGCTGGCTGAGAGTTGATGGAGGTCTCGAGACATCTGGAGGAGATGAAGCTGCTCAGAATACAGGTGTAGTTTCAGCTCACAGGAACTAACGCTGTCAGTGTTTGGGTTTTTTTCAAATTCAATTTGACTTCTGCTGTGATCAATTGGTGACTGGTTCAGGTGACGGGTTTCCAACGACACGGAATGCGTTATCTGGTCTGTCCCTACTGACAGCGAACAAGTCCTGACTGACATATGGTCTCCTGGCTGCAGACTCTTCTTCTGTCTCGGTTTGTACGGTATGTCAAATCACTGATCTTAAATTTTAATTTATGAAATAAAATGATTAACCACTTGCTGTGACATGAGCCACACTGCAGCCTTATGGGCTTTTTGGAATTGAGATACTTGGGGATATTTAGTAACATGACATGAATGTTTTTCGCTTTATTTATACTGACATGTATGAAACTAAACTGCAAATGAAAGTAAGAAAAAGATGGTTCATTACTAACTGAAAAAATCATAATGTACCCACTGCATGTATTGTTACCAGACCTTACGTATATGTTGTGAAAGCAGGTCATGGTGGAAGGCGTTTCACATGCTCTGATCACGTTCTCCAGTAACGGCTCATTTTACCCAAATCTCTCCATGACATCAGCACCCACCTACATGCACCCTACTGTGGGGGTCTATGTGTTGTACAGACATGTCAGGATTCTGATTGCATCTGAGAAGTACATAAGCTTCAAGTGTTGACCAGCATTATTTTGTTTCTTAACTTGTAAAGTTGGAAAATATGAAGTCAATTTAAAAGTAGAATAATTGTGATACTTCTTTCAGTTGTTAGTCTAAGCTGTTTTGATTTTACCTTGCTAGAATGAACTAATTTATAGCATCTGCAAACTGATTAACAAATCATGTGAGAAAGGATATCTGCCCGTATACCTGCAGCCAAGCACACTGAACCCTGTCATCTGATAGGCTGTTAATCCACTTATTATGCTTGTCTGGTTAAATAGAACAGGCACTCAGCCATTAAATCATCTCAGCCTTAGGATCAATGTGGGCCCCATAATTCTCCTGCTCAGCCTGTGTACAGTGTGGCTGAAAGAGAACATGGGAGGAGGGCACAGGCAAAAAGGAACTATGTTAAATGAAATCTAAAGTAACAAGGCTAGCCTGGCAAATACAGCCTGATGAGCAATAGAGTGACCCATAGGGGTGAGACTCTTGAGTGACATGAGTTCATCTCCCTCGTATGGTTTACCATACGCTACCCCCAGGGGTCAAACCTGGTTGTCTAGGATGTTGCATGTCAATGATTGGAATTTACCCCAAATATCAGTGTGTTAAAAGATTCGTGAGATGGTGTGAATGACTGGGATACCAGGGCCTAAGTGACTCCTCAAAATGTGGAGTGAGGAATGTGCAGCTCACTATTGATCTTAACTCAGTGAGGTCACAGCATGTGTGGGGCAGCCCCACTCTCAGACTCAGCATAAAGGGGTGAGGCTGCTCCCACAAAGATATGTCAATGTGGGGTCTGTCTGTACAATAAGGAGGTCAAATAAGGAGGACTTGACTTTTGCTTGATTTTAAGATTTAGGAGGATTGCTAATGGTGGTTACTAGAGATGTGAATCAGTTGATCTGGAACAACCACAGGCATTTAAAAGCTAATTGTCTACTTATGTCCTCAGTATGACGTTGTATATGCTGTATCTCACTAACTGCACTCTAATACCAGAGGATCAGACAGTTGGTCATTTCATTTTCATCAAAACTTCTGTTGCATTCACCTGACAATACCGGGATAACTTTTCAAATTACTGAAAGAGTACCTTTCAAATATTAATTCTTTCTCCCATAAATCATCACCTATCCTCAAGATAATGTACACATTGTTCACTGCATCCATTTCATTTTCAGTCCTATTCATTTTATTACTATTTCTGTTAACAGTACATAGCATATATCATGGATGAGAAGCTTGTGCTCATGACTGGCCCGGATATTAATGTTCATCGCAGCCTCCTCAGCTGAGATATTATAGTTAGTTATGTAATCCCCACAGTGCTCAAAACGTCTTTGATCCAAAATAAAGCTTAAAATGTCTTTATTTCCTAAATCCTGTACTACAAATACTCACACTTTCATAATATGTGTTTATTTTATGGCTCACTTCAGATTAATGTGAAGTTAGCATATCCATCTCTGAATGGAAAATTGCATGGGGAATATCTTTATGGACAATCCAATAGCTCATTTTTCTTGGTAATCCTGGGAGAAGGGGTCCTAGCAATTACACTTGTAGTCAAAAAGTTTTACTGGTTCGTGTTCTCTTCTATAATATTCTCAGAATCTAAGAGCTCAGCGTAGCCTGTAACCTTCACAGCGTCAAATATGCCTGACAAATGGAGTGTGTGCTTGGATTAACACCTTATTCTGTATCCTGCCATTGATTGGTGCTTGTGTTTATGCTCTAGAAACATATATTGTTGTGCTGAATATTTTTCTTGAATAACTACTACTGTTGTTCAGTTGTTGTGCTTCATTTGTTCCTATTGCAAAATTCGCTTCAAAGGTTTAAGCAGTTTTATGTTATACTAAAGTGAATCAGCTTCATATACTGTACATCACCCCTCATAGTCTTCTGCTGCCCAACATATCTTATTGGAACATTACAAGTTTTATTATCAGAGCAGACTTAGATTTGATAGAATGCTAGGTAATTACAATTTAGAATTGCACAATCCCTCTTAATATATAAGTTTGTATTGCGCAGGAAAAGATGAAAGTATTTTATGATTAAATAAACATGTTTAGCTCATTTATTATTTATCAAAGAAGCATAATAATGATGCAACACCGTGGTCCACGAAACCTCGAGCATCAAGACTTAAGCTGGTTACGATGTGCTTCAAACACCCCTGAAACCCTAAGCTGTGTTTAAGGCAGACTGTGGTTTGTGTCGTTGATGAGTGTGTGTAGAAGTGGACACTCTGAGCCTTTTATCGTTCTCACACAGTGGTGGATGGGTCCAGCGCTTTACCCAGTGGCCTATAGCCTGAGCTTCTGTCTCAGCCGCTAAGCTACTGGAATGCGTGCAGCTTCTTCGTGTGGACATCAAGGGAGACCAGCTGCAGCACTTTGTTCACAGCCTTTCATGGATCCTAATGAAAATAAAAAAGGTTAAATATTTCAGTAACTTGTTGGTGAATGGTTTATGAATATGAATGGGTGCCAAATAATACTGAATACATCAGTGTTCGTCCATCCGTCCGTCCATCTGTTAGTCCGCCAAATATCTTCATAACCGTTGCAGATAGAAAGAAATTGGTTGTAATAATATTGCATAATGTATCCCACTTGCTTTTTCAGGAAAATATTCATTTTTTTGGTTACTATTAATTAACCAACTTTTTTTCAATTTGTCCCATTTGGGGTCACCAAAGCGTGGCATCCTTTTCCATTTTAGATGAATACTCATATCTGTTTGGCAGAGTTTTTTATGCTGGATGCTCTTCCTACCCCAACCCTTTACATTTATCTGAGCCTGGGAATGGCCTACAGTTGACACCGGCTTGTGCCTCTGTAGGGTTGCAGATTCTGGGGATTGGACCTGGGGTCTCATACATGCGAAGCATGCACTCTACCACTGAGCTTCATCCCCAGCAGTCACTAATTTTTCATTAATTATTATTATTATTATTATTATTATTATTATTGTTATTATAGTTAGATCCTCGCTCACAGATTTATTGGAAATTGGTTTCTGCTAATCAATCAAAATTATTGTAGAAGTCCTGCTAAAGAAAAGTATTGTGTATTTTAGACCTAATTTAAGTGTATTTTAATTACATAATAAAAATAATCTTTAAATAGTTATTAACTGTGATGTAAACAACTGCCTCAGCATATAGAAGCTGTGTATCGTACACTTATCGGTCAAAGCATATCAAGTTACTGAAGGTAAACAAGAACAGATGAGATTAAGCCTCTCGGGTAGCTGCTGTGTTATCACCACCTGCTTTATCATGGTCAGTATTTCACTTCACAAAGAGTTACATGAAAAACAAGTTAAGGCATTTTGAATCAGGAGGTAGCGTTCCAACTGCTCTGACCTCTGACATGCCATGGCTCTGATGCTCCTCACCTCCCAGATGCCAGGACCCCTCATGAAAATACACATTAGTTCCTCAAAAAGTGCTTTTTAATAATTTCATAAAATGGTCCCCACTGGCTGCATTGCTGTGGCTGTGGTGCTTTGCAGATGACACTAAAACCCTTGTTAAAATGATAATGGTCACAGGATACCCATTCTATATATTGCATGATCAGTACATGGTGTGTAACTTTGAATGGGTTAGAGCCTTTACTGGGGTTAGAATACCAATGTTGATATCTGATGATTAAAAAGGATCAGACTATTCAAATGAAGTGTAACCTCATTATTAGTCATTTAAGGACAGGATGAAGTTGGCAACTTGTTTCCCATTCTAGAAGTGTTTATCCCCTTAAAAAAGAACAATGACCAAAATAATTTATACTATATTGTCAAATCTAGTTCAGTTTTCAGAACTCTTAAATATGAATGCCCCAGAAATATAACCTCGATTGTAAAATTACAGCTCGAATCCATCCATCCATCCATCCATCCATCCATCCATCCATCCATCCATCCCTCTTACAACGCTTATCCGGAATCGGGTCGCGGGGGCAGCAGCTTCAGCAAGGAGCCCCAAACCTCCCTTTCCCCGGCCACATCCACCAGCCCTGACTGGGGGATCCCAAGGCGTTCCCAGGCCAGTGTTGAGATATAATCCCTCCACCTGGTCCTGGGTGCCCCGAGGTCTCCTCCCAGCTGGATGTGCCAGAAACACCTCCCTACGGAGGCGCCCCGGAGGCATCCACACCAGATGCCCAAAACACCTCAGCTGACTCCTATCCACTTGAAGGAGCAGCGACTCTCCTCTGAGCCCCTCGCGAACAGCAGTGTTTCTCACCTATCTCTAAGGGAGACACCAGCTATCCGCCTGAGAAAGCCCATTTCCGCCGTTTGTATCCGCGATCTCGTTCTGTCGGTCATGACCCATCGCTCATGACCATAGGTGAGGGTAGGAACAAAGATTGAATGGTAGATGGAGAGCTTTGCCTCTCGGCTTAGCTCCTTCTTTGTGACAACAGTGCGGTAAAGCGACTGCAATACCTCTCCTGTTGCCCCAATTCTCCATCCAATCTCCCACTTCATTGTTCCCTGACTCGTGAACAGGACCCCAAGATTCTTAAACTCCTTCACTTGTGGAAGGACCTCATTCCCCATTCGGAGAAGGCTTTCCACCGGTTTCCTGCTGAAGACCATGGCCTCAGATTTGGAGGTGCTGATCCTCATCCCTGCCGCTTCACACTTGGCTGCAAACCGGACCAGTGAGCACTGCAGGTCACAGGCCAATGACGCAAACAAGACCGTATCATCTGCAAAAAGCGGCGATGCAATCCTCAGACCACCATACTGTAACCCCTCCTCACCACGACTACGCCTCAATATCCTGTCCTGTAATTCGCACACACCCTCTGGTCCCCCTTTTTAAAAAGAGGAACCACCACCCCCGTCTGCCACTCTTTCGGCACTGTCCCAGACTTCCATGCAATGTTAAAGAGGCGTGTCATCCATGACAGCCCCTCAACACCCAGAGCCTTCAGCATTTCTGTCAATACACGGGGTTTTGCCACCGTGAAGCTAACTACCTTGGTGACTTCGCCGAGAGAGATCGACTCGAATCCTCCATCATCCTACAGCTGGGCCTCTGCAACAGAGGACGGGTCAGTTTGGGTAGTTGGATTGAGGAGTTCCTCAAAATGTTCCTTCAACCGACGGATAACCTCCTCATGAGGTCCCATGAGGTGTCCATCACAGCCGAGGCTGCAGTCATTTTGGCCTGTCAGTACCCTGCAACTGCTTCAGGAGTCCCCAGGGACAAAATGCCCCTGAAGGCCTCCTTCTTCAGTCTTCCCTGACCACCGGGGTCCACCATGGTGTTCGAGGGTTATCGCCCCTTGAGGCACCCAAAACCTTGAGACCACAGCTCTCAGCTGCAGCTTCAGCAATGGAAGCTTTGAACATCGACCATTCAGGTTCGATGCCCCCAGTCTCCACAGGGATGTACGAGAAGCTCCTTCGGAGGTGTGAATTGAAGGCCTCGCGGACAGAGTCCTCCTCCAGACTTTCCCAGTTCACCCGCACTACTCGTTTGGCTTACTAGGTCTATCCAAAGGTTTCCTCCGCCAACGGACCCAACTCACCACCAGGTGGTGATCAGTTGACAGCTCTGCCCCTCTCTTCACCCGAGTGTCCAAAACACACGGTCGAAGGTCAGATGATACGATCACAAGATCCATCATTGACCTCAGACTGGTACCAGGTACACTAATGAGCATCCTTGTGTTCAAACATGGTGTTAGTTATGAACAATCAGTGACTAGCACAGAAGTCCAACAACATAACACCGCTCAGGTTTAGATCAGGGAGGCCATTCCTTCCAATCACGCACCTCCAAGTGTGTCCATCATTGCCAATGTGTGCATTGAAGTCCCCCAGGAGAACAATGGAGTCCCCTGCAGGGATCCCTTCAAGGACCCCATTTAGGGACCTCAAGAAGGCCGAATACTCTGAGCTGATATTTGGTGCATACACACAGTCAGAGTTTTCCCTCCCACAGCCTTAAGGTGCAGGGAGGCAACCCTCTCATCCACTGGGGTAAACTCCAACACAGCGGTGCTCAGCCGGGGGCTTGTGAGTATCCCCACACCCACCCTGCGCCTCACACCTGATGCAATTCGGAGTAAAGCAATGTCCAGAAGTTTGGATCCAGAACCGAGGCTATGTGTGGAGGTAAGCCCCACCAGATCCAACTGGTAACGCGCCACCTCCAACACAAGCTCCGGCTCCTTCCCCGCCAGTGAGGTGACATTCCACGTCCCCATAGCCAGCTTCCGCCACCCGGGTCTGGTCCATCGTGACCCACTGACACCCATATGGCAGCGCACCCGACCCCATCGATCTGCCTTGCGGGTGGTGAGTCCACAGGGGTAGCTCAAATACACAAGATTTGAATTCTGAAAAGCATTAAATGTTTCAAAATCAAAACGTCTAAAAAAATTATGAGACCTGCACTTAATATTTTGATTGGTTGTGTACTTTTTGTGTACTGGTTTGTGTAGTCGTCAAACACATTACAGTAATATCACATTTTATTGTAGGTAATGGTGTTTGTTGTGATTTGGCCACACGTTGGCTGACGGGCATATCTTTCCCACGTCTGGTTGCTATCGAGGTCAGAAAGCTACAGCTAGCCACTCTGTTTTCCTCAACTGACTTGTAGACATATTTTTCCATATATGTTCAACAGAAAAAGTGTATATTTAATAAGAGAACAGCTCCCATTAACCCACGCAACTTTGACATCATTCAACTCTATATTTTGTTATTGTTTGGACTTGTTTAGGCCTAAAACGACAGAGATTACATTTCATGCTTTTAGGCTTGTTAATGAGCTTTACTGTGTTGAGTGCTGAGAAACACTGTTGACCTCATGGAGGTGATTTTATTTTTCTCCCAGCTGCTGTGGGTGTAAAAGATTCGACCTGCATAAATTTGCAGATTTATCAACCCTCAGAATTTCTTTCACATGTGGTTGGAAGGGAATCAGAGAAAGTGCATTCTAAAACAAACTTAGATTGAGTGCAACTGGAAAATTGGAACTTTCAGACTTAAAAGACATTTTGTTTTTCCTTTTATAAATAATGTTTGTAACAGATATTTCTGAACAACAGAAGAAACAATATGGTGCAAGCATCTGCTCCAACCTGCAGTGACTCTCCTGCATATATAGAATATAACGTAGTTTAGTTCTAGGTTCTATTCATTTGATGTTGTTGCTCTTTTCCTTAAGTAAAGAGTGACAACATTAAAACAGTCTAGAGAAAAAAAAAAGGCCCTTTCAGCAAGTTGAGCCGGATTGTCTGCTTCTGTACAACGGATCAGTTTACTTTGAATTGTTGAGAACAGAAGAGTGGAGATTTGGAGTAAGAGAAAAAGGAGGATTCTGCTCATTTCTTGTAAATGTGTTTGATCCACATTGCATTGTCTGATGTTTGTGACTTGGGCTTAAATACCAGGAGTAAAATGACACAAAGCCAAGGCAAGTAAATGACCCTCACTCTCTGGTAAGTTCAGTTAATGTCAGGTGATTTCCATCTTCATTCTACTGCCAGTGAATATGTTTGCCTTTGATGGCATGACTGTAAATCTTGTTATCAACTTCAGGGAGGAAAAGGTGCCTCACCCTTTCATTTTTTGTCTTTTGCCCTTGACTTTCCTGACTATCAATGCCCTTTTCTGTCTTTTTGTGAAACCTCCTGCTGTTCTCTTTCACCCACTCTGGCCTTGATAGTGATAACGGGCCTTGCTCTGCTACTTTACATTTCATCAGCCAGCTGGTTCTGCTGGCTCTACATCTGCTATGGAAATTTACACAGAGGGGAAAAAGAATGAAATGGAATATCATTTAAAATATTTTTACTTCTGAAACCGGGTTGATTTAGGCACTTGTAAAGGTTTCAAAGATAGAGGTGATGAAATATGTTCATCCACTTTCACAGCCATATATTAACCATAATCTATCAATATATACTTAGTGCCTGATAGCTTCAAATACTCCGATGTTTTTAGAAGTCTGTGCTTGAGATAAAATTCCTAACCTCTGACCATGTGTCACAAATCCCAAAGGAGAAGCAAGCTTGATGAATTTTAACACTGAACCTTAAGTTCAAAATGTCCCTTATCTCTGTTCAGTAGTTTAATAAGATTTTAATTAGGCAATTAAAAGTCTTTAGAAAAGCATATGGTCATAATTAACTGCTGTATGGTTCACTCAGGGATGAATGAGCCATTAATTACTTAGTTAGGTCTGGGGATTGGACTTGAAATGGGTCATGCAGGGAAGGGGATATTTTTTGTGGCCTCCACACACACTTAATCAGAAACACAGAGCTATGAATTTCTACTGACTGGGGAACTGGACTGGATTGCACCTGCTAATAATGAATCCATCACTACACTAAGTTTGTGCAAGTCTTTCCAAAGTTGTTATTGGCTGTACTTGTTAGTGTGACACCCGCTGGCTAAATGTAACAAAGACCTTTGCATCTTATGACGTTAATGTCTGAATCACCCAACGCTCAATGCTAACAAGTGTTTAGCTGGTATGTGATACCTGTTTTCAAGATAGTACCAAGAAAATGGTTCTCAAAGAAGCACCTGAGGATGTTGCTTAGTGTTCATCATATTTTAGACATGTTTTAGGTTGCTATGAATACTTCTTGTCATTAGCCTCTGATTGGAATATCCTCAATATTTCAAGAGTCTCTTGCCTCCATGCATACCATCTAATATTGTGAAATTTCCAATATACCAAAGGTAATGCTCACCCCATTCCTTTAATTATTCGGATCATTTTGTGCCCCCTTTAAATTGGGCAAATAAACAAATGAGTGAAAGCCTACGATCACAGGACTATGTGATCAGATGACATAAGATAGTCCCCATTCGCCACAATCTTATGCAATGTAGAAACAAACCCAAAGCAGTCAACTGCCAACGTTGACTGCAGCTCCATCTGCCCAGACCAAATTGATCTTACACACATGTTGTGCAGTTTATTGTTAGCTTTGAACTTTCTCAGGGGTCAATCACACGAAGATGTATAACCTAAAACATATATCACTTTTTAGACAGAGATAAATGCCAGGTGCAAAGGTTGTTGCACATTTGACTGTGCTAGTTTGCTGCTGTTCTGCCTTTGTAAGTTGTTGGGTAACAAAGCTGCCACATCTTTAATGAGAGATTACCTTTGGATTCATGTGATTTTGATTTTCATGTAACCCCTGTGGCCTGTTGCTCAAGCTTTTTGATGGAAGTGCTTCATTATCTTACTTACAAATGGGTATTTATATGTCTGGATAATCGGCTATGAAATAACTCAAGAGGCAGTAGGACTGGTGCAGAACTGTGATGACTGTACTCCTACACACCTCACTAGGTGACTCAGCCCACCGGTCCATATGTGCAGGCTTGTTCAGCCATTAAATCCTCCCCCGATAGGTGATGGCCTGAACATCTTGCATCTGGTTCTTCACACATCTGTGAATCCTTTGGGGGTGAGGAGGTATCAAGGGTATGTGAGGGGAAGTGCTGATCACAGGTTGAAGCAACATATGGAAGCACGTGACCTGGCTTGTCCCAAGGTTGTGGTGTAGGTGGCAAGTATTTCCATGTGTGTCCACAGGTGGCTTCTGGAGATGACAGGCGTGCCAAGAGGTCATATTTTTCAGTCAACACTTTTCCAGTCAACAGACTGTGTGTGGAATCTAGGCAGCCTTGGCAGTACTTCACTCAGATGGCAAACGTTAATGGTGGTGCCACCTGTTTTACCTATATACGTAAGCACTATTATATTACCAGTTTTATTATGTATCAGTCACTGATACATAATGACAGTTTTCTGGATACCAGGAGCTTTATTGCTGTAAATTGCTCATAAACAGTGCTGGGAATCTCCCTATTGTGTAAACCTGAATTCTTCTTTCTTTACTTACAGGGAAGTATGAACACATTTGACTGTATGGGCAGTATAATATACAAAGGTTTAATTCAACAATATGACATGCTCATGGCAGTTTATGACATTGTCAGTTTACGTTGCAAATTTCACTTTGCATTATGGGTTGATGTTATTTTTTCAGTCTAACGTTTCAGTTTCATGTTGACCTATTTATCAGAACTTTATTCGCAAATCTTTATTAATCATTTCTTTTATTTAATTTCACCCCCACCAACACTATTTGTATGACTCAGTTGAACAATGGCCTGCTGGGTAAATGCTTATGCATTATGTAACTGTGTGCCTTTCTGGGCTTGCGCTAGCCATTCGCCACTTTGCCATAGGCAAAGTAAATTCCATATGGCTACAAGGTTTTTAGCTTGTGTAGCCACAGTGGCATTCTTATTTTTAGGAAAAAAAGTCTAAAACTTGCAAGTTTTTTGGACTCGCGAAAATCCCCGAGTGGTAAAATAAGAAAACAATAGCATGCTGCTTTTTCCGATCATTAAATATGCACTTGGGTCATGACCGCCTCTCGCCCAATATTGGGCACCCGCTGGGTGCCCAAAAAAACCAAAAAACTAGGGTTGTCACTTTAACGCGTTAATTAGATTAATTAATTATGCTTCAAATTACGCGCTATAAAATTTAACGCAATTAATCGTGAGTCGCAAGTAAATGCGCGAGCATTTTAAATTTGGCCCATTGAGTGACCCGTAGCCTGCAGTGGCACGTCACTTCCTACCTGCGCCACCAGTCAAAAGCAGGGTGACTGACAACAGAGATGGACGCGACACAGGAGAGCGAGGCAAGCCCACTCGGACCTTTGGGCGGAAAATTTATTTATAAAAAGAACAAAGATGGGACTATCAACAAAAGTGCAGTGATTCTGCGCTGCCCATCTGCGCTCTAGACGACTCCGTCAGTTTGCCCCAGAGCAGCTGTGACTACACACGTAGTTACCATCACCAAGTATGAATGAGGAGTGAATGAGTAATGGATCCGATGTAAAGTGTCTTTGAGTGTCCAGAAAAGCGTTATATAAATCTAATCCATTATTATTATTATTATTATTATTATTATTATTATTATTATTATTTGTACCTTTTGTAAAAGAGAATTTTCATGTCACCAAAGCAGCTCCAGCCTAACATATCATTTAAATGCAAAACATGTCAAGGACACAGAGTTGAATGTTAGCTTACCCTTTTAAAGGAAAAGCCTGTTTGCATCTTGCTATTTAGTTGCCTTATTTAGAGGCATGCTATACTATTCATTTTGAATTGCTGTATTGAGTCAGCTTTAGTATTCATTTTGATTGAGAGTCTGCTTATGTACCTATTTGAGACTCAGCTTTATTTCACTTCTGAATTTTATTTATTTTATTGAATTGTATTCGTATTGGATTATTGAGTAATGCATCTGGCCTAATTGGTTTGCTGATGTGCTTGGTCTTTTTCTTTTGAATTTCATTTATAAAGCACACTTAACCAATAAAAATGTGGATTTCAAATCTTCTCTTCTTGGTGCATTCTTTTGGTTAGTCATGCACTACAATTTTGTAATGTCCTAGAATTCAAATTCTTTATTTGGGGCCTTTAGCAAGTATGAGATTAAAATGTGATTAATTACATTAATTAATTACAAATCCTGTAATTAATTATTCTTTTTTTTAAATTGCCTGACAGCACTAAAAAAAACAGGATTCTTTTTTTACAAGCTAAACCCGCAAATTGGTGTAAGACAAGGCAAGGACAATTGATTGAAAGAAAATGAGAATAGAGTGTTTTATAGTAGATTTTGCATTAAAATTCTAATTGAACAACAAATGGTGAATGCTGAGAGTGAGTAGGAGTGGTGACAGACAATGTGTATTCACCTTGCTTGCTATTTTTCATGCCTTTTTAAATTGAAATGAAAAATCGTATTATTGAATTTAAAAAACAAACAAAACTAAACTATGGCATACCAATGGTGTTGTCTAAGTCAAAGTTAAAATGTATTCTAGTCCAAGTAAAACTTACAAGTACACATTGAGTAATATTTTGTATGACTGTATTTTCATATAGTGAATGCAAATTTTCAATTGTTGAATCTCACATTTATACCTGCATAAAGTACGATAAAAATAAAGATAGTTCAGCTTGAACTATTGACTTAAGTGTATTTTTGTAGGTAAACTGAACAGAAGATTTTGCCCTCAGAATGCACCAGAATGCAGGAAAACAACCCCATTTTCTAATAAATTTCCCGTACCCCACCCCCCCGAACCTCCCTGTGGGGGGTTTTACACCCCCCAAAAATTGAAAACTTGCATTCACTATGTGAAGATACAGTCATTCAAAATATTACTCAATGTTTACTTTGAAGTTTTACTTGGACTACAAGACATTTCAATTTTGACTTAGACACTTTGATTTTAATAAATTTGATTCTTGGTATTACTCAATGTTTACTTGTAAGTTTTACTTGCTATTGTAGCAAGCCGATGACTTGGACACAGAATGTGGCTTTTTGTGGCTTACTCAATTCTTTTACACTGAGCCACAGTGGCTTAGTCATACTACCTCCTAGTGCAAGCCCAGCCTTTTACACTTCTAAATATACTCTAGTATTAGATTGGCATTTATGCAACAATGCATTGGAACAGCTATCAGACTAATGTAATTAATGAATCAATGAATGAATGAATCAATCAATCAAAAGCAAGCAAGCAAGTAGGCAAGCAAACATTTCAAAGGGAATAAACTGCATTTCAGTTTAAAAAATTGTGTTCTTTGTTATAACAGTGCTGCTGACAAATTTTCTATTAGTGAGATAATTAATACATTTACATCTAATTGAGTTGAACCTGTTTCTGTTAACTGAGACTCTGACTGCATATATAATCATTATACTGTAATGTGTTATTTTTCTATTATAGCTGAAGACAGATAAACAGTTTTGACTTGGCTGAAGATCTGCAGAGTTAATTATCCCTCCCTCTATTAAAACTAAACATGTGTCTTGTGTTATAATCTGTGGAGCAAAATTGATGTATGCAATTACTACATCAAATTGATAAGGCTGTTATGATGCCGGAAGGGCATTGAGAAAAAAACCTCTCAAAAGATTTAAGAGGAGTTCAGAGACAGAGACGCGAGAGTGGTGTCCATAGCCAGAGCACACTATCACATCTGTGTAGGGAGTGAAAGGGATGATTCAGTTTATGCATCATGCAGGAGTGAGCAGTGAAGTGCAGAGTTGCATATAGATTCCTGTGCTGTCAGAGGAGGCCTTGTTCTCTTGCTCTTGCTGAGTTGAGCTCTCTCTCTACATATCTCAGTCAGACTCAGCTTGATGCATGCAAGCCCATCTCTCCCTGACTGTCTGTCACAAACCCAGAATTAAGATCAGCTTCACTGTTTTTGGTTAGTGTGCATCTAACTTTAAATCATCCTTAATAAAGTAAGCTAATGATGCCTATGGGTTACCTCCTGGTATTGCTCCGTCTCCTCGTTGTATGGTACAGTCCACTGACGTAGGACGCTGGCAGGGAACATTGGAACTTCAAATCTAAATGCCTCTTAAAACCTTGATTGTTCTCTTTCTGAATACGTCAAGGGTCAACTCATTTAATGTCCAGCTGTCATTGTAGAGGTCTAATGAAGTTGATGTTATATTATCAGTGCATCATGCTTTAAATAACTGACAAGGTAACAATCACAATGTTTTAGCATCACTTTGAAAACAATTTTAAACTAGCAGTCTGCCACTACCTGTTATGCTCTTTGCATTTCTTTACAATCTTTGATAATTTAGACAAGTCCACATTGAGATTTTGATATGCACACAAAGTATTATGAAACTCTGTTGTGATTGTAGAGCTTACACATAGTTTTTGGCAATCTGAACAGCCTCACCTTGCTCCAATTAATAGATCACCAGCAGCAACTGTACATCACCTCACATCTTCATCATAACTCTGCCATTCTGTAACCCCCCCCCCCCAAAAAAAAACCCCAAAACAAACAAACAAACAAACCCAAAACAAACTGCTATTTGCTAATTTCATCTTTTCTTTTTATTCAGTTTTGTAGAAACTATATCACCTGTTGGTTGCATTTAATCAGGAACAATTGTGATGAAGTGTTTGCAGTTGTAACTGAGCTGTATGTATTGAATTTCCCTTTATGGCTCAATGAAACAGCATCACTCAAATCGGCCCATTGCTACATGATTGGTATAATACTTGTGTCCTAACTTTGTTTTTATCCTCACTTAAGGACAGTTGTTGGGTTTGCTCAATTTATTTCTAATCTAACAATCTGCATTCATTTTAGTTCATTCAGCAACTGAGCTCCATTGGCTTTGAACACATTAAATTTCTAAATTTATTACTAATCCATTGTTAAAGTATAACCAAGAAAGACTGTTGGCTTAAACCCCTCCAATTCCTGTAGTATGAACTGGGTGACATGCCTTTTTAAGGTTAAGTACAGGTTCCCAAGAAGCTTTTCTTTTCTGTTCAGACCAGAAGCAAAAAGTATGGATTTGCAGAGGCGGTAAAGGAGTGTGAGGTTGTTTGTCAGTAGCTGACACTATCAAATTGACCTGATTTGAGTATTGTGCTCTGGAAGCAAAGCTCATTCATACAGCAATCTGTAAATCATGGCTACAGTGATATCGCTTGCTCAGCTTTTCTCTCCAAAAAGAGGAGTGATGAAGTCAATGTAAGCCCCACACGTGGGGCCTGTTGTCCTGGGGCATGTTTCAATGTCATTCCAGATCAAAAAGAAATAACCTGAAATTGCACAAACAAATTAATAATATAAATTTTCTTCATCTTTACAGATTCCAGCTCAGACCCTGCAGATGCACATGGTGGTAGAGACTCACTGTCTTGCTCTGAAGACACACATCATCATTCCAAACCATCATTATCTTCTGCAGGCCAGAGGAGAGCTTGCAGAACACAACAACAGTCCCTCTGTTTAAGGAGCTTCAAATAGAGGGAGGAAGAGAAAATAATCATTTTTAAAAAAGACACTTCATGACTTCCCAAAAAACCTGAAAGGCAAATACTGCAAGTTGACTCTTGGTCCCAAGGAGTCATGTGGACAATGAGAATGGCTTGGCTCTGTCTCCCAGCCTATACTGTCCTCCTTGTTGGTTATTTTCATACGGCTGTCACAGAAAATGATGTCACTCCACGCCTCACCTTCTCCTACAGTAAGTTTTATCAATTTCATGACTGAAAAAAAAGATTTTCATGACAATAGGAAACTATTCTGTTTTCAGAGTGATTTATTTAGGGGTGTCTGGTTATCCAAGTTGAGATCAGTGACAGATTTTAATGAGTGCTGTCAGGCGATTAAGAAAATTAATTTAATTAATTACCTGTAATTAATTAATGTAATTAATCACATTTTAATCTCATACCTGCTAAAGGCAGGTATGAGAATTTGAATCTAGGACATTACAAAATTGTAGTGCATGACTAATCAATAGAATGCACCAAGAAGAGAAGATTTGAAATCCACATTTTTATTGGTGAAGTGTGCTTTATAAATGAAATTCAAAAGAAAAAAGGCCAAGCACATCAGCAACCCAATTAGGCCAGGTGCATTTCTCAAAAATGCAATACAAATACAGTTACTGTAAATAAAATAAATAAAATTCAGAAATATAAGGCTGAGTCTCAAATAGGCGCATAAGCAGACTCTTAATCAATCAATCAATCAATCAATTAATTAATTTCCCTGATGGAGCCTCCTTAAGGGATAAATTAAGTTATATTCTACTCAAAATGAATACTAAAGCTGACTCTAAAGCATTTCAAAATGAATAGTATAACATGCCTCTAAATAAAGCAACATCAATAGCAAGATGCCAACAGGCTTTTCCTTTAAAAGGGTTAAGCTAACGTTACAAGAACTGACAACAGACAACTCTGTGTCCTTGACATGTTTTGCATTTAAATAATACATTAGGCTGGCTCTGCTTCGATGGTGTGAAAATTCGCTTTTACAAAACGTACAAATCACTGCGTTTTTGTTGATAGTCCCGAGTTGTTCTTTTTATAAATAAACTTTCCGCCAAAAGGTCCGAGTGGGCTTACCTCGCTCTCCTGTGTCACGTCCATCTGTGTTGTCAGTCACCCTGCTTTTGACTGGTGGTGCAGGTAGGAAGTGATGTCACTGCAGCCTACGGGTCCCTCAGTGGGCCAAATTTAAAATGCTTGCGCATTGACTTGCCACTCACGATTAATTGCGTTAATTTTTATAGCGCGTTAATTTGCAGAGTAATTAATTAATCTAATTAACGCGTTAAAGTGACAGCCCTAATTTTAATACTACAGCAGTACAGCACAATAACAGCATCACAACAGTAAGAGCAAAAACACTGCTCTTGCACTTAAAAACCTTCCACAATTGTATAGGAAACATTTCTGTGAACCATTATGAGCAGAAACAGCAGAAATAACTGATTTCTCTTCAACTATTTCAGCATATTCTTGATTATAAGATAGCATACCTTCATTTTAGCCTGTGACATCCTTCAGGAGTGATTACATAATTTCCCGTGGTGTTCCTGTTCATTAAGTCCATCCATTGACGAAAAATCAATGCATTTTATATGTGTCCTTTGTAACAACTAAAAGGATTTAGAGAGGTCCATATAAATCCTCACTGTCAATAGCTGCCTGATCAGGGGGATTCAGTCGAGTACCTACAGGTCAGATGTAATTAAAAAATGAACATTCCTATTGTGAGGTGACTTAGAGGCCAAGTCCTATAGCTCTTATGTAATTTCTTAACTGGTCCAATAACATATCATTGAGATAGAATTGCAGCATAACCAATGTTTCACAGTTCATTCAAAATAATGTTGTCTACTAACCTTTTGTGTAACATAATTTGCTGTGCTCTCCTTGGGGAAAGTGCTGTGGCCTTTAGTGACGAGTACTGATTTTATCACCGTTATCCTGCATGTAATTATTCAAAAGATTCCCCCCGTGCAATTGAGATGACAAGTTGGATCTAAGCATTTAATATGCATTATCATTTCCATGGAAAATTACAGGAAATGATGGATTATAAGATCAATGATGGCTTGGTGATTGAAGTACAGTTAGTGAGTGAGGCATCATTAGACTCAGAACGCCAGGGAAGATTTTGTTTATAGATCCCTTTTAGCCATCTATTATAGAAAAGGATAACTTTTCCAGGAAAAGTGAAGCTAAATCTAAATCAGGAAACTTTCAAATAGGTTTCGCCAACATGCCTGTCTGAGCCTGCACACTCGGCCATGCAGGACCACTATGCCATCAGGTAATCTTTATCACCTGAAAGCTTCAACAAAGCCCACAGCTCGTCCCTGGTGGAGCATTTCACAACAACACACACCATCAATCACTCAGTAAAAAGGTGCGTTCGCACCACACCCTGTTGTGATGGAAAGATTTGCTTTTAGGGTGTGCAGCTGCTTTTAAACTCTTATTTAAAACATACAAAACCGAACACAAGTATAGATGTACGCCATGATTTCAGTATGGCAAAGGCTGAGCAAAGTTTTTCCGTGTCTATTTTATTAGCACCACTGAAGATAACTAGAGTTATCCTTAGTCATCTACTTGTTTGTTGCTGTAACTAACAACAGAGGTGGTTACAATCTAAATATGAGACAATAACAAGTAAGTTTGCTTAAATGTGGCTCAGGTGCAGTGACTTAAAATATCATCACTGGCCGTTGCCTAAAGTGTGATAAATTATATACACTGCTCAAAAAAATAAAGGGAGCATTAAAGTAACACGTAGATCTGATGGAATGAAATGGTACGCTCCAGCCACATAAGGTCGAGCATTGTCTTTCATTAGGGGGAACCCAGGGCACACCACACCAGTATATGGTCTCACAAGGGGTCTGAGGATGTAAAAGTGTATAAAAGCCTTCCTCATTGATGGTGTCTATGTTTGAACAACCAGATTTTAGGCTTTAGACATAGGAGAAACAACAAGCTTCATCCTGCCAATGAAGGTTAGCTGGCCTGGTGACAGAATTTGTCTTACTTTGGTAATGCTGGTTCTAGTATACTGATATTTTCCAGCCTTCTGCTGAAGGGGTCTGTCACATTGTCTTTAGTGTATCAAAACAGAATACAGTGCTGCAGGCCTCAGGGACCTCAGCTTTACACAGAGGAAACTGTTTTGTCCTGATATGGTTTCTGGTCCTCTCTGTCTTATCTGGATGTCAGTTAGTTTGATGGTTTACATGTTGTAACCTCGTCAGCGTAGGCAGCCTAGAGTTGCCTTGCCTCTCATCCGGTAACGTTTTTGTAGACTGACTTCCCCTCCTCTCCTGCCTTGCCCTGTCTGTCCCTTGTCCCCGCCTTAGTCTTAATGAAGAGGGTAATCTGCCATAAATAATGAATGGGGATTTGTATGTGCTATGGTGTGAACACTTGTCTGGTTCTCATTATGTGCCTATCAGGACGAATCATGGGTTCAGGGAATAGATCCTGCATCTGCTGTTCTCTCTGCTTTTGTTAATGCAGACAATACTGAGTGGCTTAGTGGGTATTGGAGTACTATTTAAAGGCACGCCATAAGTCGTTTCCATTGCTGGTCTTCTGATGTTCATATTTGCATCTCTCTGTACATCTACATGCGTGCAGACAGTTGTGCTGCAGTTTTATTTAGGGACCTCTCCCAAAAACACATCGGTGGGACACATTTTAAATGATTTAAAACTACAATGTCTGTTAGAGCTGAATAAACATGTATCACGTAATTAAAAATGACAGCAGTGGCAAGTGAGATAACCGTTCTTCAATGCTGTATCAGAGCTAAATAGAAGCCCTTAATGGCATGGATGCTTCAACACACTTCACTTCAATTGTTCAATGACGTGACACTAATGTGTGAAGTCATGGTAACTGTTTGACAATTATTTATGCTACGAATTATATCTTGTCTGAATGGTAGCATGGTCAAATCATAAACTACAAGAACAAGGAAACAGACACATGAGGGGTTTTTTGCATTGTACATTTGACACACATTTTTATATCACAGTCATCCATAAAGAAATTTTGACTTCAAACTTCTTTTATGAAAGCCTACGATGGACAAAACGTTTTATTTTATTTTAATAAATTTTACTGAGTTGAATGCAAACCTTCATAATGGTGGCAAAGACGTCACAAGGAACATATCATTGGTCTTTAAAACAAAACAAGCGCCCAACAAAGAAAACAGAATTCAATCATTTGGTAATTAAAATATTCAGCAGTTCCAGTCCCAGTGAATTTATTACTTCCTATTAGAACCAAAGTATGCAAATACTAAAGTAAAAGAGAAAAGATGTGATTGCTGATAATACAAATCCTGGCTCCTTCCTCTCCCTCCATTCTTGGCTGCGACGCTGCTTTCAAAGCCCCTCCCAACAGAGGAGGCTGCTGTGCTTGACCATGAGAACATACTGGATAAAGGGGTCATTTCTCATGCCCAAGGTCCAGGTAGAGATACATAATATCAGAAATCCTCAGGTGGTACTTCTGTGAATGTTTGTTTACAGCAAAGATGATTGATCACAATCCACCAGGTTAAGACTGATCATTGATTCTGATACTACTATTATGTGAGCTCAATCCTCCAGGTGGTGGGATATAAATCAAGTTCAGCAGGAGCCATACACCCTGTAAAACATTTCTTCACACTTTAATTTTCAAGGTTTTATGAGGATACCACAACAATGTCTGCGCTTGTTGTCAATACACAGCATGGAGTCAGGCAGGTCAGGAGTGCTGCTGTATGATTAGAGCCGTGTCACGACCTCATGTAGGGTCTCTTTGTTCTTCATGCTCTAGCCCAGATCTGAGAAAGGTCACGGTGAGTTCTTGAAGAACCAGCACCTGGTTTATATTATAGTGGTTAACCTGGGACTAGGCTGCGTTGGTTCCTGAGCAACAGATTGTCCTGTCAACCTTTTCCATGAGAAACAAATTTATTCAGAGCTGAGGTGAAGGCTTTTTTAAAAAAACCCAAAATCAAGTTCAAGCTAAGCTTTACTTTAATTTTTTTTTAAAGATATAGCCTTA